>NW_027040657.1:1952500-2285000 GCF_037179485.1 Ochlerotatus camptorhynchus
CACTGGTCAAAACTATGACACCTGGCAGTTTCGCGTGAAGATCTACTTGCAAGCCTCCAAAGTCTGGGATGCGGTCATCAAGGAAGCGTATGCAGAAGCGGCTCAAGCGGTGAAATTACAAGAGATGAACCGGAAAGCGAAGGCAATTCTGGTGAGTTTTGTAGCCGATGAATACCTTAGCTGTGTTCGGGACAAAACTATCGTGAAGGCTATGTGGAAGAGCCTCGAGGGCACGGTTGTAAAAAAGTCAGCAGAGAAGCAGACTATGATCAAGAAGCAGATTGCTAGGCTACACTTGAAGTAAGGAGCGTCGAGGCGTGCTCATCTCCTGGAGTTCGAAGACTTGATTCGCCAACTTCGAATGGCTGGATCGGCTGTTACCGGAATCCTACGACCCACTTGTGACGGCGCTGGAAAACCTTTCGGAGCAGGATATGACATACGAGCTGATGAAGTCACGATTGATCAACGAAGAGTCGACACGGAGTGATCGGATGCAGAATTCAGAGGAGAAGTCTACTGCGTTTGCCGGAGACAAAGTGAAGAAATTCGGATAGTTTAACGGAAAGGGCCATCAATGTGGAAACAGAAGGCACTTGAAGAAACATGACAGCTGGTTCGAAGATCGTTGTATTCATGGCTGACAGTGCTGTTTCCAAGGAAGATAACGTTTAAACTTGACTCTGGATCGAGTGTTCATCTGGTGAATACGAAGAACTTCTTCAAGTCTTTGAGCTCATTGGACTAACCAGTTGTTAGCAATGTTGCTAAAGATGGACAGTAGCTAAGCAAGCTGGAATGATTTCTGGAACCAGTAATCGTGATATCATGATGTTTGCTGAGGAGTTACTGTTTGTAACGGAACTCCGAGACAATTTACTGCCTATTTAGAAGTTAACGAAGGCTGGAGTTGAAATAATTTTCAACAAGTAAGTGGCAACGCTACGGAAGGGTGACGAAACAATTGCTACTGCGTATTTCCGAGGAAACCTATACGAGCTGGAATTTGATGGTAGACAGATAAACCTGTGGCATCGACGGCTTGTATAGTGACAGTGAAAGTGGCATGGGAGCGATTATACGAGACGATCTTGTGCTCGGTATGAATTTCAAGCCAGAAAAGTTGGACTTCTTCAATACCTCTGTTCAAGGAAAACAGTGCCGGGAACAGGGAACGTGTACATTCGGAAGTGTGTTATCCTATTGAGCCAGCGACTTGGGAGAGATATCGCTACTTTGTTACATATATTGATGACTACTCTCACTTTGCGATGGCGTTTCTTTGAAGTAGAAGTCAGAGGTGTTTAGAACATTTAAGGAATATGAAACATTAACAGCTCAGGTGAGCAGAAGAAAATTTACAAGAGCAAGGGAATTCAGAAAGAATCTACAGTAGCGTAATCTCCGAAACAAAACGGGATACCGAGAGACACAACAGGACGATGACTGAGAAAATACGGACCATGCTTATCGACTCGAGTATACTCAAAACAATGTGGGGAGAAGCAATGCTGACAGGCGTATTTCTGCTTAACCGAAGTCCGGCTGCTGCCTGTCGTGACCGGACCGAGGTTTCCAGCCTCGGTCACGGCTACACGAATCTCGGCTGATCTGCTTCCTTCCACTGCTGCTGTTGTTGTTCTTGTTGCTGCTGCTGCTGCTTCTGATGCTGCTGCTGTGCATCCGTTGCTTTCAACAATCGTCACAAGAATGCTTCAACGAGTAGTAAAAGTAGTAGTAACATTCTTCTTTATTTTTGATTTGTTATGTGGTTTACATTTGTTAATACAGGGCAAGAGGTTAGCCAGAAGGGCTCTTCATCTTTGGTGAACTTTTTGATTTTGTGTTGTACATGTTGTGTTTTACTGTGTAATGTTTTTCAATTTTCTTCTTGTGAAGTATGTTGTTTGAATGTTTTAATTTGTTATTCTACCTACTTAACCTAATTTAACCTAACGTGCCAGATCCCTGACGATCTGTTGGTCGGATCGCCTACAGCAATCTCTGAACCTTGCGATGAAGGCAGCTCTCCGTAACTCCAGTGTCTGGAGACCAGCCAGGCGGTGAACCTCAGAGTTTCTAGTCCGCGGTGGACTGTTGAGGATCATTCTCAGGATCTTGTTCTGGATCCTTTGAAGTTTAGGATGGTGGCTTTTTGCGCAACTCTCCCAGATTGGCATCCCGTATTCTATTACGCTTTTTCAACGTCCAACAACGCCATGGCAGATGTTTTTGAAACATACTTGTTTCGTCTCAGAATGTTTGTCACTCAAGTCAGCTGGTGGACGGTCGAACGACCTTTGCGAAAACCAAACTGTTCCCCGAGTAAGATGTTGTTTTGTTCGGCAGATGTTAGGAGCCGGTGGTACAGTGCTCTTTCGAACAGTTTTGATAACCCTGAGAGAAGGCTGATTGGTCGATAACTTGAAGGAGAGGACGGATCCTTCCCAGGTTTCCGGATGGGTATGACTTTAGCTGACTTCCAACACGAGGGGAAGTAGCCAAGTCCGAGGCACTGATTAAAAATCAGTGCCAGATGGTTGTAGAATCTGGAACTCAAGTGTTTGAGTTACAGATTCAGGATGTTGTCGAAACCTGGGGCCTTCATGTTTTTAGATGATTTGATATAGGCCAACAGTCCGTCAGCCGTAATCTCGGATTCCTCTGGAAAAATGTTAGGAATCTGATGAAAATTGGTTGCATTTTCAGCAACCTCAGATTCATGAGGGCTGACGATGTTTTGTCCGAGATTATGGGAGCTGACGAAGTGTTGACCTATCGCGGCAGCCTTCTCTTCAGGAGTTATCAGATGAACCACTGGGTCGCCGGGACGGGCCTGGGCTTGTTTTTAAGAATTTTCGTTAGTTTCCAGAAGGGCTTTGCACAATCTGGGAGAGAGCGGATTGTGTTAGAAAAATCTTGATTTCTGAGGTCCACCATCCAGGGCTTGGATGGTTTTTGTAAGACGATTGCAATGGGTCTTCAAGACACGCATACCAGAACGCTGGTATTGCCTTCGGATGGAGCTACGGAGTCTGATGAGATCTTTGGTAATTCTATCAAGGTTCAGAGTATTGCTCACCTGTCTGGATACTGGCACGTGTTGGTCCCTAGCCCGGGATATCACCTCCTCGATGGAACGCAGGCACCGGTCAACGTCTTCGGGCGTCTCCGGAAGGACACAGTAGTCGACAGTGGAGTCTACACAGTGTTGGAACTGCTCCCAGCTGACACGATGCCAGTTGCGTCGGGAAGCTTGGAATCGGTTGACAGATGAGCCTATTTCGGCCACCACCGGATAGTGGTCTGATCTCAGCTCCTGATGGGTCACAGGTAGCGAGATGTTGTCTCCCATGTTGCTGATGAGGATGTCAATGGTGGAGTGAACGCCAGACCGGCTCAACCGGGTGGGAGAGTACGGCGCTAATAAGGTGTAGCGAGCCTCTTGCAGGTCGTCGTTGAGGATGGTGCCGTTTTGGTTGCACCGACTATTGCCCCAAGCCTGGTGTTTGGCGTTCAGGTCGCCAGCAATGATGTACTTTTCGCGCCGTCGAGTTAGTTTGATGATGTCCCTCCACAGGTCTGCTGCCGACCCGTCCCTGATGATGATTTGCTTGGGGCAGTACGTCGCAATGATGGTGATAGGGACGACAGGAGTGGAGACTTCTACCCCTAGAGCTTCGATGGTTTTCAGCTGGAAGATCGGCAGAAGCCGACAGCAGATGTTTCTCCATTCAGCAATAGCAACTCCTCCTCCCCCGGAGCTGGTTCGATCTAGTCTTAGAAGCCGAAAGTCAGGAAGGTAGACGTTTACCTCCGGTTTCAGGTGGGTTTCGGTGATAACGGCAATATTGATATTTTGTTTGTTGAGGAAGTCAACGAACTCGATGATCTTGCTCTTGAGCGAGCAAGCGTGCCAGTTGGCGATCTTGATGGTTTCACGGTCCATAATTGTCGATGAAATGTGACGCAGCAAGAATCTGCTCGGTTCTGGTTCTGCAGGAGCGCTTGATGATGATTGCTTCTGCCATGATGGTAATAAGTTCCTCTGTTGTGAGTAGCTCTTCGTTTTCATGCGATGGTGGGGCATCATCTCGACGCCACGATAGACCCGGGGGAGGGGACGAAACCGTTGCCACATAGGACTGACGACTCGGATTAGCCGGATGGTTTGGCACCTCAGCAGTTGGCGGGACCGATGCAGCAGCAGCAGCCAAACGGTTGTTGAGCGGTAGTGGCAGAAGAATCGGAATCGGACGCCGTTGGCTAATGGCGGGGAAATTCTGCTCATTGCGTGCCGGTACCTTTTTCCGACCTGGCTGGTTCTGCGTGGAGGCCCTTTAGCGGATTTCCATGAATTCCGCACCCTTCTGACAAGACTTGCTGGTAGCTCGATGTGCTGCACCACAGTTGGCACATTGTGGATCGGCGTTCTCCATGCTCTCGCATTCTTCGGGTTCGTGGTGTTTGCCACATTCGTTGCAGCGATGAGCCATGTGGAAATTTTTGGTCCCATGCCCACTTAACCACGATGTGGAAAAGCGCCCGAATACACTGCAGGTCCTTCAAACACGTTGTGTTTCTCTCGAGGTGGACCAAATACAGCTGGTCACGGTACTTGCGGGAGGCGTCGTGCCGATTCATCCTGAAGACTTGCAATGGCCTTAGGCCGTTCTTCTTCAGCTCATCCGACAGCGCGGCGATTTCCATATCGGGCAGACCACGCACGACCACCTTGAGCGGCTTGTCCTCCTCGATGTCCTGAGATAAATACTCCCATTTTTTCTGCTTCAACAGCACTTCAACGGCCTTGTAGTCCTTCCTTGCTGGTAACATTAGCATGATGCCTTCAGAGCACAGGCGCATGGTGCACTTCATGAAGCCTTTCTCGATGTAGTACTCGATGTTTTCCCGAAGTCCAGGCGGGAATCCCTTGACAAAAAAGGGTGGTAGTTTCTCCTTCTTCTTTATTTCCGGTTCATCACCATTTTCCAGAATGGCGTACCGGTTGTTGGACAGCAGCTTTTTCGAGGCCGACTGGGCGTTGGTGATTTCCTGATGGGAACGCTTCCCGGACGAGCTTGCAACCCCATCACCACGCGGCGGTTTTCCCATACTGGGATCGAACGATGTTTCACTTATCACCGCGAAAGGGAGACGCGAACGGACTGTCACAAAACTAATACTCAAGAGAGAGAGAGTGGACGAAACCGGACTAGACTGCTTGACGATCAAGCAGTGAATTGAGTGAGTGATGCTTCAACGAGCTCAGCTAGCCCGTATTTATACCCTACTTAATTTCCCCTTCTTTACCCAGTGCTACTAGCTGTGTCGGGATTTCCCCTCATGAAGCAATAGGATTTTGTTCTCATGTTCTCTTTTCTACTATCACCTCTGCCATGTTCCACGCTAACTAGATTCTGCTCATATTGAATGTTTAATTACTTGATTTAATTCTCAAATTGTTGTACCTTCAAATAAAGTTATCATTTATCATTATTATTCCACATCAACTCTATCTACCACAATGTAAGTATCATGAAAGACCAAATTCAAGAAGTTCAACACCTGCGGAATGCTGGATGAAGAAAAAGCCCAATCCAAGGGGTTGGTCATTCTACACAGTTTGCCAAAATAAAACTTGGGCACACCCGCGCTGTTTGGCACCCATGGTTACAATTTGTATGATCTTTAAAGCTACTGGCATCACTGAACCTTTTCTGCGCCTGCGCAGTGTGCATGTGTCAAAATTTGTTATTGATGTCAGCGCTGCCATTTATACAGATTTATCTGTATTATACAGATTTTTTTAATCTTAATACAGACCCGATACAGAATACAGATTTATCACAGATTTTTAAATTACAATACAGATTTATACAGATTTTTATAAAATGCTTGAGAAAAAAAAAATTCAAAATTAATAAAAACAAAATAACTTGCTCGATTTTATCAGCGTACCCCCTTCTCTCCAAAATTAATTGTTGTGCTAAAAACCATATCTTTTGCAGTGGGATCTGCTCGAGGCGTTGCTGTTTCTTTTATGCTTCTCTCACTCCCTCCAACGGAAAACGCAGTCACGCCCGTCACGGTAGTATATTAAAAATATCAAATAGTAATGAACTCGTGCACTTTTTTGCATTTAAAACTGCTTATCAGGAAGATAATGAATAGAAACTAAAATCTCCATACATTTTCAAACGGCTTCATATCACTCTTATAAATAAGTACGGACGATATCACAAATGGCGCAATTATATCCCGTATGGTTAGTACGATAGCCCGAATAGGTGGTTAAGCACTTTTTATGGTTATTTTGTATGCACTGTATTTGTAAAACAACAAAACAGGATTAATTAAGAAAAAAATCGTCAATACAGAAAATACAGATTTTTTAATAGAATTGATACAGATTTTTTATAAAACCACCTGGCAGCTCTGATTGATGTTGCCACAATACAATCCAATTTTTACAAACCAAAACCGTGAATCTCCATCCAGTCCCGCCAGTAATTCTTCAAAATCGAATTGAATTGCACAAAGTACAGTTAGCGCACATCCTATTGCCTGTCGGAAGAAGTAGGTACATGACAAAATCAGGACAATTGTTTGCATAGCAACACCACTCAATCCATCTCAACATTACCGGCTCCAGCTCCATTATTAAAGTCGTTACGCAGACTTCCGTGACCGGAGGAAAGTACGTCCCACGAGCGGTTCTGATCAACCTTGAGCCGGGAACTATGGATTCGGTCCGAGCGGGACCATTTGAACAGCTGTTCCGACCGAATAACTTGGTAAAAACTGGGTCAAACGACACTACACCAAGGGTGCCGAACTGGTGGATTATGTGCTGGATGTTGTCCGTAAGGAAACCGAGGGTTGCGATTACCTGCAGGGCTTTCAGCTTACGTACTCGCTCGGCGGTGGAACTGGTTCAGGTAAATTTTTAATCTTTTGTAATGTTAGCGGAATTCAGTAGCATGAGCACATGAGTAGCAAGATTCAAGACGAACACCCGGATCGCATCATGAACTCGTTCTCCGTCGTTCCATCACTCATAGTCTCCCAGTAACGTGAAAACCGCCGTGTGCGATATTCCATCACGTCGTTTGAAAATGTCGTCCACCTTCATCGCCAATTCAGGAAATTTTCAAACGCTTCGCCGAACAATTCACGGCCATGTTCCACCGGAAGATCTTCTTACGCTGGAACACCGGCGAGGGAACGGACGACATGGAGTTCACCGAAGCCGAGATCAACATGAATGATCTGGTTTCGGAGACGACAATTGACGAGGAAGGAGAGTTCGACGAAGAAGAGGAAGGTGCCGACGAGTGATAATATATATATATTTTTTTTTTCTTTTGGTTTTGTTTTTTCCGTCGATCTTGTTTTCCGTGCTGAGCACCAATGCTACCGACGTGCCAGGAAGGCAGCTCCCACACCTGGACCCTACCTATCGACCCATCAACTCATGAACCGGGGACCAACGGCTTTACTTCCCATCCGAAGGAAGGCGTGATCAGAGATGTTATGCCTCAGAACATCCCGGCGGCGCCGACTGGGATTGAACCCAGGCCTGCTGGGGTGAGAGGTAATCACGCTTACCACTACACCACCGGCGCCGTTGAGTGATAATATACAAATGGTTAAAATGGTCGTTTTCATTATGCTACCATATGCTACTGTTAATAATTGCTGAAATAAAATCTGGTTATATTTAAAATTAACACTGTTAAATTAATTATTTTATAAATAAATTTAAGCAGCGTGCACCACAAACACAACACGATTGACAAATTTTTCATCGAAAGTCCCCTTTTAGCGGATTGAAGCGCATCCCACTGGCCAAAGAATACTTTGACTGTTTGTCCAATGCTTCCGCCCGCTAGATGGCACAGGAAATGTGGCACAGGTGAGTTAAGGTAATTAAGTTGAGGTAATCTTACTTCCGAAAACACTTGTCCGGAAGTGTCCACTACTTTCTTGACCGCTGTAGCTTTCCGGCTCCGGCCGCCCAAAATCCGGCCGTCGTCGTCAATTGAGTCCTCAGGTTTTGAAAAACAAAACAAAACCAAGGGTTGTCAAAATACCGGGTTGCCAAACAAGTCATTATTCACAAGCAAACAAAAGTCAGTTCAATTACTTCTCGGCACTACCGTGCCAGCTTCGGCACACTGAGGTACACTGAGAAAAAAAAGTTGGCGCGAAACAAGTGTGTAGAGTGACCACCCCTTGGCCTAATCTCAAGAAGCTGAGAGTATATGATTGCAAAGCATTTGCTTGGATTCCCGCTCAGCAACGAAAACATTTGGACGCTAAAAGTAGAGAGCTGATAATGATCGGTTACGCCACTAACGGATACCTGCTGTGGATCAAGGACCTACGTAAAATTTTGATTGCTCGTGACGTTAAGTTCAATGAAGCCAGCTTCCCATAGGCAGATAATCTCATGACTCAAAAGAAGGAGGAACTGATAGTTTCGGTAACGTTCGAGCAAGAGGCGGATAACAGCAAGTGCGATGGAAGCAGTAATGAAAGTGATGTTTCGGAGACTTCAAATTTGAAATTCCACATCACTGATGATAAATAGGAAGAAGAAGAATCTCCGATGCTACCCACTGCGTACCTTTTGCAACTTTTGCGGTACAAGACGAGCTGGAAAGTGTGCAAGCTGAAAATTGACGGCTCATTCGACACAAAGCCCGGCTGGTGGCGAAAGGCTTCCTGCGGCGTCTCGGAATCGGAAGAGTGTGGCGAGGCTACCTACGGTACGGTTGGTTCTAGCAGTAGCTGCATCAAGGATTCCATACATATCAAATGGATGTGAAGACCGCCTTTCTTCACGGCGATCTGAAGGAAGAGCTGTACATGGTAGTACCCGATGGAATGAAAACGTAAGCAAATACTGTCTGCAAGCTACGAAAATAGATATATGGACTCCCACGTTGTTGGAACGAGTGCCTCAACGGCGTATTGTTGAAGTTGGGCCTGACCAGATCAAAGCGGGATTACTGCTTCTACGTGTTAATAAAGAAATCCGACGAGGTTTATCTAGTGCTGTACGTGGACGATCTCCTTATTGTCGATAGGAACTTGGAGACCATTCTAAAATTGAAACGACGACTGGCCTTGGAATTTGCAATGTCCAACTGCGGTGAAGCTAAACTTTTCTTGGGGATGAGACTGAATTATCGTCGGAATTCAGGTGAGCTTAAACTATTCCAGACGGTCTACGTGAACAAAATATTTAGTAGGTTCCGGATGACAGAGTGCAAAGCTTCGAATACTCCGATGGAAAAGGCACTTCATCTGAACCATGAAGGAAAGAGAACTGCAGAGCCGTATGGGGAACTTCTTGGAAGCCTGATGTATCAGATGACAACTGTTAGGCCAGATCTGTGCTTCCCAATTAGTTACCTGTGAAGATTTCAACAAAACCCGACGGACAACCATTGGTAATCACTCAAACGTATAGTCCAGTACCTGAAGGGTACCAATAGCATGGGACTGCTAAGTTCTTAGTTCATTTCCAATGGTTGTGATTCGATCATTTATTCCATCCGAGCTTTTGTCCGTTTGACCTACTTTCCATTCATCTTTTTGTCAGTCGACCTTTTGTCATAGATTCCGAATTATCACGTAGTTTGAGGAACATTAAGGTGTATCAAGGTCTTAATCCGTTGTGTGAGTCTTCCAGTACCATTGTTTGCTGTTTGTGTTCTTTTGATTTTTTTAATTCGAAAACCAACAAATGAAATTCTCCATTGTACTATATATTGCATACCTTCGCTCCGTTCCACATTAGCACGTTACAATTTGTCGAAAATAGACCCACAAACTGCGTCACATTTAACCTCCCAATCGCAACAGTTTATCTATCCTCATGAACACGTTCGCATGTTGAATGCCCGCACGCGGTGCCATTCGGCTCAAAACCAGCATGATCAAATTGGTTTAAATTTTCCTCTCAACACTTTTTTATCTTTGCACAGTAAATTTTCAATAGCGTGTGCCTCAACTCTTCAATAGACTCCACAGATTATGTCGCAATCCGCTTGCGTAGAGCACATACACTCATCGAGCCATGGGGATTCAATTTTTCGCCCAACCGAGTCTCGCTGATTTACTCGCTTAACTTGACCTCAAGACGGGCCGAAGCAAGACCGGCTATCGAGGGGATCTCTTCATCTGCACAAGTTGGCCACTCGTTCCAAAATCGATTATTATCCGTCTTGATTATTTATTATTTTTTGCTACTTGCTGCCAACTTAAGAGATGACCCCTCATCAGCCAGCGGGCGGAGGGGAACCGATCTTAACCAGCCTCAGATGGAGTGTGGCTTATTGTTTTCATGGAACATAAAAGTGCACCTAAGGTCAAGATGAATGCGGAAAGTTCACTTTGCTGAGAAAAGTTGGCCAATCGTGATTTTGTAATCGATTTTAAAAGTTGCAAGTGGTTGATTTACGTTTCGCTGCACGTTTGAAAATGTGTGATTACCTTCAATTGAATCCCTCCGAGATGACCAGTTAATTATTCAGTCGTGATGGGCTTGCTCGCTCCCCGTTCGGCGCGAGGATGAGAGTGCTTCTTTGCCAGCGTCGTTCCGGGAACGTGTGGTCTTAAAACGTGATTTTCAAATATCACCTGATGGAATGGCACACTGAAGAGCACTTCCTGGAACAGAAATTTGTTGATCTTAAAGAAGACGTTCGTAAGTCACACTAAGTTTGGGAAAGTCCCGCTCTTCAGATATTGCGACGTGTGTATCAAATGATGCAATTGTACCGTGGGTCATTATTCCTGGCTTCATTAGTCATTCCAGAGAGGTATTTGTTCTGGAACGAACCAGAAAGAGTATGTGCCACACTTGTTCAAATACGGTTGTTCTCATTGTGCTTATCGCATCTGTAAATTGATTGCATTTACAGAATGTGAGCATTTGACGATCATGCATTTTAAAGGTTTAGTAGGGGGAATTCCGTAATTAAGCGTTACATGACTAATCAGTAGCGTGGGACTTAGATGAATAAATACGACCGATAAATGACCCTTGCAATAAACGCTCTCGTATCTGTTGTGACCTGGCCGAGGTTGAAAGCTACTACCATGGGCCTTAATAAGTTTTGAAGTTAATTTAAAGCATGTTGTGATTCAAAAAAAAACTCATAGGGTTTTGAATTATAAGGATAGTTTCAAATTAATTCTGGGTCAAATTCCAAAGAAACTCTAAGAATAATTATTAGTGTCTTCTTAAGAGTTATTTTCAATGTAATTTTGAGAAGAATATCAATAAAATCGAATTTTCCGAGCAAAATTGCGAAGGAATTCTGAAAATAGACTCTAGGAAATTCCAAGGATAGTTACGAGGTGCATTTATAGAGAATTATGAGGAGAATTCAATGTGATTTTAAAAGTCATTCTTCCAGATTGGATGTCAATCCAAGCAGCTGCATTCGCTGTTCAGGGGCTTTGGAAAATTCGGCTATTTTGGGATCTTTTGTAATATCCATGCCCTTTGGTTCAGTGAGAGTTAGGGCGTGTTCTGACAAGTTGGTTGTTTGTAAAAGACGAGTGGATGCGATGATGTGTGAAAATCAACTGCTTTATTTTGAGCTCAATGTCAATACATATGAAGGTGCTTATTCGTAAGGTTAATATAATCAAGGTGCTTATTTGCAAGGTTAATCAAAAGGTATACTTGTACTCAAACATCTCCCTTGCATTGATTTAAGCAAGCCTCCATTCTACTCATTCAATGCATTTCATAATCAGCAAACTTCTTCGGCGGCTGGATGGTACGTCTGGGACTAGGGAGTTCGGTAGTGTAGGCTTGAGATGTACAATTTCGTTGTTCGACATCATAAGCCTTGCTCTCTACTGACCCCATTTTTGCAGGAACAAGTGAAGCTGGCTCGACGAAATTGGTTATCTTCAATCGCTACAACGGTAGAGCGATCAGAGACTGTATTGACTACAGTTGCCGATGTCCATTCTTTATCGGTTGGCCTGAGTTTGACGTAGACTGGCATACCAACTTCCAGTGGTGGTAAAACTTTAGCCTTTTTGTTGTAGTAGAACTTCTCCTTGACGCCTTCTTCGATCTTCGGTAAGTACTTTTCATCCGCCATAGGAATTCCGAAACGGGTACGTCTGTTGAACAACCGCTGGGCCGGAGCTCCCAGAAATCTTGGTTCGATTCGTAAGCTTTCTTCACTAATAGTTTGGCAATCTTCACAGCAGACTCTGCCTTCCCATTTGCCTGCTGGTGGAAAGGCGCCGAGACAGTGTGTCGGAAGCCCCACGCCTGTGCAAACTGACGAAACTCATCACTCATCACCAAATCTTGCGAAATTCCGTTTACAAGCTTTCACGATTGCAGCTGTGGTCAATGATGTTAGCTCGTCGATATCGAAATAGTTCGAGAAATGATCCACCGTAAGGAGATAGACCGTCTTCCTCGCTCCTAGTTCCACCTCACATAGATCCATACTCAACTTCTGATATGGGTAGCTGGGAATCTGGTGGCTTTGCATTGGTTGCTCAAGCTGATTCGACGAAAACTTAGCGCATACGTTGCAATGCTGAACTTTCTGCCGAATCTGGTCGTTCAATCCGGGTCAAAACACTGTATCTCGTGCAAGCTTCATCGTTGCCTCAATACCAGAATGAGACTGATGCAACTTCTCGACAATCTGGTTACGCAGTCTGCGGGGGATCAAAATTCTGTCATTTCTAAATACGAGTCCGTTTTAAGTACAGTAATCCTCCTTATACTGCCAATACGGTGGGATAGTTTCAGGGACGTCTTTCTTCATTGGCCATCCATCAATAATGTACCGTATGATGGTTTAGATCTCCGGGTCTACCTGCGATTCTGCCTTTAACTCTTCGACTCGATCATCAGATACAGGGATATACTGGACAGAGTTAATTTGCTCCATCTCATATATGTCGTAGATCTCCCGACTCGTGTTGTCACCTTCCGATGTAGCTGCTCGCGACAACATATCAGCTATCACGACTTCCTTGCCTGGGGTGAAACGAAGTGTAATCCTGTATCGTTGCAAACCTAGCAACATTCGTTGGATTCTTTGGAGGGGAGCTTTGGTTAATCGCTTCTTGAAAATTTGAATCAAAGGCTGATGGTTCGTTTGTACAATCACTGGTTGTGACACGCAGACACGCCAGTGCCTCTTTTTCGATCTGAGCGTATTTGCGCTTTGTTGGCGTAAGAGTCTTCGAAGCATAAACAACAGGTAGACATTCCTGCATCAAAACTGCTCCGAGCCCCACACTGCTGCTATCGCATTGGATCACAACATCCTTTGTAGCATCGAAATAGCGAAGTACTGGTGCTGTCGTTACCAACTGCTTCAAATTCCGAAATGCGTTTCCGTGCTCCTGTGTCCAAATCCAAGGTTAATCTTTACTGGTCAGCTTCCGCAAAGGCTCCGCGGCGTTTGCTAGGTTCGGCAAGTAGTTGGTCAGGTACGTGGTCATCCCAAGGAATCGCTGAAGTGCTGACATGAGGTGTGCTCATATCCAGGATGCTACTGTACACCGGTTGATGTAAGAATATGACCGAAGAACTTCACTTTTTCCAGACACAGCTTAATCTTTTCACTGTTGAGCTTCATGTTGTGCTGCTTGATCCTTGTTAACAGTGACTCCAGGTTCCTATTGTGGTACATCATCGCCTGTTCGATTTCATCACCACATCCGCAGATCAAAATGTCACCTGCCAATGCTCGAACACCTTTTAGACCATGTAAGGTTTCGTGTAACTTTTTCTGAAAAATTTAAAGAGCTGGCGATATACCGAACGGCATTGGGAGCCACCTATAGCGTTGGGATGACACGGTCGAAAAAACTTTTGCTTTCGACAATTCGGGTAGCAACTCATTCACAGTCGGCATTTGGTAGTGCAGACGTTTCTTTGCTTGGTTGAGAACTATTGGGTCAATGCATACCCGTAACTTGTTGTTGCGCTTAACCAGGTTGCTCACCCAATATGTGTTTTTCGGTTCTTCGACAATGATCGCCAGAACGACAATGCACTATACTGGAACTACTTCTTTATTCGTGATGTAGAAACTGATGCTGGCTTTTAGTGGAGGTGCTTTGTTGTTGCGGTTCAGACTGTAGAGGAATTGTGCACTGGTAACCGATTCCTCATAACTGTCAGACAGCGTTTCTTTTCCCTGGTTAGACGCAGTTCTAACTTCGTTGGACTTCTGCTTGTTCGGCTTCGTTCTCGGAACATGTTTAAGCGAGTCCCCAATTTTTTTTTCTGCATACCGCCGCATAGTGATTCTTCTGCTTGCAGTAATTGCACGTCACACCACCAGCGGGACACTCCGAAAGCTTTCGGTGGTAGCCCTTTCCACAAAACGCACACTTCCTGTTCTTGAAAGATGTAACTTTGTTGATTGCTTGATTTGATGGTCCAGCGTCGTACAAGTGATTCCTCTCCATTTCTGCCCTGGTAGCTTCTTCCGTTTGACACTGTTTGATGACATCCGCCGATGTTAAATCCTGCTTCTAGATGAAACGCTTCTTGAGGTTGACGTCACGTATGCCCATGATAATCCTATCGCGCAGCATCCGATGTTTATCCGGTGTTTTTCCGGATGATATTTCACTGTTCGCGGTATTTGCGGACCGAAAAATCAATTTTTCGGATCAATGATACTTGTTCGAACTTGTTATTCGCGACCAATTTTACTACTGCGTCGTAATTTTTCATCAACTGCTTTATTCAGAGCTAAATGTCAATACATATGAAGGTGCTTATTTGCAAGGTTAATCAAAAGGTATGCTTGTACTCTTATATTGGTCAAGGCACATTTAATTTGTGACTAAGTGATGACACTGGACATTGTTATTTGCAATTCACTTTAAAAGGTGTGTTTCATATTTCACCACATGTAGTTCCAAAGAGCTTCAATGAAATGTATTTAGTCTAAGAACTCTAAACTCTAACTCCAAAGCTTCTGTTTCTGAAACGCCTTACTCCAGAATAAATTCGGTAGAGTACCTAATGTCAGCCTAAGTGTCTTCAATACAGAGCCCATAGGGGATACGATCCTATAGTTGCGGTACGTTAGAAGCATTAGCTGTGCTTAAATTTATTAACTTCTCTTTAAACTGTTCCCCTGGTAGAGTAAAATTAAGTTCATTCGAGACGGCATAAGGCATCAACCATTCCGAGCATCAATAACTCCCCGTTATCACTTACCCTCACACACCATTGTCTTTAGGACTATCAAGACTAATCTCTTGTCAAAAAGAAGTGAAGTGACTATGCAAGTTATTTTCTTTCTAATGCCACTTCAACCTACTTATGGTTATATCATATCGTTTAAGTCAACCGCCCGCAAGAAATTGAGTACAGTCTGTTCTATATTCCTGTCGTTGTACAATACTTCACAGATTGAACCAACGACACCCATTTCTTCCCTCAATTGTGCTCGAGCCGGGCACTCCACCCATAGATGATTTACTTCTAACACCGTACCGCATCCCTGGCAGCCACACTGCCGCTAAAACAAGGTCCATGAGTGAGCCGTGTATGACCAATACTCAGCCGAGTCAGAACTTTCTGATCTCGAGAATCGGGTACATCTTTCCACTCTTGTGTAGTGTTCTTGATTCTACGCAGGAATGCATCACAGTTGTTATGCCATTCCATGCGTATCGCAAGGTCTGCTTCACCCAGTGGGTGGCGTCACTATAGGGCACCGAAGTGACCTCTAGGTGAGCAAGACGACCCTGGTTAGCTAGTCTATCAGCAGCCTCATTCCTTGGTATACCTGCTTGCCCAGGTACCCATACAGAGGTTATGTTAGCGTACCGCTGCCCCTCCAACGACCACGGGTGTCCAACCTGTCGTTGCTCAAGGGCAGAAAGACAACTCGCTGAGTCAGAGAATACAACGGCTTGAGACTCGTTTGCTAGCCTCCAAGGTACCACAGAGACCGGATAACCGGCCGCAGCGACTTGTGGCGTCCCCAGAAACCCCATAACTAACTTCCTCGTCGATCAAAGAACCATCCGTAAATAGCATGGGTCTTCCCTCGTATGAGGCAGCAACCTCTCTGAATGCAGCTTTCGCCACACCAGAGCTGGCCTCCTCCCCACACATAGTTTTAACCGTCCAATCAACTTTCGGGGCAGTAGCATCCCATGCCCGTTGCCACAGCCTAACTCGCTGGGCTAACGTGGGAAAATCTACTCCCGTCAAGTCGCTCCACCATCCACTCGCCCTTGCAACCGTGGGCCTGTCATTGAGGATGGGATCCCTTTCCAATAACCTCAGTGTCTTAGTGGCCAAGTCTTCGTGACAACATTCACCAAAGGTACCTTTCCATCCTCCACCAACAGGGAAGCTATTGGTGAAGACCTCAGCGCTCCACTACAGATTATGTACGCCTCATTGTACTGAGGATCCAGAATCTTGAGCAGGCAGACACCACCCCTGCTCCACAGTTCCGTCCCGTAGAGGATGCTAGGGACAATCAGAGCTCTAGCAACATTGGTCAATGTACGACGAGAGGCTTCAGAGAAGCGACCATTTAAGGTCCGAAGGATATTCATCTTGCTGTTGACATTACCCTTCGCCAACTTGGCGTGCTTAACAAATCGGAGTCTGTTATCAATAGTCACACCAAGCAGTTTCACCGATACTAATGAATGGCAGACTCGGTCTGTGATGATGGCCAAAGCAGACGTGCAACAGTTTGGACTTCTCGGGAGAAATCACAAACCCAACACTATCTGCCCAGTCAACGACAGACTGCACTGTATCCTGCATTTTGTGCCTAACCACCCTACCGTATTTACCAAACACGATGAGGGTAATATCATCGGCGTACACAATAATGTGTACTTCCTTGGGAATGCGTTCAAACACTGAGTTCATCGCAATGAGAAACATTGTAACCGAGATGACAGACCGTTGCGGGATACCATTCTCCAGCAACCTCGGGGTAGCGTTCAAAACCAGGAACCTATGGTTCTGTAGAAAGGGAAGTCAAGATAGGAAGCTTCCATGTCATATCATATGCCTTGGACAAATCGAGGGAGACTACCACCTCTATTCTTGTTTACGGCCGTATCCGACATTCGTACGAGCGAACCGATTCGAACGAATTCGAAAAGGGCATTCTTGTTTTCGTTCGAATGTATTCGAATGCGATTCGTATGCGAAAAAGTGTTGCCACATCAACACAAGTGTTCGAAGCAATTCGGAACAGCCAAAACTGTCAAAACAACTAATAATAAACAGCGTTCGATGTGTACAAGATGAATTGTTGTTGAAAAAGTTGAGAAAACGAATTAGATTATCAGGTAAATATGCGTTTAAATCGAAGGGTTCGATGATTTTTAACATCATTTTCTTGTTTTTAGCAATGGATACTGTAATGTTGGCTGTCTTTGCAGAGCAGGAAGAGCTGCGCTCTTTGAGAAGGCATCGGTCTAATTTGCGTAATACTACCGATATTATGGAGCTGCCGGATGCAGAGTAAGTAATAAAATAACACTTGTGTACTTATATAACTGCTTACATCTTCTCACTGTGCTACAACAGATTACAACATAGCCACTTACACAACAACAACTGTGTCCTAATGCTTGTGATTTTGTTTTAGATTCATCAAAAACTTCCGGTTGAACAAGGAAGCATTTCTGTACATCCTTGGCGAAATTACTGACGAATTTCCCCCTCAAAGGCAAGGAGCCCTTTCCGTGAAGGAGAAACTCGCAGCTTGTCTTCGTTTCTTTGCCGAAGGCAGCTATCAGCATGGAACCGGAAAAGACTTTGATGTCGCAGTAGCTCAGCCAACGTTTTCAAAGATCCTTTCAGAAATTCTTACTGTTTTCGAGAGGAAAATTTGTCCTCAGTGGATAAACATACGCATGTCAAATGAAGAAATGTGTCGAGCAAAACGATTTTTCTATGAGAAATCTGGTATCCCTGGCGTGATCATGTGTGTTGATGGAACACATATAAAAATTATTCCTCCGAATGTAAACCGCAACCTTTTGACGTAGAACTACGTCTTTGTCGACTATACTGGGGTGCAAGTCAAAAAATATGTGTGGTGAAGGAGTGTTAGGTTTTGAACGCTTGTAACTTTGTCATTTATAGATGAAATTAAAATCCAAATACGCCAATCGATAGGATATTACATTACGAACCTGTTGAAATAAATATTTTTCCAATTTTTCTGTAATTAAACATTTGAAAATGTACAAATGATAATTTTATCACTGATTTCATGAAATAAGCCTTTTTCCCAAACCCAGTCATCATAAACGAATACCACTTGGTTGCACATCATTCTGCTTGAACCTGAAAAGATATAAATCAGCGCTGCTCTCATGCCACTGCTCATTAACGCTTCGGACGGCGTCGCGCTTGGTCCTGCAGCAAGTAGGACCAAATCAGCGGCTTAAGGTGAATCACGGCGTGACCACAATGAGGAAAAGCAAAAATGTAAACCCTCCGCCCTTCACAACAATCTCTCGCCCCCCATTCAACAACCTCTCGCCCCTTTAAAAACCTCTCCTACCCTCCCCCCACCATCAAACCTCTCCTACCCTTCTCTCCACCATCAAATCCTTCCTACCCCCCCTAAAATACCTCTCCTAAACCCCCCCACCCCTAAAATACCTCTCCTAAACCCCCCCCCCCTAAAATACCTCTCCTAAACCCCACCCCCCCCACCCAACAAAAAAAAAAATAACCGAAAGCGAGACAGACTTTGACGATCCCTTTTTCCTTGAAATAAATTTTAAACATACCACAATCATTAGTAAAACCAAGTTTTACCAAATTTGAACAAAAAATTGCTTTGAAGACATGTTTGATGACATTCAGTTGGTGAATTACACACAACTGACGGTAAAACATATCTGGTGCCTCTATAGATGCAATTATATTAACATCCAAAGTCCATCCTATTTTACATATTCTGTACAAAAGAAACTTTCTGCTCCGCCCCATTAATAAAAAAATTGCGGGAAATCCTATCAGGTTCTGAACCTGAAAAGATATAAAACAGCGCTGCTGTCATGCTTTTGCTCATTGTCGCTTCGGACGGCGTGGCGCTTGGTCCTGCAGTAAGCAGGACCAAATCAGCGACTTAAGGTGGATCACGGCGTGACCACAAATATGATGTAAACCCCCTCCCCCTTTCACAACAACCTCTCCCCCTCCCCCTTCACAACAATCTCTCCCCTCCCTCAACGACCTCTCCTAACCCCCCACCACCACTCATCAACAACCTTTCCTAACCCCTCCCCCACTCATCAACAACCTTTCCTAATCGGATTATGTTCTAAATCTTATTTTAGGCGATGCAGGTTACCCATCTGAGCCATGGTTGATAACTCCACACCGAGCACCGGAGGATGGAAGTCCTGAAAGCAACTTCAATAGGTTGCATAGTGTAGGGAGGGGCATAATTGACCGGACCATCGGAGTACTGAAAAATCGTTTCCGATGCATACTAGGTGCCCGGCAATTGCACTATTCGCCATCGAAATCATCGAAGATTATTAATGTGTGTTGTGCATTGCACAATCTTTGTTTGACATATTTGAATGATGATTTGCAATAAAGTTTTCTTCTTTTGAAATTTTGCTCTAATCGA
The DNA here is from genome assembly GCF_037179485.1 of Ochlerotatus camptorhynchus. Taxonomy (NCBI): domain Eukaryota; kingdom Metazoa; phylum Arthropoda; class Insecta; order Diptera; family Culicidae; genus Ochlerotatus; species Ochlerotatus camptorhynchus. The sequence goes on from NW_027040657.1 coordinate 1,972,168, forward strand.
AATACTTCTAAAATTGTGACAGATTTTAAAACAACAGAAATATACCAAATTAGATTCATAGAATCTTTAGCTACGATCTATTTTTGAACCAACATCATCAAAGGAGTTCATAGAAAGATCTTAAATTAATTATAAGAACTTCACAGAAGTTTATAGAAGTTTTTGGAATTTCAGAGAAGTTCAAAGATCATCAGAATTTGAAAATCATTTCCCAAAATTTCAGAGCAGTTCTCAAAACTTAGTTTATTTTTAATTCTCAGAACTTTACAGAAGTTAAAATTTTTTTGTGAAGTTTCACAGCATTTCTGAGAAGTTTAGAGAAGAGAATTGTATAGATTTTCAAATAATATATTACTTTACAAAGGTTCAGGTAAAATCCGAATATTTTATGATTATTTAGATGGGTGATATCTTCAGAAAAGTTTGTCAGGTGGTCAAGCACTATTGATTGATGGAAATAACAATTCGGAATTCTCCTGCCAGGCGGCGCTAGTGAGCAATCAAAGTCAGTATGCTTTGTACAGCTGTATCTTATGATCCTGATAATTTAGACGAATGATTTCTTTGGCAAACTTGAACAAGAGGTCAAGGACCATTTGATGGTAGACAGAACAATTCAGATTTCTTAGGCTAGGCGACGCTAGTGAGCATTCATTCAAAGTCAATATGTTTTGTGCTGCTGTATCTCAAGATCGTGATGATATAGGCGAATTATTTGGGCAAACATACTTTTGAACATAAAAACCAATAAATGATCCATAAAATATTGGAAAACGTTCCATAAAAAACATCCAAATGATCCATAAAACTTCGGAGAAAATCCTTAAAAAAGTGTAAATGAACCATAAAAAATATCAATATGATCCATATTTAATGTAAAATTTAGCAACACAATTGTAAAAATGTACCGCTTAATTTCTAAGCAATGAGCATTGAAATTGTACGAATTACCCATAAACATATTGCATTTGATCCATAACACATTCAGCAGTGAACCTTAAACTAAAGAAAGTGATCCATAGAAAATCATGTTTGCGCACATAAAAATATAGCCATGTTCGTATTAATGAAAGCAACTTCCTCAGAGCAGTCTCGTTTTGGATAGCTTGAAGCTGAAATAGGTTTTATTAAACTAATATAAAATCAAAACCAATCTTAATGCTTATAATAAAACCTATTTCAGCTTCAAGCTGTCCAAAACGAGACTGCTCTGAGGAAGTTGCTTTCATTAATCCGAACATTCTTGAAGAACAACATCGGATATAACCTACAAACAGAGAGTAGCAATTTCAAATTTGTATGTTTTGTGGAAGCTGACATTTGTGCCTTTGAAGTTTCACGCTAAGGCTTCTTTAGAGTATCACCTTAAACTTTTTTTTTAATTTAAGAATGCCTTTGTTAGGAACGGAGTAGGCTCTGCCTTTGAACAAGTTTGACGTGCATTTTTGCTGTGATTTTTAAAACAATATAAAAACCAATCTGATAGTGATTTCTAAAGTTATTCAAGTTAGGGTGTGTCTTTCCGTGACTCTCAACAAAACCCGTGTCATGAAGTTTTTTCAGAGCTTCAGAAGGCAGCAGCTCCGAAAACAAACTCCTCCAGTGAACCTCCGACGTTATTTCGTTTGCGACGACGTCACGGAGAAGTGAACCACAAGGGCTGATAATGGGGTCTCTTTTAGTGATATTTCATATTAGCTGAACCTGATATGGATGATCAATATGTGAAAATTACAAAAAGATAACAGATACTGAAGAAAATGAATCACCAATCCAATCCAGGAACCAGGATGTATTCAAGGAGAGGCAACATGTTAATTCTGTTGAATAGTGTCAAGTGGATATCATCCAGATTCAAGCAAGAAATGTGGACCATGAAAGTACCAGTAGCGCCATGCATTTTCATTCTGTTGACATTGCCCATGGATTCATTTGGTGAGTTCGTTCCTACTTATTAACACTTGTGTTTATGATGGTCAACAGTGTTGAATGGTCACAAACAACTGCAGAATCTGGTGAGAGCTTACCATTTATTTAATTTAAATATTTGTACAGTAGTATTTTGATTTAGGCACGGTTCGATTTTAGCAACAAAATCACAAAACCGTTCACTTTTGGCACGGGGTTTAATTTTGGCAACGTGACAAGATTGAACGGAATTTGAAAATAGTGTCTTAAATCCTTCGATTTAAACAGGCCCGATGTTTTCTGAATCATCTTGCCCCTTAAATGCTGCACAGTAGGCCTGGCCGGTTTGATATGTGTGACGCATCTTCGATGTGAAACATATATCAAATAGACAAGAAAAATGATGTAGGTATATATGTCATTTTCCAGGATGCTTTCAAGAACTGGTTGTGTTGGTGTTAGATTAGATTAGATTAGAATATAAGAATGTCATTGTTAGAGATTTGACTAAAAACTGGAACATCGACGAGTAATATCCATCGTCCAATGCCGCATCCAACAAACCGAAAGCTCGGAAGTTATATGATGGAATGTTGAGCAAAAAATCATCATGCCCGAAAACACCAATGTTGTCTGAAAGCCCGGCATAATAAAACTTTTCTAGCCCTGACCAATGATTATCTACGAAACGCTTCAAATAAGAGAATTACATCGAAAAAAAAAAACAAATATGGCCAAAACATATAGGGTAAATAACGGCTTCGACAATACCATATTCTATTATCGTCAGAGGGAAAACAAAGTCCTTGAAAGCTCGATTCTGGCATGTGGATATATTGTGTTTCAAAGCATCTTTTGGCCAAATTTGAGTGCTCTAGGACTTTGTTTCCCCCCCTGACGATAATAGATTAAGGTATTGCTGAAGCCGACATTCCCCCTGCACAGGGCCTGCAAAAGTGTTTGGACAGCGTTATGTCAATAGTCTGGTCATTGACATAAGATTAACAAAATTACGGAATTAATTTATCCAATTGCAAGACTATACTAAAAAGAACATGTGCACAAATTAAATTCTTTAAGACAAAAAAGTTTGCATTTGAAAATCTTACTGTGTTCTTACTTTCTACTTTCTGGAACTCCCTATACTATCAAACATGGCATTTATTTCTGACCATTTATTTATTAGTTTACATCAACAGGCTGAGTGTAGCCCCAATGATGTTTAAGTGAATAACATTAAAATACATAGTCCAGCTTACTAAAATACACAAAACAATAAAATAGATGGTCATTCAACGGTTTACTGCGTTAGAGAAAATACGGGAAAAGCGCCGGCGTAACATCTCTCGTGTCAGGTTGAAATTGAACACTGAAGAAACTCGTTTGAACACACGTTGAAGGCCGTCTGTAGCACCGTTCATGTTTTAGTTAGTGCGACGCTGAGGCAATCTTAACATAGCGTTATTTCGCAGCGCTCGGGGTTGGACGTTCACGTTGATCCTCTCCAGGATTGTAGCCTGTAAACTATCCGCGATGAGCAGGGCCCGCGAAGTGTCTCTCCGAGTACGTAGAAGCTCCAGATCAATCAGTTGACATCGACTTTCATAACTGGGTAGACGAAAAGGGTTTCTCCAAGGCAGCTTCCTCAGAGCAAATCGAAGAAATCGACGCTGAACGGACTCAACTCTTTCAGCACCATTGTTATAGCTTGGGTTCCATACTGCAGAGCAATATTCCAGAGAAGAGCGCACCAGGGAACAGTATACCGATTTGAGACAATATATGTATATCGGAAAAATTCTTTGCAATTCTGAAAATGAATCCCAAAGATCTTGACGCCTTGTCGACAATGAACGAGTGTGTTACTTATACGTTAACTAGGAATCCAGAATAACTCCCAGGTCTTTTACGTGGTTGACACGGCTGATAGTTGTTTTCTGAAGTACATAATTGAACAATCCACGGGCCTAGGTGACTTCCTTGAGGTATCCCTGACGTGGCTGGGTCGACGTCAATTGCACCCAACGCTTGACCGGAGAGTGGTATATTACTAGCTACTAGGGTAACGTGGTCGTCGGTTAATATCTCATCAGAGAATACTTGTCTGAAAACAAGCGACAGATCTCCTGAGAGGTGGAAGCAACTTCTCCGTTGAACATCGTTGACGATGGTAGGCCAGACTCTTTGCGCTACTCGTTAACGTAATTCCAGAAGGACTTCGGGTGTGACTTGAGTTTACTCTGAATCCCACGTTGATATCGCGAATAGCATCGATGGCTAACTCGCTTGAGCTCATGATTGAGCCTAACGTAATGGTGTTTCAGCGACAGCGTACGATACTTGGTGAATTTCCTTAGTGCCGCTTGTTTGGTTGATTTCAACTTTCGCAATTGGCTCGTCTCCCAAGGAAGGTGTGACCCTTTTCGGTGAACTCTTTTTGGAACGTGTCTGTCAATGACATACGCAAAGACTTGTGAAAAAAAAACGTTATCAGGGTCCAGGACACTTCCCCAGTCTATGCTAAACAGCACGTTGATGATACTGCTAGCATCAGCTTTCCGAAAATCGTGTGACACGTTTGTGGAAATTCTTGGACAGTGACAACCAAAGGAGGATGATGAGGAACTTGCTTTACTAGTGGAGAAGGTGCCGTGGAGATAACAATAAGGCATAAGACACATTTCAGAATTGTCCAGTACTGCTGCTCATCGCAAGTCGGTCCCATTAGCGTTTTCGTCAAAACTGAGTTTTTCAATGGAAATTGTTGTTAGCAAGCAACTCTTATTTTCATAATACTGCATGAACTCAACATTTTTGTTCAGGAAAAGTTTGGAAAACAGCCAATCTGGTTGGTACTATGCAAACTTAAAACGCGTTTTTCGACGGACTTGCCATGAGCGGCAGAGTATGACTTACCGTTCTTTCGAATTAAAGTTTTTAATTTTGTATCAATACGTTAGTCAATATATTTCTCATCTGCTCTTATGCTTATTTTTTAACACATAAATGGTTAGTCGGTGTAAAGTACAAGGCAGTTTGTGCTCACTTAAAACAAAGTGCTTAACCACTGTAAACTTTGAGGTAACGTTAGTAACAGATTCCATTATTCTAATCTCGGGTTGGTTCAAATTTAACTAGTAAATTACAGATCTTAAATGCACTTCCATGACTTTTCCCAACAAACTATTGGTTCCACCTTAATCTCAATCGTAAGCTTACATACAGCATAACATGCAACACCGCTATCCAAACGCCCAGCCCTGCAACGTCAAACCAATAGTTGCTGTTTTCAATCTCCAACAGCTCCAGCACCTTCTTGCTCTTCCTATAGTAGCAGAACATCTCCTCGCACCCGAGCTCCGTCCGATTGAACCCATACGTAGCCAACGCCAGCCCTTCGAATCCATACCGGAAGTGTGATACGTATGTCAGCGGTTTAAACACGTCCAGCAGCTCACCATATCGGATGAAGAACCCGGAAAATAAGACCATTGGAACTATCGAACTAGGCACCACAAACGGGCTAACTTCCACCGGACAGATACAGCCGGCCACCATCCCGTACATCTGCGCCGTCCATCCCATCAGACAGCAAATACCCCAGAACATCACTATCCTTTCGGTTTCGTTCAGCTGCCCCGTTAGGTAGTACGCTATTATCTGGCAACAGGTCACGCCAGCCAACATCAGCGGGAAATCGGCCACTACCTTCGAGAAGAAGTACGCCGCCACCGAGTAGCAGTTGCTTTTGTGCTCCCGCACAAATACCGCCATTTCCAACGGGACTAAAAACAGGAAACTCTTAATTAAATCCCCAATAGATTTTATCGATCGCAGAACCTACAGGTAAGCACCACAGTCATCGAATTGGAAAACACTATGAACATCAGAATCATAATCAGACAGCTAATGTTGGCCAGCACCTTTGCCCCATCATCGCCCACGTTGTAGAACACGGAGCCGACAATCAACCCGAACAGCAAGTGTCCGATAAACCGCAACCGCGTCAGCGTGAGATTGCGGAACGTGCCCAGAGCCGTTCGTCGGGTCAGAATCAGAAACTGCCGGAACTGCGATATCGGATATTGAGGACTCGAACCTCCCCGGCTTTCGTTCAGTAGCTGGCCGTCACCGTCGATGCTTTGTTCGTCGTGAAACCCTGCAATGGAGATGGTGTTCGCGATGAAATTCAGTATGGCGAGTAACGTGCGAGAGCATGCTTTTAGGCGCGAGAGATGATTCATTTGCTTACTTACCATTCATTTGGTCGCTACTGGTGGATTGCATCTGTTTCATGAGAAGGTTGACTTTATCCGGGTCAGTGTTCACCGTGCATGCCACTTTCATAGCTGGAAATGAAAAACGGGAGTGCATCAGTATTTTCATCATCTAAAGAACGTGACCGTCACGAGAGGTTTTGCCTGTTTTTTACAGTATTTGTACTGTAACTGACAAAAATTAGAGGTAACTCTTAAATACCTATTATTGCAGATTTGTAAGTGGTTGGTTCATCTCTAGTTCAATTTTGTAAGTTTTTGATAAATATTAATCAATGTTTTGGTTTTTTGGAACTTAATGGATTTCATTGACACAGATTGAAGAATTTGAGAATATTCCAGGCAGGCCTGTATAGTAACAATTGATGATTTTTGGGCGCAGAAATTACGATCTACATACGCTCCACTAATGCAGGCTGTATCAAAATGCATAAGAGAATTTTTAAACACCCATCTAGATTCCTATGTGGTCATATAAGCAAAATATCGTTGTAAACATACAGCATCGAAAATATTCTGTCTTAATCCAGAATCAGTCATCGCCCTTAAATGTGAAATGGAAGTAGGTATAACAAATGCAAAAACAAACGTTTGAAAAAAAAATTAAAGGGTTGTGTCCTAGACACGACCGCACTATGACGTAGAACCTATCTATTCATCTTGATGATGCATGATATATGCATTTAAGTTAACATCCGACGTCCCTCCTTTTTAACATGCACGTTTTTTCAAGTCTCATTCCTCATTGTGGTGGACACGCCGTGATCCACATTTAGCCGCTGACTTAGTCCTGCTAGCTGCAGGACCTAGTGCCACGCCGTCCGAAGCGGTAATGAGCAGAGGCAGTTAGTTTTTAGTTTAAATGATCTTTATTTTAGTTTAACTTGGACGATTACCATATAAATTTTTACTAAGTGATTTAATTGCTTTCTTCATCTTTAGGTATGGGCAAAATTTAAAATTTGTTTTACAGGATTAGTCCTAGACTTAGTACACGGTCGACCACCTTGGTGGGATTGGTTTGTTTTGTTTTTAGAATTTGAAGAGAAACTACTTAATACTACTATTTACAGCTTAAAACTAACCTACTCTACTATATACACTTAACCTACTATGTACAAATTGCTTATTAAAGCATGTTCAGAAAGATTGCATTTTTGAATAAATTTAGTTGTCATATCATCAATTTTGGAATCTACTTTGGGAATTTCTGCCTCTTGATGGAGGTCTGCTATTCTTGTGTCGAATGGACGATCTAGGATCATCCTCAACACTCTATTCTGTGCAACCTGGATTTTGTTCCTGTGGGTCTGAGCGCACGATTCCCACACCGGGGCGGCATAGAAGATCGCGGGGGCTATGATCTGTTTGTAAACAGCCAGTTTGTTTTGCCTTGAGAGGCGGGATCTGCGGCAAATGAGCGGATACAAACACCTAACCAAGGCGGAGCACTTAACTAGGGTTTTCTCTATGTGCGAGCGGAACAGGAGCTTCTCATCGAACAACATCCCGAGATAAGTAACATCAGTGGACCACTCGACCCTTGTACCATCCATTATTACGGTACAGGAGGGAGACGGTTTAAGTTTTAATGATTGTCTGTGAAGGAACATGATCGCTTGGGTTTTCGAGGCGTTGATTTTGATTTTCCACGTGGTGGCATAATCAGTAAAGGTGTCAAGGCATCGTTGGAGCTTGTTCGTAATTTCACGAGGCATCCTACCCTTGACGGCTATCGCGGTGTCATCTGCAAACAGAAAGAACACGCAACCGTCTCCTAGAGGAGGGATGTCCGACGTGTAGATGCTGTAAAGCAGTGGTCCCAGCAGACTCCCTTGCGGAACACCTGCTGGGATCGGAAATTGTCCCGAAAGGGAACTATTCAACGACACCCTGAACGACCTTTGCTGGAGATAGTTACGGGTGATTTTCACAAGGTATGGTGGAAAGTTGGAGTTACAAAGCTTGTATATAAGTCCGTCGTGCCAGACATTGTCAAACGCCTTTTCGACGTCTAACAAGGCCATGGCTGTGGACTTGGATACAGCTTTGTTACTCCGGATGTTATTCATCACCCGCACTAGCTGATGATTGGTGGAATGCCCCTTACGGAACCCGAACTGTTCCGGAAGAAGAATGTCATGTTCCTCCACAAACTTGTTTAGTCGGCTGAGGATCAATTTTTCGAACAGCTTGCTCAGCGCTGAGAGCAGGCTAATCGGTCTGTAGCTTGACGGTAGTGAAGGGTCTTTCCCAGGTTTGCGGATCGGGATGATTTTTGCCACCTTCCAGATGCTTGGAAAGTAGTGCAGCTCCAAGCATCTGTTGAAGGTGGCAGCTAGCAGCGAGTGCACCCTCGGGCTGAGATTTTTCAATGCTAGGTTGAATATTCCGTCAAACCCGGGAGCCTTCATGTTCTTACTGTATTTCAGCGCTGAGCAAATTTGTTCCTCTGTAATCCGTTCTTCTGGAGGGACGGCACAAGGGGAGGCATCTAACGTCAGGACGCACTGCGCAACCTGGTTCTCGAGTGGACTTGGGATTTTAGAGCCAAGCAAATGCGACTGGGCAATGTGCTCCCCAATCGCATTGGCCTTCTCTTCGTTGGTGATAAGCCGTTCGTCATTGACTCTAAGTGGTGGAATGGGCTTGGGGTGAGACTTCAGCACCTTGGCAACCTTCCAGAATGGTCTGGAACGGTCGTCCAGGTTCTGAACGAGCCGCCCGAAACTCTCGTTCCGGATTGAGACCATTCTGGAAGCGATCTGCCGATTCAGATCGACCATTTCGTATTTACGCTGCAGATCCCCAGTCCGCTGAAACTGGCGTCTACGAACATTTCTGAGCCGAATCAAGAGTTTGGTGTGGGAATCAATTGCTTGAAACTTACCCCTCACAGGAACTCGTCGAACGCACTCTTCGTCAGCCACGAGGCAGGAGAGCAGCGCTGATTTATATCTTTTCAGGTTCAAGCAGAATGATGTGCAACCAAGTGGTATTCGTTTATGATGACTGGGTTTGGGAAAAAGGCTTATTTCATGAAAACAGTGATAAAATTATCATTTGTACATTTTCAAAAGTTTAATAACAGCAAAATTGGACAAATGATTATTTCAGCAGGTTCGTAATGTAATATCCTATCGATTTGCGTATTTGGATTTTAATTTCATCTATAAATGACAAAGTTACAAGCGTTCAAAACCTAACACTCCTTCACCACACATATTTTTTGATTTGCAGCCCTGTATAGTCGACAAAGACGTTGTTCTACGTCCAAAACGACTTAAAATGTACTATGGAAAATGTTCTACGCTCATCGCAAATTAAACTGTTGTGGGCCATCAAGTTGAAATAATATGATTTTATTAGGGCCGCCTCATGCAAATCTAGTTCCAATAACTTCAGACAAATTACAGGAATTTAATAGGAGGTCAGGGAAGTCCTTTATAGAAAGCGAATTTAGAGATCTTTGGTAAAGCAACGTAAAATTTAGAACATTTCTGAGAACTTCAGAGCTTAAAGTTTCATGAATATCTGGAAAATTTCGAAAAGATTAAGATAGCTGCCCTAATTTATGAAAATAGTGCAAACGTTTAAAAAGTTTCGACAATTTCAGTGAATCCTAAATAACTCAAGTTTAGAGAACTGTTAAAAACGTAACCATTGCGAACGATTGTAACCAACGAAGTTTCGAGAAATTCACGAAAGTCCACAAAACTTCAGGGCTCTTTATTACAATTCCATTAATTTTGCAGCAGTTTGAAGAACATTATCGGGAAAATTGTGAAAACGTATGCGAGGTTCCAAAATCTTCAGGGAAGCTTCAGAGCAGTTCAATTATCTATATGAAATTTTTGGGAACCTTATAGAAGCTACGAGCATTGAAAGTAAATTCCCCGAATTTCAGAGAAGTTTCATCCACAGAGTACTAGAATATTGGGGAAGTTCAGAAAACTTCAGCAATACTTCAGGAACTTCAGAGTAGTTTCGGAAAATTCAAGGTGGTTTCTTTAATTTCACAGAAGAAGCAGGAACTTCCAATAAGTCCTGAGAATTTCAGGGATATCTTTAGAATTTAAAGGAAGTCGATATAGTTGACTTGAGAATTGTAGAATCTTCAGCATTATATTAAGAGTTTATCAGAAGACCAAAGGGTGTCCACAGTTAAATTGCATCACTTAAAAAAAAAACTGTTAAATTTTGGCCCTTTGGGTTAATCTTAATGAAATTCTGGGTGAGACTGTATTATTGTTGTATTGTGGCCTCATCGTGTATTGTTTACACTGCGTGAGTTTCATTGTGAAATTTCTAGTAAAGCTCGATTCAAAGTAAATCTGTACGCACGGCATAATACACCACCGCGCCCCTGGTGGCTGGAACAAAAAACGTTTGACAGGCATTTGTTGATGTTTTATTGACGAAGAAATTGGTGAAAAGTTTTTCTCGATGGATCGACGCATCATGAAATTACGGATCATGGAACTTGAGAAAAGAAAATTAATTGTGCACAAACATCTAGAGAACCCTTCGTGGTCTGCCTCAAAAATAGCAAAAGTCAACAGTGAGTCTTGTAATCAAACGTTACAAGGATACTCTGAGTGTGGATAGAGCACAGCGCATCTATCATAAAGTGTGGATAGAGCACAGCGCATCTATCATGAGCCAATTTAAAATCGTTAGTTTCGTATTGATTGTTGCCACTACTCTAAAGAGGTACTAGAATGGATGCTGCAAACAATGTTATTTTCGTTGCCAAAGAGATTAATTCTACGATTTGCCCTGAGTTCAGACCGATCGAAAAATATTGGGCAATTGTCAAGCAAAAACATCGAGGATGCGGTAAAGCAGTGACAAATGCACAACAAATGCGTTGAAAGTGGAATAAATTCGCCAGTCACCAGCGACTGTGTAGATCATGATGGCATCGATCACAAGTAAAGTGCGACAGTTCGTTCGAAACGATGGAATGTAATAACTTGAAAGCTGAATAAATACTCTTTTGTTTGACGTTTTGATCAACCGTGCCGGCTGAAGTACGAGTAACCATAGGGAAGATCGGGTAACCAACCCCGGTGGGACCTTGGTCGTATACTGACAGGGAAGGGAGTGCCGTCTTTGAATGCCGTCTGTTCTACATGTTAGGATCGGCTGATCAACGTCCTGGTACCAGCGTGGGACTCTAAGCAGTGCTGTGCACGATGGTCCCCCGGCGAGACAATGGAGGTTGGTGCAGGCCCTACAAGCCAGCCGTAAAAAAAAAACAAAAGTACAGGAAGCAAGCAATGTAAATATGGACCGGAACAATTGGCATAGACCCAAGCAACTTGGAAACTCGGAACTGCAAGTTTCTCAATTTCTTGGGAAGTACCCGCATTCTTTCCGATTTCCACAAGACCCTGAGGTCGGGTATACTTCACCTCCGTACTAAATGTACCATGTACAAGGCGCTGATAAGACCGGTAGTTCTCTACAGGCACGAGACAACAAGCACTGGGTGTTTTCAAATGACGAGTGCTTAGGACCATCTTTGGATAAACCACGAGCTGGCGCAACTCTAAGGCAAACCCTGCCTCCAGAAAGTTGCGAAATCTGGACGGGTACGATGGGCGGGACACGTTTTAAGAATGCTGGATTCGGGCTAGTGTCATTCGGACTAGTGGGTTGTACGCGATGACGACGTAACTTAAAAACAAGCCTAGGCCCATTCCACCACTGACCCCACTGGACGTTCCGGCGACCCAGTGGTTCATCTGATAACTCCTTAAGAGAATGCTGCCGCGATAGGTCAACACTTCGTCAGCTCCCATAATCTCGGACAAAACATCGTCAGCCCTCATGAATCTGAGGTTGCTGAAAATGCAACCAATCTTTTCCAGACTCCTAACATTTTTCCAGAGGAATCCGAGATTACGGCTGACGAACTGTTGGCCTATATAAAATCATCTAAAAACATGAAGGCTCCAGGTTTCGACAACATCCTGAATCTGGAACTCAAACACTTGAGTTCCAGATTCTACAACCATCTGGCTACTTCCCCTCGTGTTGGAAGTCAGCTAAAGTCATACCCATCCGGAAACCTGGGAAGGATCCGTCCTCTCCTTCAAGTTATTGACCAATCAGCCTTCTCTCAGGGCTATCAAAACTGTTCGAAAGAGCACTGTACCACCGGCTCCTAACATCTGCCGATGAAAACAACTTGTTACTCGAGGAACAGTTTGGTTTTCGGAAAGATCGGTCGACCGTCCATCAGCTGACTCGAGTAACAAACATTCTCAGACGGAACAAGTCTGTTTCGAAAACATCTGCCATGGCGTTGTTGGACGTTGAAAAAGCGTTCGACAATGTCTGGCATGATGGCCTGGTGTTCAAATTGCAGCAGTACGGTCTTCCAATCTTCCTAGTGAAGATCATAAACAACTATCTATCAGACAGGACGTTCCGAGTCTCTCTGAATGGCATCTCATCGGATGCTTTCAACATCGGTGCCGGGGTTCCACAAGGAAGCATTCTTGGCCTTATCCTATTCAACCTGTTCACCTCTGATATACCGGCTCTCCCTGATGGTGGATCGTTGTCTCTGTTCGCAGATGACACATCCATCGTCTACAAGGGTAGGGTCATCAGAGCTTGGACTGCCAAACTTCAGAGAGGCCTGGACGGTCTGAATATTTCAACAGCTGGAAGATCCGTATCAACGCGGCAAAGACCCAGGTCATTATCTTTCCACACTCTAAATCTCCTAGACTTGTTCCGTCGGAGAATAACAAGATCTGCCTGAACGGCACAGTGGTGGAATGGTCCAAAGAGGTAGTCTACCTCTGCTTAACACTAGACAGCAAGCTTCTTTTCAGGGAGCACGTTGACAAAACAAAAACCAAGTGCAACATCTTGATAAGATCGTTGTATCCACTTATCAACAGGAAGTCAACCCTGTCCCTGAAAAATAAGCTTGCTGTCTAAAAACACATTATCCTTCCTGTAATCGAGTACGGTATGCCAATCTGGAAGAATTGCGCAAAATGCCATCACCTTAAACTCCAAAGGATCCAGAACAAGATCCTTAGGATGGTCCTAAACAGTCCCCCGCGGACTAGAAATTCTGAGATCCACTTCCTGGCTGGAATTCAAACATTAGAAGAACGGAGAGTATTCATCCTGTAAAGGTTCAGAGACAACTGTCTGAGATCAAATCATCAGATCTTACGTGATCTAGCACGTTAGGTTAAGTTATACTCGTAGTTAGGTAGATTATCACTTTTTTCAATTCAAATAAAACACATCCCCAAAGGGATATTCAGTAAACTAGTTGAAAAACGCAAATATTAAATTAGAATATCAAATTAAACAAAGATAAAGAGCCAAGTAGGCTAATCAATTAAAATGATAAATCAATGTACTACCATAATCAACAGAAATAAACATAGTTTTACTACTACTACTACGCGTTCGCAGTGTGCAAAATATTACGCAATTCTATCCTCCCTCCCTTACTACTCTCTGACGACTGTGCTGGGGAAGCAGCATATGCATGTAGGTAATTGGTGGATTTTTTAGTTAATTCGACGTTTTTGGACAATGCTGGACATTTACCAGTTTTTCAATAGTTTCTTGTTGAAAATCAACATTCGATGCGTAGCCATATTTCTGATCGATTGGTGATAAAATTATTGAAATTGGACCAGGAACAGCTGAGTTATTAACGTTCAAAATATTTCTTAATTTGTTACATGTTTCATTTTCGGTTTTCACAAAGTGTACCCCAATATAGAAATCAAAGACGTAGTCCTACGTAAAAAAAATTTATGCCTAACCCTCTTTTTTTTAATTCCAATATTTGTGCCAAGCTTCCTATACTGCTACAAAGCTTGTTGGGCTCTCCTGATCATTCATTTAAACACTCTAGACGTTCTTAAGCTTCGTAGAACTTTTTCAATGTTTCATTAACTTATCCAACGGCGTGAGCTGGGATTCAAAATAAAATATATATTATATGGCTGCATGCTATTAGGTCATGCAAATAACCATTTATACTGTTCAAATGACAAACTCATCCAGGAAAAAACAAAATGTGGAAAATTTAATTGAATAGTTTAATCTAATAACACACCTAAACCATTACACTTATTTTACCTTCCTAATTTTAGTTCCTAATATCACCTTTGAAACAGATTTAAAAAAAACAGCAAAATACTTCCAAGACTTGAAATCAAATCAATTAATTTGAGTTGTTGAACAACCTTGCCTGAATCATGAATTTTTTTTTCATCTACTGAATAATGAAAAAGTCCAAAAATATTATGCAGTGCCCGTAATTTTGAAAGATTGTTTAATCTTATTTTTATCACATAAAACTCAGAATCATAGATGTTTTTCAAATCCAGGATCTTAATTTTTATCTTTGTCATATGTTTAAATTCCCGATCATGAGCAGTTTTCCAGACTAAATCCTAGCACCGTCATTGTCTACTCTGTAGTTTCTATTCTCAAATGTGCTAATTAACTTCAAATCACGCCCGTCTTATATGTAAAATGAAATAGCAAAGATGCACCACTCACCGAAATCCGCTCGATTATAATACTGAGGACACACGAAACCAGCTCCCGCCAACGTCGCAATCATATCATCCAAAGCACCCTGATACATGCACCGGCCATCCGCGACCACATAGATGTCGTCGAACAGCTCCAACAGTTCCGAGCTCGGTTGATGAATCACACTGACCACACACCGACCCTGCCGGGCCAGATCTTTCATGTAGGAAATCACCTGGTACGAAGACTCACTGTCCAGTCCACTGGTGGGTTCGTCGAAGAACATAATCTTCGGATTGGATACCAGCTCCAAACCGATCGAGAGGCGCTTCCGTTCACCACCGGAAAGCACTCTAGCCTGACTGTGGGCACACTTTTCCAATCCCAGCAAGGCTATAATGTCGTTTATTATTTTGGTTTTGTGTATCCGGGTGACGTTCGATGACAGTTTGAGGTCCGCTGCAAAGTGGAGCGTTTCCTGAACAGTGATATTCTGGAGCAGTGGGACTTCCTGGGTGTTGTAAGCAACTAGTTGACGGTATTTTTGCCGTTCGGTCATTTCGTTGTTGATTAGAATGCGACCCGTTACGCCTTTGGTTCTAGAAATTAAAAATTTAGTTTGACAAGTTGGTTAACACCGTGCACCTCCATCGAATGAATCCATTTCCATGGAGGTGACTGTACTTACTTGAATCCACTCAATGCATTCATCAGTGACGACTTGCCAGCCCCCGAAGGGCCCATAATGGCAGTCAATCGTCCAGAACGGAACGTTCCGGAGATGTTCTTCAGCAGCTGTTTTTTGTTCTCCTTCTGACTGACGGTGTAGTTGAGATTCCGAAACGATAAGCTGGTGATGGTTTTCACCAGTGGTATAACCACTTCCACCGTCTCATCCAAGCTCATTTTCTCTTTTCACGCTCCCCGAGGCGGCCACTCCTGCAAACGTGTTGATCGATTAATAGAGGTCAATTAAGCATTCAGCCGAACGGTACAGACATTCGGCCCGCCAATTATGGCAATCGCATAAAGCATATAGAGTGTGCTGTAAGATCGTGAGGCAGGTCTGCAGCATCCGTAAAATGACTACCAGCAGCATGAGTTTATCTTGATCTGTGTACACCACTGACTTCTCATAATGTTTGTTTGTTATCTTTCGCGTTCACACACACCTCCCGTCGCACCGAGATCATTCTATGACGTCAGCTGTGCAAATTTCGATCGGGTATTTACTTTGTTCACCCAGACCAATCACTCACCAGCTGGAATGTTGTTTGGAGTGAACCAAGCACCGAAAAAACTTCGATACTGGATGGATTCGAGCGAGAAAACACTTCAAGCTGCTTCAGAACAGAACAGCTAACATGTGTATATGGTTTATTTATATTCACCGCACGACACACTCTCCACAGGTTGAAAAAGAATATTACCGTCGTCAGCAGGGAGAATTGATAATCTTTTCCGGTTCGGCTTTCGATCACCTTTTCGTTGTCCCGGCCCCCTTCTTTGCGTTTAATGTTCTACCCATGGAGTTCAACCTGTTTTATTGACTCATTCACATATTTTCTGCTGCTGCTCCGACTTCCCCCACTGTCTAAAACGTCACCAAATGCACATTCAGCCCCAAGCTCAAATTACGCTTACCTTCTTTCTCAACAAGGAAAGTTGTCCAAACCAATCCAGAACCCAATCGCTGATAGCTACTTCCTCCAAGAGCATTCAAAGTACTGCTCACAAATTGAAAACAAATGACATTAAGACACTGGCACCTTCCCACAAGCCCCTGCTCCACCCCCAAACACTGAAACTGGCGAACCTCGAACCAACCGAGCAAGCAAACAACCGGTTCAACCAAAACGCGAGAGCAGACTAACTAAACTCCACGCTGCTGTCAAGTTCACAAGACCGGCTGCTCCCCATCATAACCTGACTCTGCACAGACTCGTGGCCGTGGCTGCTGCTCTTCGCGCTTTCTCTGGTTCTCGCTCATGTTCAAAGCGCAGACGCTCGCTCTGTTGTTGTTTTGGCTGGCTCCCTAGCGGTTCGATTCATTCTTCTACGATCGAGCTTGTGAATGAATGAACCTCGCGGAACCGATAGCGATTTATTCCATGATGCAGCACCGTGGTGAACGTGATATCAGACGGAAACTCAACTACCAAGATGGGATAGTTCTGGAACGCGTGCTCTTCGATTGATATTGTCTGAGAGTGATAACCCATTAGGTATGGTGCTGAGGGGAAATTGATTAAAATCTAACGTATGTTTGATTGAAGTCTAATGATGTTCCGCTTTGGGAGAGGTATGAAATGTCACAGACCACAGAAAGAAGAAAACATTACCATTGATTTGATTGGCTGGAATTGAAACTCCTCCTTCTACAACAAGGTTTAATTTTTGCATAGAATAAAAAATTAAAGGGTTGTGTCCTTGACACGACCGCAGTATGACGTAGAACCACACAAAAATTGATGTTTTTCATGCATTTTTGACTATTATACTTTATCTTAAAATTTTCAAGTATTTCAATGTTTCGGTTATGGTTCACTCAAAACAATTTTTATTTTTTTTTCTTGACAAATATCCATGTAAAATTCCACATGATCTTCATTTAACCACACATAAACAGAATCCACTCAGAAGTATACATGAAATTTATACGCAAATGAATAGTATGTGTGGTCACGCATGGTTTTTATATGTACATATATTAAGTATGTGGCCGACACATAGATATTGATTTGTTGATCACGTTGCAACAAATCATGTGTGGAACAAATAAAAACTCCAAACAAACGGTCTCCTTGGAAAGGTTCAGAGACACCTGTCTGAGATCAGATCTTCAGATCATACGTGAACTGGCACGTTAGTTAAGTTAGGCTCGTAGTTAGGTAGGTTATCAAATGTTTCAATTAAAACAAAACACATCCCCCAAGAGGTATTCTGTAAACTAGATGAAATACGCAAATACTAAATTAGAATATCCAATGAACAAAGATGAAGAGCCAAATAGGCTAATCAATTGAAATATAAAATCAATGTATACACCATAATCAACAGAAATAAATGAAATTATACTACTACTACTTTAACAGTCAGTTGTGTGTAATTCACCAACATAATATCATCGAATATGTCTTTCAAGCAATTTTGTTTTTCTCAAATTGTGGTTTGTTTAAAATTTATTTCCCGGAAAAAAGTGATCGTCAAAGTCCATATCTGTTTTCGGATTATTGTTGAGGGGGGGGGGGGGTTGTGAAGGGGGGAGGGGGTTTACAAACATTCCTTTTCCTCATTCCTCATTGTGTCGCATTCCTCATTGTGGTCACGCCATATCCACCCTTAGCCACTGACTTGGTCCTGCTGCAGGACCAAGTGCCACGCCGTCCGAGGCGACAATGAGCTAAAGCAGTAGTAGTAGTAGTAAAATTATGTTTATTTCTGTTGATTATGGTAGTACATTGATTTATCATTTTAAATCATTAGCCTACTTGGCTCTTCATCTTTGTTTAATTTGATATTCTAATTTAATATTTGCGTTTTCAACTAGTTTACAGAATATCCCTTTGGGGATGTGTTTTATTTGAATTGAAAAAAGTGATAACCTACCTAACTACGAGTATAACTTAACCTAACGTGCTAGATCCCGTATGATCTGATGATTTGATATCAGACAGTTGTCTCTGAACCTTTCCAGGATGAATACTCTCCGTTATTCTAATGTTTGAATTCCAGCCAGGAAGTGGATCTCAGAATTTCTAGTCCGCGGGGGCCTGTTTAGGACCATCCTAAGGATCTTGTTCTGGATTCTTTGGAGTTTAAGGTGATGGCATTTTGCGCAACTCTCCCAGATTGGCATACCGTACTCGATTACAGGAAGGATGATTTGTTTGTAGACAGCAAGCTTATTTTTCAGGGACAGGGTTGACTTCCTGTTGATAAGTGGATACAACGATCTTATCAAGATGTTGCACTTGGTTTTTGTTTTGTCAACGTGCTCCCTGAAAAGAAGCTTGCTGTCTAGTGTTAACCCGAGGTAGACTACCTCTTTGGACCATTCCACCACTGTGCCTTTCAGGCAAATATTGTTATTCTCCAACGGAACAAGTCTAGGAGATTTAGAGTGTGGAAAGATAATGACCTGGGTCTTTGCCGCGTTGATACGGATCTTCCAGCTGTTGAAATATTCAGACAAAACGTCCAGGCCTCTCTGAAGTTTGGCAGTCAGAGCTCCGATGACCCTACCCTTGTAGACGATGGATGTGTCATCTGCGAACAGAGACAACGATCCACCATCAGGGAGAGCCGGCATATCGGAGGAGAACAGGTTGAATAGGATGGGGCCAAGAATGCTTCCTTGTGAAACCCCGGCACCGATGTTGAAAGCATCCGATGTGATGCCATTCAGAGAGACTCGGAACGTCCTGTCTGATAGATAGTTGTTTATGATCTTCACTAGGAAGATTGGAAGACCGTACTGCTGCAATTTGAACACCAGGCCATCATGCCAGACATTGTCTAATGCTTTTTCAACGTCCAACAACGCCATGGCAGATGTTTTCGAAACAGACTTGTTCCGTCTGAGAATGTTTGTTACTCGAGTCAGCTGATGGACGGTCGAACGACCTTTGCGAAAACCAAACTGTTCCTCGAGTAACAAGTTGTTTTCATCGGCAGATGTTAGGAGCCGGTGGTACAGTGCTCTTTAGAACAGTTTGAAAGAGGCTGATTGGTCGATAACCTGAAGGAGAGGACGGATCCTTCCCAGGTTTCCGGATGGGTATGACTTTAGCTGACTTCCAACACGAGGGGAAGTAGCCAAGTCTGAGGCACTGATTAAAAATCAGTGCCAGATGGTTGTAGAATCTGGAACTCAAGTGTTTGAGTTCCAGATTCAGGATGTTGTCGAAACCTGGGGCCTTCATGTTTTTAGATGATTTTATATAGGCCAACAGTTCGTCAGCCGTAATCTCGGATTCCTCTGGAAAATGTTAGGAATCTGATGAAGATTGGTTGCATTTTCAGCAACCTCATGCGAGATTATGGGAGCTGACGAAGTGTTGACCTATCGCGGCAGCCTTCTCTTCAGGAGTTATCAGATGAACCACTGGGTCGCCGGGACGATCCAGTGGGGTCAGTGGGGGAATGGGCCTAGGCTTGTTTTGAAGAATTTTTGTAAGTTTCCAAAAGGGCTTAGCACAATCTGGGAGAGAGCGGATCTTACTAGCAAAATCGTTATTTCTGAGATCCACCATCCTGGCCTGAATGATCTTTGTTAATCGATTACAATTGGTCTTCAAGTTAGGCAGGCCAGTACGCTTGTACTGCCTACGAATGGTGTTACGGAGTCTAATGAGATATTTGGTAGGGCTGTCAAGGTTCAGAGTGTTACTCACCTGTCTGGATACTGGCACGTGTTGTTCCCTGGCCCGGGAAATCGCCTCCTCGATGGTTTGTAGACACCGGTCAACATCTTCCGACGTCCCCGGTTGGACATCGTAGTCGATGATTGTGTCGACGCAGTGTTGATATTGTGCCCAGTTGACTCGATGGTAGTTGCGCCGGGAAGCTTCGAATCGGTTTACCGAGGATCCAACTTCGGCCACCACCGGGTAGTGGTCCGAGCTCAGCTCCTGGAATGCCACAGGTTGCAAGACGTTGTGTCCCATGTTGCTTACGAAGATGTCGATGGTCGCATGGACCCCAGACCGACTCAACCGGGTGGGAGAGTCCGGGGCCAAGATGGTATAGTGGCCCTCTTGCAGGTCTTCATTGAGGATGATGCCCTTTCTATTGCTCCGACCGTTGCCCCAAGCTTGATGTTTTGCGTTCAGATCGCCAGCGATGGTAAAGTTCCCGCTCCTCCGGGTGAGTTTGATGATGTCTTTGCGGAGGGCCACTGACGACCCGCCCCTGATGTTGGTTTGCTTGGGGCAGTAGGCCGCGATGATGGTGATTTTCCCAAGTGATGTGCTCACCTCCACTCCGATGGCTTCAATTGTTTTCAGCTGGAAGTTTGGTAGCAGCCGGCAACTGATGTTCCGTCTTGCAGCGATGGCCACTCCTCCACCTCCAGAGCAGGTGCGATCAAGTCTGACGAGCCGGAAGTCGGGAAGGAATACGTTCAGTTCGGGCTTCAGATGCGTCTCGGTGATGATAGCAATGTCGACCTCTTTGGTGTTGAGGAAATCGAGTAGCTCTCTATGCTTGTTCGTCAGTGAGCAAGCCAATTTGCAATTTTTATAGCTTCACGGTCATGAAGCTGTTCAGATCGAGTCTTGCAGGTACGCATGATGATGATGACCTCGGCCACGAGCGTCACAAGTTCCTCCGAGGTGAACGGAGAACCGTCGACAGATTCACCTGAGACAGCATGAGCTAAAGCACGACAGCAGCGCTGTTTTATATCTTTTCAGGTTCAAGCAGAACGATGTGCAACCGAACCTGATAGGATTTCCCGCCGTTTTTTTTATGAATGGGGTGGAGCAAAAAGTTCTTTTGTGCAGAATATGTAAAAAAGGATGGACTTTGGATGTTAATATAATTGCATATATAGAGGTACCAGATATGTTTTACAGTCAGTTGTTGGTAATGCATCGAGTGTATGTCTCCTGTTAAGCAATTGTTTTTTTTGAAAATGTTGGCTCTGCATGTAAAAAATTAATTGTTTATACGTAATTGTGGTTTGCTTAAAATTTATTTCCCGGAAAAAAAAAATGATCGTCAAAGTCCATGTCTCTTTCGGGTTATTGTTAAGGGGGGAGGGGGAGGGGATAGGCGTCCGAACGACGTGTGAATGCTGTTTGAAGGGAAAGCTAGCCCGTAAACCTTTCCCGCCTATGAAGGACCGGACAACAAAGCGGCCCCTGGAACTGATTCACACGGACCTGTGTGGGCCTATGGAAACTACTACTCCATCTGGCAATCGTTTTCTCATGACGATAATCGACGACTTTAGTCGTTTCACCGTCGTTTTCTTATTGATTCATAAAAGCGAGGCTGCCAGCAAGATCAAACAGTGTGTAAGGTGGGTTCAGAACTTATTCGGCAGGAAACCCTTCGTTATTCGTTCCGATGGTGGGGGCGAATACCGAAATCGGGAATTGCGTGATTTTTATGAGCAGGAAGGCATCAAAGTGCAATTCACTACGCCCTACACGCCACAACAAAACGGCGTGGCAGAGCGTAAGAACAGATCCCTTCAGGAGATGGCGATCTGTATGCTAGCGGATGCTGGCATGGATAAGTTGTACTGGGCGGAGGCTGTGCTTACAGTGGCATACCTGCAAAACCAGGGTTGTAGAAAAGACCCCCATCGAGCTGTGGAGTGGCATCAAACCAGATATGTCCCATCTAAAAGTGTTTGGGTGCCAGGCATATGTTCAGATTCCAGAATCAAAGCGCTCCAAGCTCGATCATAAAGCGGTAAAGCTCTTTTTTTGTTGGGTATTCCGATGACCATAAGGGATACTGGTTCTTGGATCCCTCAACTAACCGTGGGGTTATAAGCAGGGACGCTAAGTTCATTGAACTCGCAGATGGATCAGAGCAATTGAGTCTGCATGATATAGAGGTAGATTCCAAGAGTCCATGCAACGAGATAGAACTTCCTATTCAGGGTGTTTCCAAGCCGAACGGTGTGCCTGAAGCAACGGAATCCGAGGATGGCAATTCGTCGGACGGTTGGAGAGATGCTGAAGACAACGAGCCTAACCTATCTGTGGAGCATGAGTTGCGACGGGAAGAGCGCCGAACCACAGGTGTTTTGCCAAGTCACCTGAATGATTTTGCTGTCGGTGTTGCGGTTGAAGCGGTAGAGGAGCCGAAGGACTACCGTGAAGCAATGCTTGTTAAGGAGTGGAAACAAGCGATGGATGCGGAGATGCAGTCGCATGATCAGAACGCCACTTGGAAGCTGGCAAAATTGCCAGATGGAAGGAAGGTAGTCGGGTCACGATGGATTTACAAGATAAAGCGAAACGAGCAAGGAAATAACGTCAAGTACAAGGCAAGACTTGTAGCGCAGGGTTTCAGTCAGTGGTGGGGAGTGGACTACCTTGAAGTTTTCGCTCCGGTCACACGACATGAAACACTGCGGGCAATGTTGGCGGTTGCATCGAAGAACAAAAAGCACCTTAGTCACTTCGATGTGCGAACCGCTTATCTTCACGGAACAGTGGATGACATGCGTCAACCTCCAGGCTACGTCGTCCCGGGAAAGGAGGAGTACGTGTGTAAACTGAACAAAAGCATATACGGTCTCAAGCAGTCCGCACGGCTGCAACCGTACACTTCATGCAATTCTGAACACGCTAGGTTTCAGGCAGTGTCAATCCGACAGTTGTTTGTACGTATGCGGAGAAGACCAGAACAAGGTAATCTTTCTAGTTTATGTGGATGACATGCTAGTTGGATGTCGGGATTCATCGAAGATCATACAGATGTATGAAGCATTGACGGAGCATCTGGAGATATCGAACCTAGGAGCGGTAAAGTATTTCTTGGGTTACAATGTTCGTTGCGACAAGGGCATTTACAGTGTGCAGTTGACCAGCTACATCGAGGTAGTTATCAAGCGATTCTGACTCGAGAATCGCAAGTCTGAGAAGACTCCCATGGAACGTGAGTGTCTCAATCCTCGGACGACGAGTGAGCGCACCGATGTATATGGATTGGAATGGAGCTAAGCGTGTGGTGAAGTATCTAAAAGGGACCAAGGAGATGCAGCTTGTGTTTGGTCCAGGAGATGGCTGGCAGCTTACTGGCTACTTCGATGCGGACTGGGCCGGCGACCAGGAGAGTAGACGATCTACAACAGGTTTCGTGTTTCTCTTGGGTGGCGTTGCTATCGTCTGGGCAAGTCGCAAGCAGTTCTGCGTTAGCTTGTCTTGAATGGAAGCCGAGTATATCGCCCTTAGCGACGCCTGTCAAGAGTTGATATGAATACGGCGATTGATGACTGATTTGGGGGAGAAGCCCTCCGGTGCAACGACTGTTTATGACGACAACCAGAGCTGCCTTAGTTTCATGCAGGCGGAACGAACGACCAAACGTTCCAAACACATCGGCACAAGGCGTCACTTTGTTAAGGATCAGTGCGAGCGCGGCGAGGTGAAGCTCCTTTATTGCCCGTCAGATGAGATTACGGCGGATGCACTAACCAAACCTCTAGGAGGGACCAAATTCCAGCAGTTTGGATTGGTGAATGGTAAATGATGGCGAAGGTCGTCATTGAGGAGGAGTGTGGGATGGTGCACTGATGCACCTTCACATCACGCACCTTGCACATGCAGAGCACCAGCGTTTTAGCAGTGGGTTTGTTCTTACCAACACCAACAAACCACTGTAAGTGAATTATTTTTTCTATTTCCCTTCGTTATTGTTACGCGAAGTTTCTTGAATACACACGTTTGTAAAAGTAGCTCCGATGTAATCTTTTATTTTGCTTATCCGAGTGTTTCCTTTTTCTGAATATTGTTTCCGCTTCGGTGTCCGCGATAGGTACGATCCACGCGCTTGCCCACAGTATCCACTTATCAACAGAAGGTCTACCCTGTCCCTGAAAAATAAGCTTGCTGTCTACAAACAAATCATCCTTCCCGTAATAGAATACGGGATGCCAATCTGGGAGAGTTGTGCATAAAGCTGTCTACTGGATACACTTACATGGCAATGTTGGTTAGAAGCGGAGGATCGATCAGGAAGGTTCACTAAATTGCTGGTACTTGCCTGGGAGATTAGGTTGGAGAACCTTTTCAGCAGATACGACAACAAGACCGCGACGACGCCGATGAGCGATTACAGCAAGAGGCAGTACTGCATCGAACTTATTGATTGATTTATCTTTATTAAGGCGTCGAATTGAGAAAAGGTCTTCATGATGCTTTCTACTGTGCGTCGCGGTTTAACTACTCCTCCATCCATGCTGGGGGGCGACCCCGGCGTAGTGGTTAGCATCCATACGCCAAAGTCACAAGTTCAAATCTCACCCCCGGACAAGTCACGAATGACCGAAGAGCGTTGAAGCACAGACAAACAGACGTAACTCTTCATTGTGTATCTTCGTTCATGCATTTAACGGTTGATTTGAATATTATCAGTTCCGCGAACTACTCGCCGCAGCGCTGGCATCGGATCACTTTGACGTTTCTATATATTCTATAGAACTTTTATGCAATATTGTTTAAGAGTTAGCGAGCAAGCTTGTTTTCCGCGAGAAGCCAGAGAGATGTCGTTACTGAGATTATATGTTTTGAGATACTATGTTTTCAAGAACAAGTTTTTCAAAGAGTTACGTCTGTTTGTCTGTGGTTAAAGTGACTATGTATGTATGTATGTAAGGTAGCCACCATCCCTTCAAGACTTGTCTTGTATGCAGCTCCACTTAATAGCAAGATCAATTTGAGCTACCGATCTGAATTCACTATATCGCTGTATGAAGGGCCAAAAACGGAGGGGTGGACCCGTAAGCAGAGACACTTACGCGAAATCCACGGGAATTTTAGAATCTCCTTCCAACGATACGCTCCAACAAATCGAATAACACAATTCGCAAAACTTATTAAGCTTCCTGCTGGATGGTTTGTTAAGAAGGGCGCGTCAATCGCCCTGAAACTGTTGGAGTAGAATTCACATCACCACAATCGAATGGGTAGGATAAAGAAAATGATAGTGTTTATTCCCTCCTAGACTCCGGCTGTCAATCATACCATCGTCCAGTTTCAGTTTGAATGATACCCTGATGCTCCCTCCCAACCCAGTATTTATTTATATAATGAAAATATATAGAGAAATGAAATATATCAGAACATTAAAATATGACATAATGAAATACATTTATATGGATAATATAGTTGCTACTGCAATGAAGAAGTATTTTACATATAATATTTAAGATGCAGCTCTACACCTCCTCAGCTCACAACAGGTGGATGCAACACTGAAATGAATAGGATATATTAAGCAATTAAATATATTTTGCTCGAATGATACTAACAATAATGCTAAAAATTGTGATGAATAGCTAACATGACGAGAAATAACCTGCTTAATAATTATAAACATATAATAATATTTAATGTTTCTGCTTCATCAGCTTCATATTAATTTCGATGACTTGCTTGGGTAAACTGAAATATTAAGCTAAAGGTAATAGTATATCATGCAATGTATAATTTATATAATATATGTAGTGAAATGCAAAATGTATGTATGTATGCAGGTATTTCCTTAAAACACAGAAAATATAACAAAATACCAGTGGCGTCCCGTAACCTCACTATTTACCTTTGGTGCACAGATTTAATGCCATATTCATATTCGAATCGGTTGAAAATACACTCAATCTTCTAGTTTACTCGATATCTATCTATTGCAAGCAATATATTGATTATTATTTATGTTTTGAGAGTTGGTGCACAGGTAGATCGAGGTTAAGGAAACGCCACTGGAAAATACAGAAAACCTCGATTTTAGTCACTCAAATTCTTTACACTCAAGCAATATATGAATATTTTAATTGCATGGTATGATTGAACTCAACTTTGCCTATTTAATGAATCCACAATTTAAGTAAAGAATCAATTTGCTAAATAATCGAGGTTGTTTGAACATACAAGAATTATAAAAATAAGCATCAATGATTAATTCTTGAAATAGCAAAACTCTGCAAAGGTAAAACAATTTAATAACATATGGTGATATTCAATTTATTCTCTGGGTAATCCAAATTCTGAAAACCATAGATATCATATTATATTATTATAAAATAAATGTAAATAACAATGATTTGATATTTGATACACCTTCTGTAAATGAAAATTATAGTTACAATGATATAATGAGATTTTAAATATGTGAAATAAAATAATTTACTAGTCATGCAATATATAAAATATAATGAATGTAAAATAAACAAGTACCGTAAAACAATGAATGTTTTTCAAATTTTATATTTTTAAAACAATTACTGAGGATCCAAGAGTTAATTCGTTAGTAATATGTTGAACGAAAATTAAAGCATTTGCACTATTTTTTTTAGTTTTGTGACCTAACTTCTGCATTTTGATTTGGGGTTACTTTGATAATGACCGAAGAGCGTTAAAGTGACTATAATAAAAAAAACAAAAAAAAAACCACTTGCCTCTATTTTTCGATGGTGATGGATCTTCGGGATGCGGTTTCCAAAAAATTATGACCGATTTAGTATCGTTGAATTTCCGGAAGTAAATGCCTTTCGGCCAAGTTGTAGACGAGAGGGCTTTTTCTTTAAACTCTGCATTCAGCCCAATTTCGAAAGAGATGAAAGACATAGAGCTGACGTCTATCCCTTTGGCCACAAGTCTGATGACCTCCATGTCGTCGGTGCCCAGGAGTTTAGTGGCTAATCAGCGCACCTGTTCAACCGAGACGTTACGAGAAATTCGCGACCGGTACAGCAAGAATTTGTTATTCGAAACTGCTGCTAGATTATCAAGCGATGGAGACAATGAGCCACACCTCAAAGGCGGTTGAGGAGGCTTCTTTGCTTTAGGTGTGCTGAAAAAGCGACGTTGCACAGATGCACTGTCCGTTAGCTTTGCAGACCTGGGCGTTAATGAGGTGGAGTTACTGAGCGCAGTAAAGTTCAGCCGCAATTCATTCTTCAGCTCATTCATAATTTAGGACTTAAGACTCTCGAGGATTTCATTATGTTGGTTAAGCTCTGATTCTTGGCCAGATTCGTGACCGCAACGCACTGATCTACGTAGGCGCATGTCATCCATTAGATTGGAGCACGACTTGCAAAGCTAGAAGAGCTGTTTGTTGCTGGTAATTTCGTTCCAAACTGATGAAGTGAGACTTCTGCATTACAGATGAAATTCCGCGTTGCAAAAAACATGGCAGGTGATTTCGGTGGCACAATAGTGGCACGTGCTGTTCATTTTGAGGCGCAAAAACGAACGTATCAATCAGAGCAAGAGTAATAGCATAGAGGTAACTCTAAGACCACTGGGTCCCGAAGAAAATCATTATTATTTTTGGCTCACTCAGTACCAGAACAACGGTCCCAAGCAGTCCCAAGCTATTTCACTCACCCCTGCATGTTCTGCATGAATCCACACACCCCTGATGTTATCTGTCAAACTTTCATAGCGAATCAAAACAAACATAGTGTAGTGATAGAATTTCAACTAGAATAGGGTACGTTAATCGTTTGCTTGGGACCAATAGGCTACTAAAGTGGTGAGCCAATTTAAAATCGTTAGTTTCGTATTGATTGTTGGTAATAGTACAGCAGACGAACCGCCTTTGGGTATGCAACCACAAGATGTTTTAACTTGAACGGTGATCTTGTATGCAACTGATGCCAGAAGAGTCTAGTACACGGCGAATGAGAATGACTCAAATTTGAGTTTAGTTCACTCATAATCGCCAAAAGTGCAGGAATATGTAGCGATGAGTAAAATTTGTCTTATGTTTTCCCAGGATTTTCCAGGGAAAAATTCCCGAATTTGAGAAAAGTAAAGATTGGATTCACTCAGTCTATTGGTACTACTCCGAGACTGAATAAAATTTTCATCAATTTCCTCATTTTCCGACAGATTTTTTACGTTTTCCACAGGAAACCATGAGACAAATTTACTCATTGCTGAGTTCCTGCACTTTTCGCGATTATGAGTGAACTAAACTCAAATTTAGGTCGTTCTCATTCGCCGTGAGCCAACGGATGGAAAATCAATCATAACTCAAATGCTTTAAAACTTTCTACGTAGTTAATGAGCAGCCCGTAAACAGATTCTTTATTACTGTAATAAAATGACCATAAAACAGAATGGATTCTGAATTGGCTTTCTTATCGAGCTTCTAATTGTAATTCCTTCCAAGTTACTTTTGACATGAGTGAAAAATTATGCCTTTAATGCATTTTTTTCCGTTTTTACTCTCGGAAACTGAACAGACCTGGATAATTTTAATATTGGATAATCCCATATCGGTTTCTTGGTATTATTATTATTTCTTATCTCTTTTATATTAAAGAGATTTTCAGTGGGAGCATTTATCAGTAAATTACCAGTATGAGAATGGTGACATTTAGATTCCGTTGAGAGCGTCACTTTGTATCTGTATTTTCTGTTTTGCTTATGAAGTGTGCAATTTCGACGCGGAAATATACTCAGACATTCTAAAGAGGTATGAGTTCAAGGGGCAATGATCTTTTGACTACATTATCTAATCAATCATTCTGCCCCTTTTTTTTTTTTGATCCGTGAAACGTATTATTCTGACTTGCATGAATGATTCTCGGATATCATCATTGCAGGTACACCTCTATATAACGTAACTGTGATGTATCTTTTCACATCCAATGACAAATTACACAAATCAATATTATCAATGGATCGATGCTGATGTTACTTTGCAAGATTGAATTATCGTTTGTGAGATGTCGGCGTTGAAAGTGAACAATTATAGTTACGTTATATCGAGATAATCCTGTATGTATTTATTTTAGATTATTTGAGGTGAATTTCCAGTAACTTATTCGGGTGAAGAATGTCAGGCTCTTGTCTAAGTGGAGTTTAGAAGCCCATCGATTAAAGAAATAACCAATTTGATGATATAATTGATCCAATAAATATTTATTTAAAAATGTATGTATTCTTGCTGGAAAAATCAATGCGCTAATATAATCACAGTTAAGGCAACATTGTTGGCAGCTACAGTACAACAATTAACAATGATATTTATCGTGTTCAAGTAGATTCTGCTAAAAAGCATCTTTTTTATCACATTTCGATAAGTACTTATAATGGTACGTCTGCTCAACGTACCTTGGACCGTAAACTAACATACAACAGTAAATGCAATCCAACAATGAGAACAGCCATCCCCCCTACATCCACCCAAATATTACTATTCTCCATGTCCAGCATTTCGAGCACCTTCTTGGCTTTCCTATAGTAGCAAAACATCTCACTGCATCCCAAATCCTTTCGATCGAATCCGTAGGCCGCCATCGAGATGCCCTCGAACGTAAATCGGAACGGGGAGATGTAAGTCAATGGTTTAAACACATCGAACAATTCGTCGTATCGAATGAAGAATCCACTGAAGAGCACCGCCGGAATCAACGTCGTCGGCACCACAAATGGGCTGACTTCGATCGGGAACAGGCTTCCACCGAGCATGCCGTAAATTTGCGCATACCATCCCATCAGCAGGCACATGCACCAAAATATCAGCACCCGCTCGGTTTCGTTGATCTGGCCGGTCATGTAATAGGCTATGATCTGAAAACAGGTGATTCCACCAAGCATCAGCGGGAAATCGGCCACGATCTTCGAGAAGAAGTATGCTGAGATCGAGTAGCAGTTGCCTTTGTACTCGCGGATGAACACGGCCATCTCCAGGGGAACTTGAGAGACGGAAAGATAGTGGTGATTTTTTGGATGACTGGAAATTATCGTACAGGGTACTTACAGGTGAGGACAACAGTCATCGAATTAGCGAACGCAATGAACATCAGAATAAGCATGAAAAATGCGGTGTTTGATATGACCTTGGCCCCATCACCTCCGATGTTGAAGTAAACCGTACCGACGATTAGGCCAAAGAGAATGTGTCCCAGGAATCGCAGCACAGTCAGGGTAAAGTTCCGTACCGTTCCCAGCAATGTTCTGCGCGTCAGAATCACAAACTGACGCCACTGAGAGATTACATACTGAGACCCGTTATCACACTCGTCTAGCAGCTTTTGTTCTTGATTTCCGTTCTGATAATTGCGGGTATTGTTGTTGTAGCCTATGGCCGGCAGTGCGGCACAATGATGATAAGTAGTGATTACATACTGGGTGATTAAATATCACAATAATGACACTGCATTTTACTTACCATTTTGAATGGGCACCGTTTTCATCTGATCTATTAACATGCGAATCTTTTCCGCGTCAGAGCTGGATTTGGATGCCATTTTGATGACTAACAAAAAATCCTACTTAATAGTGAGCTTAACAGAACCCGGTGATCATCTTACCGAAATCAGCTCGATTGTAGTACTGCGGACAAACCATACCGACTTCGGCGAACGTTGAAGTCAACTGCTCCAGCGGTCCCTGGTACAAACATTGTCCATCTACCACCACGTAGATGTCATCGAATAGCTCCAACAAATCCGAACTCGGCTGATGAATTACGCTGACCACGCATCGTCCCTGACGTGCCATGTCCTTCAGATATGCAATGATCTGATACGAAGATTCACTGTCCAGACCGCTCGTGGGTTCGTCAAAGAACATGATCCGTGGATTGGACACCAGCTCCTGACCGATAGATAGGCGTTTTTTCTCACCTCCGCTCAGGACGCGAGCCTGGTTGTTGGCACATTTCTCCAGCCCCAGCAGGGCAATGATTTCGTTGACTATTTTCACTTTATGCATTTTGGCAACACTGGACGGCATTCGTAGGTCGGCAGCGTAAAGCAATGTTTCCTGAACGGTTATGTTCGGTAGCAGCATCACATCCTGACGATTGTAAGCAACCATTTGTCGGTACCGCTGTCGATCGACGCTCTCGTTGTTTATTAGAATCTGTCCCTTGACTCCTTTCACCCTGGAAAACAATTGAAGGTGAATTTAAAATTTCGCATTCGATTGAAGATATTGTTTAGACATATACGAGTAAGGTCCATCAACACATACTTGAACCCGCTGAGCACATTCATCAAGCTTGATTTGCCGGCGCCCGACGGTCCGAGGATGGCAGCCAGGCGACCGGATTGAAACGAACCGGAAATGTTTTGCAGAATGCACTTGGTGCTCTGTTGGACGGAGTAGTTGAGGTTCTCAAACGCCAGCACGGTGGTGGAAATGTCCATCAGGGGGATTGCCACCTCGGTGAGATCGGTTGCACCCATCGTCGGTGGAGCTTTTTATTTGTATGAGATTGAGAATGGATTTCATTAAATTGTTATCAATGGCGTTAATAGATGAGTAATTGGTCCGCTACTTATTTTTTATAATGCGTTTATTTTTCCAGGCTTATTTGCCATAGCTTTGCGGAGCCGATATTCATTGTTTCGATTACAAAATTTCTTAAAACTAACGTTAGTAAAGCGGGGGCCGATTACTCGCGGCTATCTCGAGGTTAGGGGTAACAAATTGTAACAAATGGATGGCAGGGTAGGGATTGAGAACACAAGGTTTGGAGAGCAATGTGCTCTTGATCTCGAACTAAGCGACTAACTGATGAAAAACACAAACATGGGGGTACACCGATGGGCAGCTAACAACATGGGGGAACACAAGATGACACTAACTACTAAATCCTCAGATCGATCCGTTTTAAAAACACATTAAAATATTCGAGATCTCGGCTCGCCAAGATGTCTCTAACGGGCCGCATAGGTTGTTTTCCTCGGGACCTGAGGGATGCGGATAACTCGGATGTAGCAACACAATGTAAAGTGCATGACCAAAGCACGTGGTCGATATCGTGATAGCCACTACCACAAGCGCACAAATTGCTGCCTGCGAGCCCGATTCGGAAGAAATGCGAGTCTAACGAGTAGTGATTGGACATGAGCCTTGATATGACCCGTATAAAGTCACGGCTCATGTCCAATCCTTTGAACCATGGCTTGTTCGACACCTGTGGGAGAATAGAATGTTACCATCTTCCCAGATCACTCTCATTCCATTTTTGTTGCCAGTTGGTGAGGACGTGCTGACGGGTAATTGAGAAAAATTCCGCAAAGGCGATTTGTCGATCAAAAATATCGCCTTCCATAGCGCCCACCTTTGCTAGCGAGTCCGCTTTCTCATTACCCGGAATTGAGCAATGAGATGGGACCCAAACTAAGGTGATAGTTTAGGAGCAGTTAGGTCCGCTACTTGCGGTGCCCAATTTTTCTGAACTTTTTCTTTGCTTTACAAATAATTTAAATAAGCTTGAACTTGGT
Organism: Ochlerotatus camptorhynchus; assembly: GCF_037179485.1. Taxonomy (NCBI): domain Eukaryota; kingdom Metazoa; phylum Arthropoda; class Insecta; order Diptera; family Culicidae; genus Ochlerotatus; species Ochlerotatus camptorhynchus. The sequence goes on from NW_027040657.1 coordinate 2,004,823, forward strand.
GTGAATGGAATATGGATTATTTGAGGGGTTGAAAAACTGAAATTATAGAAAAACTCTAAACATCTCAGTAAATTTGGTATATGCAGCCAAACGAGCTAAATGGTAACGCATTGTCAGTAATAATGAAAATTTCCTCTTGTGTTTTATTTTTCATCAAATACTCTGTGTGAAATATAGAGTAAGCTGGGGTAACACGCACCCTCGGGGCAAAATTACTTTTTGCAAATTTTGAATACATTTTCAATATATTTTCAAGGATTTATCATGCAGCATTGCTAGCAATTTTCCTGAACAGATCCTCGAAAAAGAGGTAAAAACTGTGTTTTTTTGCCCCGGAGGTGCATTTTTCCCCATTATACACTTTTTTCATAACATACACAGGAGATGATATACGTAAGAAAATGGGTACTTTCCAGTACTGCAAAATCTCAACCATACACAGATTGACCAAACAGCTTTGATCACTTATGCGAGCTATAAGTCATGTTTAAGAGAAACCATGTCAGTTCTTGTTGCTTTTTGTTGAAGGAAGTGTTATTGCTACCTAAAGCTACAACAAATTTAAATAGCACTTTTCAGTGCTCAATATAACCTGTAAAATTTCTACCTTGTTCGACTCTTATTCCTCTTCGATCCTTGTTTGAACCCTAAAAATTCCTCTTCGATCCTTCGGATTTGGAGAAACTTGGTTCTGCTGCCATGGTGCCCAAGCGCAAAAGAAAATGGTAATCACTTGTGATGACATTCCCGGCTTAATTCCAAAAAGGAAAAGGTTCCCTCTATTGTTGTAGCCACTTCCGATTTCCATGCTCTTCACATAGAACTATTGAACTTCGTTAAATTTTGGTTTTCACTTCAAATTAACCGACGGGTTGAATGCCGGGTATTGGTGACGAACGGATTCAGAAATCTTCTCAAGTATCTTACTGAGAAGCAAGTCATATTTTTTACTTACGACACCAAACTAAACGACTGTTCAAAGCTTGAATGGTCTGCACAGTGGTGAATCCCTGAATCAGATCAAAGATGAATTGAGAAAATTACTTGGAATTGAGCCTGTCCACGCAACGGGATTTCTAATGAATTTTATTTAGTTCACTTCAAGTCTAGTGAATTAGCGGCGCTGGTGGTGAAGTGGTTAGCGTGATTACCTCTCACAACAGAAGGCCTGCGTTCAATCCCAGTCGGCGCCGCCGGGATGTTCTGAGGCATAACATCTCAGATCGCGCCTTCCTTCGGAAGGTAAGTAAAGCTGTTGGTCCCCGGTTCATGAGTTGATGGGTCGATAGGTAGGGTCCAGGTGTGGGAGCTGCCTCCCTGGCGTCGGTAGCATCGGTGCTCAGCACGGAAAAACAAATCAAGGAGAAAAAAAAAGAGTCTAGTGAACTAAACAACCTTAAGGCCTTAGAAAAAGCTAGCCTTATGCTCCATGTCCGAGTGAAGTGGGAACACTTCAGGAAGACTGGAGGAAATTTCCAAAACCTCACTCAGTGCCGTAAGTGCCAGGGATGGGGTCACGGAACTAAAAATTGCTACATGCCAGTTAAATGCATGAATTGTGGTGATTCCTTAACTCCGCAAATCACGACTGTACTGTGAAGGAAGAGCCTAAGAAATTTAAATGTTCAAATTATGGTGCAAACCACAAATACAATTTTTTGGGAAAGTAAGACTCGCAAAGTGATCCTACAATCTCGTTCGAAGTGACAGCTGCCCGACCAGGCACTAATTTCTCTGCTGTTAACAACGGTCAGCGAAGAACACATTCTACATTCGTACCCGTAGGTACAAACAGCACCCCTGCTTCAAATTCTTCATTCTTTAGTAAATGGAGCTACCTTTGCTGATATTGCAGCTGGAATAAATAATAATTCTTGCCAAGATAATTTTAACGGAAATTTTGATAATTTTGACCTAGGAAGCATTAGGGAATCTTTAGCGGTGGTCTGACCAAGATCCGAATTTATGCCACATTTGAACCAGCTGATATTAAATAAATCAAACCAAAATAAATCAACCTGTTTGCGTACGCACCGGTTCGTCTACTTTTGGCCGACCAATTTCAATCGTCAAAACCAACTCATTCCCTGATTTCGGGGGCAGCTATTTTTTTAATTTCTTTGAGATACTTTGACTATATGCATATAGGTGGATCTAGATCCAGAAACCTGGCTCCACCAACTTGCACGAACACTGGAGACACCTGGCGGTAGCGGGCAAGCTTTTTACACGGAAAATTTAATTAATATTTGATAGCTTTAGACAAGTCATCTCGTCTAATTGAAAAAAGCAGTGTTGCGAAAGTCCCTAAAAATTAATCTCATGCTTGAAACTACTCTCCTATGAATTTCCTTTCTGAAATGTAAGTACCAGGGGGACTCTCTCCCTGTGAACCACATATAGATGCACCATAGCTCAAATGATTTTGACATTTTTTTGACAATCTGACACTTTTGGGCAAACTGACAACGGTAAAACCAACAATCAATACGAAACTAACGATTTTGAATTGGCTCACTACTTGACTAGCCTATTGGTCCCAAGCAAAGCGATTAACGTACCCCATTCTAGTCGAGATTCTAGTACTACACTATGTTTGTTTTGATTCGCTATGAAAGTTTGACAGATAAAATGTGGAGTTAATGGATTTAATGGGTGTTTCGAGGGGTGAATCGATTAGCTTGGGACCGAAGGTAGTACCAGAGCTGAGCCAAAAAGATGAGCTCGTTTCTTCGGGACCTTCTGGTCTTAGAGTTACCTCTATGGTAAAACTAACGAAGGTATGACAGAACAAAGCAGCTTACTCTTTCACACTTGCATCGTAGTGCGAAATGCTAGAAAGAGCAGTCTGTTGCAGTCATCCTCACATTTATGTGAGTTCCGCCGAAATTCGTGATTGTTTGTTTCATTGATAGTTTTGAAATAGCGTGTGTAATAGTTGCAGCAATTATTGTGAAGAGTCGCAGACGGAGACGGAGTTGCAATATTTTTCACAGACTCGACATCCCTGCATTATTTATAATTTTTGTTTTACAAAAGTAAACGTAGAATAAAGGGCCACCCACATTAGATCCGAATCGGACGTGTTGCGGCAAAATGACAACTAAATCTATTATCTAACTGTCAAATTTACGTCAACGCAATGCAAACGGATCTAATGTGGGTGGCCCTTAACAGTTTCATAGTGTTACGTGTCCTGGAAGTTGATATTTGTGCACTTCAAGTTTCGAAGTGGTTACTAGAATGAAAATCTCACAGCGAAACACCACTTGTAAAAACCCGTTTGAGAAAAATCCAAATACAGCGCGACGATTCAAATTTACGGAATCCTATAATCGTTTGGAATTTTCAAAACTTTTAAATAAGCAGACTGAAATGCCTTGAAGCTGCATGAAATCAAATCTGGCATTCCTGCTTACTCGTCTAAAACATCAAGCAAAATAATTTAGGCCTCACAAACACGGTTCGGCAGCATTAGTTTGTCGTCTCCTTTCTTCTTTTACCGTTTATGCTATAGCGAGAATGACGTCAAGTTTGAAGTTTTATTGGAAGAGCGGGAACGAAAAGAAGGGCCATTTTGCAACACCGGACCTGTTATTCTTTCTCACAGGTGGTATTGACGCGTCGCACAGTGGTGAAATCCATTCATTCAGCTGTTATGTTTCCTACTTATAAATTTTCGTCAAAATGAGCGTTTTAAGAATTTTTAAATTTTATTTTACAATGCTTTATTAGGAAACCTGTCCATATTTTCAACACTTCTATGTATTTCTAGTTTTTTTTTTTACAAATATTGAAAGTTTTGTAATTATAACCATTTATAATTGCTTACACCCATTGTGCCCTTGAATGCGCTCAGCTGGCTGAACTGGTCTAACTCAGTGTCAGTAGTAAACAGAAACAAAACCGTGATGGGAAAAAAGTTTGTGCGGTGTTAAGTTGTAACAATTTTGCGACCCAAACAAAACCATGAATGAGAAGGAGGGAGCTTGTTTTGTTTGCTCTGATCATTTTGATTCGGTGGATTTATCAATGCCTCCTGCAAATACCGAGGGTAAGTTTTCATATACTTTTTAGTGATTGTATTACCACCACTCACCCAAATCAGTGTTTATAAACACACAAATAAACTCGCCGATCGATAGCGCAGAAAACATACATACATACAATACAGTTGAAACCCGCTAATGTGAAAATAAATTATCGATAAAATATGTGCAAATTATTCTTTATTAGTGAGTGAGTTTTTTTCAATCTTAAAAAGGGATGGGGAGGGCGATAGCTGTACGTAATTTAGCGGGGGTCTTGTAAAGTGTTATTTATTATAACATAGGGGGCAGGGTGCTCAAAATCTGGAATTTTTGCGTTATGTCGGTGAATCTATGCTTTAGAACTGCGACAACAACAGAACTATCAAGCTGCTGTTATTCAACAAAGCATACCAAAACTATAGCTTCTATACAAAATACCGATGATCACGTGATCCACATTGAGAGGTTAAAATTACTGCTACAGCTATAGACAATAGTTGACTCTGAGTTCGAGTTCTCTTTGGAATTCCCCATTCGCCTGAAACCCTTCCTAGAAACTTGAAGTTGTGCTTAACATTTGGCTAGGATTTTTTCTCACACTCGTTTCTTTTCAATTCTCTTGAAATTTTAGAATATTCTTGAAGCTCTTCCCATAATTCTTTCAAAAAAAGTATTACTAAACATATAGTCAAGATGCTAATTTCAAATAACAGACTGAAGTGGTAATTTGTATACGATAGAGTGAGGAGATGAAAGTATAGAATTGATAGTTCCGTTTAGAGTACGGCAGTGTGAAAATTGCATATAGAGGAGTAAACAGCGAGCTAGGACAACTTTTAGGAAGGTACAAATCGGTTTTATCATCTCTCTTTACCAAACTCCCTATTTGGAGAGGGATGGTGAGGGGTGTGCCCCCTCCCCCGCCACCACTGGCAAAAAGAGATGATCGCCGACCGCTCAAATACCAACGATGTGTTTGAAACAGTTCTACCGATTTTTAGCGCACTCCAGATGTTATTTGAAGAAAGGCATCCAGTCGTAGGTTTGGAAATTGTAGCTATTATGCCTTCCTATATGCAATTTTCACACTGCCGTACTCTAAACGGAACTATAAATTCTATGCCTTCATCTCCTCACTCTATCGTATAAAAATTACCACTTCAGTCTGTTATTTGAAATTAGCATCTTCAACTATTCTTTGAGATGTTTTATATCACTGGTTTTTGATCAAGTAAGAAACTATTCACTTCCCTGGGGTTCCTGGAACATGCCTGGAAGAGACAAAGGTTGTCCTGGGTACTTTAATTGATTACCATTGATATTGTTTTTGAATTCTCATGTGATTTGATGTGTCGCATTATGGGTTTTCAACCTCGAGAACCGGTTGACCTAATTCAAAAATATTCAATAGCGTTCAATGATACCACAGTTGTGCCCAATTCGGTGCAGTGGTTGCTGAGAAACATGAGTATATTTATTTTGCTACACACATGCACACACACATACATTTTCCGATATCGTCGATATGAGTCAATTGGTACCCAAGTAACATTACAAATTTTATCGAGGGTTTAAAGCCATTTACAAGTCTAAATCATGGTCTACAGAACCCTCATAAAAACAATATTGTTATTTGGCTATTAAACACTCGGCCCTCTTAACCCGGATCGACAGACGGTTTTCCTTCTTTGTAGAAAAAAAACAATAGAAAAAGTAGAAGGGTCTGTGGCTAGGGGCACGAACGGAAGCTTAACGTAGGACCGCTATTGGACGGAACAAATGTGAAAATCATTAACTCTTTCCGTTTTTTAATTGTAGGCGTACCAAATTTGTAGTAATTTTTTTCAAAGAGAAAGTTGATGAACACGGCATCTATGGTTTGGTCAAGTTTGGCCATTAATGTCGGTAGTCAATTAGGTCACCAACCCTCCGTGCAGATATTTTCGTTGCTTCCAGAGTTGGAACTTGAAGCTTGAAGGGATTGAAACAATCACAGGTGCTCAGGAAGTGACAGTTCACATCACGCTAATTCTAACACATTCAATGTTATCGATGAATAGTGGATGAAATCGGAAAATATCGAAAATCGCCCGGTAATTCACAACGAATCGAATTTATTCAAAACAAATTCGTCATTCCGTATCGAGCGCTGAGGCAGTTGACAGCATCCTGGTCTCTTCATACGGCACTCGTTTTTTAACGCGTTTCCATCGCTATCGTTCTTAAAAAAAAAAGTGTTCAGGTGAATCGAGTACGGTTTTCGGAAGCAGCTATATCGTAAGCTGAGTCTTACGTTTAGACTGTTCACCTTTACCCCAGTGATCGATCATCATCAAATCATCACCATCATCATCGCATCATTTCCGTCAATAGCCGCATCGTAGCAGCAGCAAACGGAATACCAAGCTGCACCCAATGAGGTACAGAGAGAGGTGGCGCAGATCGTGAAATAGGGTTGTATTAGTAAACCAAAAAATCAACGTAAACGCAAGTAGTGACGTCACTACTTGCGTGTACTTGCGTGTATCGTACAGTGGTTGTGTGAGTGATTGCTTCACCTCGGTAATCCAGCTCATTGAGCTGCACCGGCTGATAGGTTGTTTACACAACCGGCAATACATTTTGCAAGCCCATTGCCTCCCTATTTTAGTTTTGTTTTGCCTCGTGGCCTGTGGCGCGTGGCTCTGTCTCTCACCCCAGGTAAGGGAGTATGGTTCATAGTGAGACAACTTGTTGCAACTAGATATAAGTTTTTTTTTCCGATTGTTTTTTCTCTTTAATTTGCTACTAATTAAAATTAATAAATTGTAAAAGGCACCGCTTTTACGCAACACTTATGGCATCTGCCGATGCCAACGTTGCGCGAACCAGGTATTACCAGGTATTATGGGTTGTCTTTTTTCGGCCTAAAAATAAACCCTTGAAAGCTCTCGACATTTTGAGAGACTTGCTGCGTAAGTATCCGGGAGTCTTGGTACATAAGGAGAGATTCAACAAACTGCGTGTAGAAGCATCGAATTATGATGTAGCAAGTAAAATTACTGATCACGAGTTGTTTAGTGTTGAGTACAACATCTACATCCCTTCTAGAGATGTGGAGATAGAAGGCGTGGTATCCGACGCGAGTCTGTCTGTCGAGGAATTGAAACGTGCCTCGGGTTGTTTTAAAAACAGAAAAGTCACAATCGATCTTGTAAAGATACTGGATGTTAGGCAACTGCACTCAGTATCTTTACAAGATGGCAAGAAAGTTTATCAGCATTCAGACTCATTTCCGGTGACCTTTGCTGGTTCAGTTCTCCCAAACTTTGTCAAAGTTGATGCTCGATTGATCGACGCATCCCGAAATTACGGATCACGGAACTTGAGAAAAGAAAATTAATTGGGCACAAACGTCTAGAGAACCCTTCGTGGTCTGCCTCAAAAATAGCAAAAGTGTTGAAATTCCTAAAGTCAACGGTGAGTCTTGTAATCAAACGTTACAAGGATACTCTGAGTGTGGATGAGCACAGCGCATCTATAATAAAAGTGGCACTAGGGACAAAGAGCTGAGGAGAAAGGTGTTGAGGTACGTGAAAAGCAACCCAGGTGTCTCCATACGTGATTTGGCAAAGAAATACGATTCCAACTTTTCTACCGTGCGTAACATTCTTTCAAGAGAAGGATATAAGTCTTTTTGTGCCAGTAAACATCCGAATCGCTCCCTGAAACAAAATTTAGTGGCCAAAAAGCGAGCACGATTACTATACAAACAAGTTTTGACGAAATTTGATGACTGTATTTTAATGGATGATGAAACATATGTCAAAATGGATTATAAACAAATCCCCGGACGAAAATTTTATCTGGCAACTGGTCGTGGGGATGTCCCTTCCAGGCATAAATTTGTCTTTTCTGATAAGTTTGCTCGAAACCTAATGATTTGGCAAGGAATTTTCAGTTGAGGCCTTAAAACCAAGGTTTTCATCACATCTCACACAATTACGTCGAAGGTTTACATTCAAGAGTGTCTGAAAAAGCGAATTTTACCCTTCATTCGGCAACACAAGACCAACGTTATGTTTTGGCCGAATCTAGCCAGCTGCCACTACTCTGAGGAGGTACTAGAATGGTATGCTGCAAACAATGTTAATTTCGTTGCCAAAGAGATTAATCCTCCGAATAACCCTGAGTTCAGACCGATCGAAAAATATTGGGCAATTGCCAAGCGAAAACTTCGAGGATGCGGTGAAGAAGTGACAAATGCAGAACAAGTACGTTCAAAGTGGAATAAGTTCGCCGGTACAGTGTCACGAGCGACTGTGCAGATCATGATGGCATCGATCACAAGTAAAGTGCGACAGTTCGTTCGAAACGGTGAAATGTAATAACTTGTTATGTATCGTTTGAAAGCTGAATAAATACCCTTTTGTTTGACATGTTGATCAACCGTGTATGTTGTTTAATTCTTGAGTTATGATCACTTGAATGCGTCCAAATTTACTTTGAATCGGGCCTTATTATTCAATTTGACTAATTTTCAATTTCAGCCTCTCAAACCGTTACCCCGCAAGTGAAACACTGAAAAGTAATCATTTTTTATTCATACGGCCTTCATTGCAAATCTTTGCTTAATATATAACATAATCATCTGACGGCTGATCAAATTCAAGAGTAAATTTGCATTCATATTTCGAGCTTATTTTGTACATAGTCTGTTAAAAGATGGTATTTGGGTATTTGATCTCATTTCCGTCCTACTAAGCACATCCCGCACTTTAACTCTCTTTTTTGAAAGGGTTTGAACAAAACATGGAATGTTTTCATCAAAAATAACTTCTAAATGTATGCACCTTTCCATACGTACCGTTGGATTTGATAAAGAGTCAAACATTGTTGAGATATTAGTAAAAATCTAACACTGCTTCTTGATTCTAAATTTGTCCCACGAGTTTCAATTCCGTCCTAACGCATTGAAACGCCATTAGATTTTCCTTGTCCTACGGATGATGGTAGAAAAGGTGGATTCGCTAGGAGCGCTTCTTTTGTTTTGAGAACAATGAGTGTAAATATTCAAACAATACGCTCGAATAGGCTTTGTGTTGTGGCTTATGAACTATTCGATCGGAACAAACGTATTTATTGATTTGTGCGAATGGAAATTGGTGATTACGACGAAGTAGCGCTCTTCTCTATTGAGCATATTGGACAGAACAGATGAACATGTTTTTGGAGCCGAGTTATTAACGAAAAAGATAGTCGACGAAGAGAATCGAGCAGTGTAGATTGGTCTATTTGAATGTTTAAAGCAAGGCCGGCCTAAAAACATGTTTAAATATATCTATTCCCAGATATTTCACTGGGTTTGACCAGAAAATTGGAACTCCGTTCATAGTGACTTTGTGATTACTACTAGGCTTCAAAAAGGGAAAATTATAAGTTGAGTTTTGGAAGCGTTAGAAGAAATCCAAGTCCCCGGCAATGGGGGTGACCCCGGCGTAAGTGGGTAGCATCCACACCTCTCACGCCAAAGTCACGAGTTCAAATCTCACCCCGGGCAAGCCACGAATGACCCAAGAGTGTTAAAGTGACAATAATTAAAAAAAAAAGTTCCCGGCAAGGTGACAGATAACCTTAGTTTCACGTACCAACTTTCAAATAGTAGATGTCGCCACATAACGTAAACAAAGGTATTGTTCTTCACCGGCGCAACGGTATTTCTTTATATGAAACCAATTTTTTGCTTCACTATGTGTGGATGTCAAACAACGGGCAAGCATGCCATATGAAAAGAGCGAATTTATGATTTTCGTAGTGAAATGAAATAAATCCATACAAATTGAACGGATGGATTGAGTTTTATATTCTTATATCATTGAATGGCAATAAAAATACTTTAGTTTCTTAGTCATTTCATCAAGTTATTAACGAAAGATATAGTCGATGATGAGAAGCAATCATTGTAGAAAACGTTTTTATGCAGGTCTATTTGAAAAGTGACACAAAATATATCAAAGTTATCCCGGTTTACAGTTCCTATTTTTATTTCATGTGTGCTAGAATTTGAAAATTAATATCAAACCATAAGGGGCAACGCAATTAAAAATAGATCAGGGGCCCAAGGGTGCTTACACTGGCCCTGCATGAAGGTGCGTTACGAAGCATTGTGCTTGATCACTTCAAATAAACGAAGTGTTTATCCTGCACTTTACGTTTAGCAAACACAACAAGTATGGCACTGGGTTGAACATGTAGGTAGAAACTGGCCTATTGAAGTTAAAGATAAGAGAGAAGCTCTTCGAATTTATATCTTGTTCACTATTTAAATAATTCTGTTCATCATTTGAAGCAATCTTTACACTCCACATTATTTCAACAATTCATCACTGTAAAATGGTCCGTACATCAAATTTTCTTAAGGAATTGAGAATCGTACAAAGCAGAAACAAACGTCAAATTACCTCTCTCTGCAAACTGTATTTAACCACTGAATACTAGACCTTTCTGAAAGGCCTGGTTCAGCCTGGTTGGAACATTCTCAATCTGTTATATTGATTGAAGTATCACCTCTGAACTCTGATAATTACCAATCAGGGTGTGCTGCGAGAATTCCCAGCGAATATCGTTTGCAAAATTCCGTCATGCCATAGATAATAGAATAAAGTACAAGGACATCACTGTGAGGGCTCCTCTCCCAAACTCTGATAACTATTCAATTATTTACATTTGTCTCTTTGTGTCTGTAACGACGCTACTGTGTCACTTGGACCGTTTGTAAATACGACCGACTGCTACTTGTATGCAAAACAAAAACAAAAGAGCATCACACATTTTCTGCATGTGCAGTGCATTTCCTTGATTGTAACACCATATATACCTACCAACGGGTTCCATTGCATAAGTATAAATGAAACTCAAACATATGCACGCGGACGTGACAGCGTGAGTGTTTACTTTCACTGGCAGAAGAAAACTCGTTACACTATATTGGCACACACTAGCGAAAATTAATTGTTCCTATGTGAAAGCTTTAACGGAGCGCCACCGAGAATTATGTCAAGTTCACGTACTGCAAAAACAGTTAAAGCGAACTCATCATTACCGGGTATTGTGCTGTGGGTGATTCTGCTGAAGGGGCGTGGATTCTCGTTGATAGTGTCCTCCACGCGCACTGGCAAACGGTGCAACTGCGTCGGTTCGCGAACCGATGAAAACTAAACTGAGCAATATCAAACATTTTTGCACGTTATTGTAGATTGAAGTTTGAGAGGAATAGGGTTGCTAAATTGAAATGAATGTTAGTTTGGTGAATCATTCAGTTTGGACTTGGATTGACCAAAATTAGGATTCTCACTGTTCACAATAAGTTTTGAGCTGTTTGTTAAGCGGCCGGGCCGTGCAGAATTTGCGAAGGTACGAGGTAGTCAGTCAGAGTAGTTGTCACGATGTAATGTGAATTGCGCATTAAGTTGTGAAAACCATCAAAATGAAAATCACGTGTTTCGAACCTCAGCTTGGCAACTCGGTAAATTTATTTACTCTCATTCTCAGTATTGCACGAGTAGTAACCGTGTTTTATACTCTCTGTTTTCTATACGGGGCGATCCTTTACATACGACACGCTCTAAGGGGGTCTGTGGGGTTTGGAAATCTGTGTCATTTAATCCATTAGGAAAAACGTGACGAAAGAGGGTGAGTGGTTTAGCTTTTCCTGAATTTCATGTGACGTACTCAATGCTTTCTCCCTACCGTACTTACCTGTGCTGCCGCTCATGGCAATTCCGTCCCATAGCACAAATATTCACGATTAGCTACCATTTCCAGTGAAAATAGCATGGTTGACCAGAACGCAAATAGGACCAATTTGCAATGAGCAGCAGTACCTCATTTCTTCAGACAGCCGGTTATTGTGTAGCTCATGTTGACCAATTTAATTTATGAATTTCCGCATTTGTATATCATTGCAATTAGATACAGGTTTTGACTATTGCATAACGTTATCAGTAGTTAGTTAGTTAACCAGCCTCTTACAATCAATTCTGCGAAACCATTGACTTTATGTTGTGTTCTCGAAGAGAAGGAAACTAGTTTTAGGTTTAAGGGCTAATTTCGGAGAACTTCGAGATTTGGGCGTAATTATTATTATTATCTCTATTTAGGAGATTTTCAGCCGCAGAAGAAATTTGAGCGTAATTGCTTTTGTAAACAAATACGTCAATCGCTGATTTCTTGCGAATAAAAGCTCAATCTCGCGAACAAACTCTTCCAAATGACAGAAGAATCAATTTTCTACATGATCTACGGTGATTGAAGTGTTTGTTTACAAAAGCAATTACGCCCAAATCTCAAATCACTCCGGAATTATATTTCGACTTGTCTCTTCGGTGGTTGGAACTAAACTAACAAAATATTTTCAGTTTGTTACATTCGTACCATGGCTACAAATCATGGCCTACCAGGCAACATATTTTTCTGATGTATACGCCGATGGTACATCTCCCTTTTTTCCAAAAGAGATCGTAGGGTGCCAGCCGCTGGAAGTCTACGGGTTCTTTCTTCACGCTGTTGTACTGGTTCTTGAATATTCACACTGTTAGCAGGAACAACAGATTCGTCATCCGTCATTACATCATCGGGCTCGTCATCATCAGGAATCAGTTCATCATCTGGAATTGGTTCTTCTATCAGCACTGCTGGGACCAACGGTTTCGGAGCTTGCAGGTGGAACTCGTCTACTAGCAAGGCCAAGGGAAGTTGATTGCGTGGATTTGGCGATTGATCGGCATCATTTTCATCCAGCTATCGTTGTTTTAGCTGGTTGGTGTGTGCTCGAATCAAGCGTCCATGTTCGAGCAAAACAGTGTAGTTCACTTTGCCCTTGCGCTCGACTACCTGTCCTGGAATCCAATCGATTGTGTTACGACGCTGGACCTGAGCGTAGACCAAATCATCCGGATCGAATGATTTCTTCACTGCGCCGTCTGTTGAATTCAGTGTTCTGCTTCTTGTTCTCCAAGGTTGTACTCTGAACACAGGGCTTCAATAGGTCCAGCGTTGTTCGTATTGGACTTCCTAAAAATAGATGGACAGGTGTCTTACCATCCGGAGCGCTTCTATTTGGAGTTGACCGGAAAACTGAGAGGAACTTCTGGTGATGCTGGAATGTTACCATGGTTTCCCCTTCGGTGTGTTTCTTCAATCCTCTCTTAAGGGTGTCGACAAAGCATTCAGCTTGCCCATTCGATTGTGGGTGGTAAGGGGCTGTCGTCAGGTGGTGGATCCCATGTTCTTCACAGAATTGCTTGAATCGAGCACTTACAAACTGGGTACCGTTGTCCGAAACGAGGGTGTGTGGATTGCCGTACCTTGCGAAAGTTTCTTGCAGAATTTCCAATATCGCTGTAGTAGTTGTACTGTTGGACCTGAAGATTTCCGGCCACTTTGAATACTCGTCGACCACGACGAGGTAGTCATAACCATCAACTGGACCTGCGTAGTCGATTTGGATCCTCTCCCACGGTTTCGTTGGTAATAATTCAGGGGCGACACTGGCGCACAAACGTTTCAACATCGTCGTCGATGTTGGGCCAGTAAACGAAAATTCTTGTGAGTGACTTCATTCGGTCTATTCCGGGGTGTCCACGGTGAAGTTGTCGGATGATGCGCTTGCGGAATCGTTCTGGAACTACAACTCTGTCAGCGAACATGTCGCAGTTTTGGGTGACCTGGAAGCTCTCTCGTCGGGAATAGAACTGACGAACAGATGTATCCGGTAGCTCGCTTACAGTGTTTGGCCAGCCATTGCGGATGTAGTTGATTACCTCTGGTAGGACCGGGTCGTCTTGCGTTTCCTTGGAGATCATATCGGATGTGACCGGCAAGCTGGATATTGAGTTTGCGAGAATTTCCTTCACGTCAGATTCCGTTTGGAGAGCTGTGACAGCTCATCAAGCGGGACAACACGTCGGCATGTCCAAAACTAGCCGTTGGGATGAACTGGATGTCGAAATCATACAGCAGCATCGTTAGCGCCCAACGCTGAAGACGATTGGCGGTGTAAACGGGAATGCCGTTCTTGCTGCCGAAAATTTTAAGGAGTGGTTTGTGGTCGGTCTGCAGCACGAATTTTCGTCCGAATATCATCTTGTGAAAACGGGTGACAGCAAATACCAACGCGAACGCTTCCTTCTCAATTTGACCAATATTTTTCTTTTGCAGGTGTCAACGACCTCGAAACGTGAGCGACGGCTTTGACGGAGCCGTTGGAGAAGCGATGTAGGATTACAGCGCCCAAACCATTCTTGGAAGCGTCTCCAGCGACGATGGTTTCCTTGTTGGGGTCGAAATGAGTCAGCAGGAGATCGGAGACCAGGATGGTTTTGAAATGGTCAAACGACTTTTGGCAGTCCGTCATCTGGCAAACGAATCGTCCGTAATAGTTGATCGCACCAAGGTACGAACGTAGTTGCGATACATTCATCGGTGGTAGCATCTTGGAGATAGCATTGGTTTTAGCAGGATCTGGGCGGAGACCATCTTTATCGATTAGGTGACCCAGAAACTTGATCCGCGGAAGAGAGAACCGGCACTTCTCGATGCGTAAGAGGAAGCCATACTCACGAATCCGGTGAAGCACAGCGTTCAGGCTGCGATCATGACCCTGTTGAGATTTTCCGGCGATCAAGATGTCATCCAGGTATGGCTTGACACCTGGAATGCCAGCAACCATACTGTCAATGATCCTCTGGAACGCTCCAGGCGCAGGTTTGACGCTTGGTGGCAATCGATTGTACTGGAACAGTTCTTTATGAGTGTTTATATTGAGCAGCATACGAGATAATTGATCAACCTCGACCTGCAGGTAGGCATCCGATAAATCGATGTTGGAGAAAAAACGGCATCTGGCTGAGACCTGTAGAGTAGTCACCACAAATGCGTACGGAGACATCGGACTTGCGAACCACAACTATGGGAGCAGCCCAATCGGAGAACTTGACTGGTGAAATGATGCCGTTGTCTTGAAGCCTTTGGAGCTCAGCATCAACCTTCAGAAGTGCAGCGTAGGCAACCGGTCTCTTAGGGACATACGCAGGACGAGAATCTGGCTTCCGGTAGAGCGTTACCTGTGCTTTTGTGCAGCATCCGAGCGAGGTCTGGAACACTTCAGGAAACTTGAGTTGCGAGGATTGCATGGTTGCGTTTGAGTTGTGCTGTATGCAGGCATGGAAAATCATTTACATTCATTTCATGAAAGTTGTTGTAGTTAATAACAAAACCTATAAAAATTCTATACATAATTTTGCGGAATGCTGTTGATGAAAAAAGTTAGAGCCAAATGAATGTAAATGAATGCACGAAATGAATGCAAATGATTTTCGATGCCTGGCTGTATGGCGTTCACTAGTGAGTTGAATGGGATAGACCAGAGATCGAACTGATCGATACCGAGAACGTTGAGATCCGGGTTTCGGCGTTTGAACTCACCCAGGATGTCCATATTGTCCATGCTATCACCTGATGCACTCACGGCGATGACTTTCGTAGAATTGATGACAGGCTTACCCACGGCAATCCAAGTCTGCTTGGAAATAATGGTGATTTTGGAAGCACAATCGAGCTGCAATGTCGCTGTTGAGCCGTTGCTTTCCATCGTGGCATACTTTCGGTCTTTCGTTAGGTCGATTTGTTTGACCGAGATACCCTTAGACTTGACGAAGTCTTTAGGTTTCGGTTTATCGACCTTCTTTTCGGATGATGAGCAGTAACCTTCCATGTGGCCCTTCCGCTTGCAGTTCACACAGGTATGAGACTGGTTTGGACACTCCTTCACATTGTGTAAAACCCCGCAGAACCAGCAAGGCGTTTTTGGTAATTTCTCCTTCCTACTTGTTAAATGTCGAGATATTGCATTAACGATAGATCTATCTGAGCAACCTTTCTCGATCATCTTCTTATCCCATCCTCGTCGCCAAAATATGTTGTGTTCTCGAAGAGAAGGAAGCTAGTTTTAGGTTTAAGGGCTAATTATATTTTGACTTGTCTCTTCGGTGGTTGGAACTAAACTAACAAAATATTTTCAGTTTGTTACTTTCGTACCATGGCTACAAATCATGGCCAACCAGGCAACATATTCACTTTTCAATATTTCTCGACTACTTTTTTCGAAGGGACGTATCAACTTTTGTAAACAATGCATTTGATCGTCGATTTGACGTAACTGGTAGCTCGCACATGCTAACACTTTCATCAGAAAGGGGAGATTTACCCCTACATGATAGTAGTGTTAGTATGCGTAGTACATCCCTTCGAAAAAGTAGTCGAGATTTTGACTTCATACGGATTTATAGGGGTTGTTCATTAACTACGTAGACAGTTTTTTTTATTCTTGACCCCCCCCCCCCCTAGCTGCGTAGACAATTGTCCATACAAAAATAATAATTGTGTATGGGCCGTGGATAGTTGCCAACCCCCCCAGTGTATACGTAGTTTATGGACAGCCCCTAAGAAGAAAAATAAGAAAGCAGACACTGCTTAATTGTTATTCATGACAAAATTGTACTTTTTGAAATTTAAATCAATCTGCATTGAATGGTCATCATTTATCAATTGAAATACAAGATTTAAAAAATGCAAAATATTTGTATTTAATTAAAAAAAAAGGTGTCAAAAAATATATCCGGAATGACCACGTACTATTCTAAAATGAACTATTCTACCGATTTCGCTTCAACCTTAGAGCTAAACTGCCATACAAAGCCACGTGCAGAACAACTATCCACGTCAGCAACCCGACAACGTCGACCGTAAAGTTATTCTCCTCCATATCGAAGCTTTCCAGAAATTTGCTCACCTTACCAAAGTAGCAAAACTTCTCACAGGGGATGTTCTCCCGGTCGAACCCGTAGATCGCTTGCATGGACCCCTCGAAAGCGTACCGAAAGTAGCCCAGGTAAGTGAACGGAATCAGGAAGCTGAACATTTCCCGAAACCGGACGAAGAAACCGCAAAAGATGAGCATCGGAATGACGGAACAGGGCACACAGAAGACGCTGAGCTGAAATGGCGGATTAGTGGGGTATAGCGGAATGTTGCTCAAGAATCAACAATTTTACCTCTAGCGAAAGTGAACTTCCGGCAAACAGCCCCGTTAGCTGGGCAATCCAGGACAGCAAGATACATATGCCCCACAGCATTACCAGGCGTTCCATCTCCATCGGTTGAGATGTCATGTAGTAGGCACTTGCGAGGAACAACGTTGGTCCCAGTATCTGGAAAGAGTTTGGGGTGAAAATGAACAAATTGCGAATTCCACACCAAATTGGACAAATAAACGCGTTTTCATTTATTAAAAAATGTGTGCAAAAAGCGCAAGATTCCATCTAATTGTAATGATGCCTTCGGTGCACTTATTTCTTATGATGCAAGCAATAAGAGCTCTGAAGGCTCCAAAACAATTTGACTGACACGTGCACTTTTATCACACTTTCTACAATTTTGGGGCAGTCAAGTTTCAGATGCAATCAGCAATAATAACTTTTGCTTCTCATTGGCCTAGCTAAAGGGGGTGCTAAGGGGGCCAGGCTCCCTCCAAAATTATCTAGTGTTTTTTGACTCACCGGTATTTTGTCATGCTTGTCAAGTTCGACGTTACTATTTAACAGTGATTAATGAATATGGACCACAAACAACGATTTTTTTTAAAGTCTTTTATGATGTTACCTTATTTTATATTCTGGACTAGAAGAAACAATTTTGATAAATCATTTAATCAATGGCATGATAAGACGCCTTCAGGCTCTACAAATTGGCCCAAGGATTTTTCTTAAACTTCTGGAAACATCATAAAACTTCAAGGACTTCTAGGAAGTTCAGGGAACATATCAGAAATTGAGGAAACATAGTAAATAGAAATTCTGGGAACTTCATAGATCTTCAGAAAAAAATCGTAAAAAACCGGAAAGTTCTGCAAACTCCGTAGAAGCGGAAAATGTATTTAAGTTTGAGGAGCTTCCTAGAAGATAAGGGCACATTATTTTATTTCAGGGAAGCTCATTATTGATCGGGAACCTCTATATAATTTCAGGGCACATTTTTGAGGCCTCATGGTCTTGTAATAGTCGTAGAAATTACGTACAAATTCAAGAAATTCCGTTCGGGGAGCTTCGCGGAAAATCAACGAGAAACGTAGAAGTGCAGCAAACTTAATTGAAGTTTTACAAATTTGGTAGCATTTTGAGGAGCTGCGTAAAACTTCATATAAGTGAAGGGAATTTTAAAAAGTTCAGTGATTTTTTTAGAAGGTCTAAAAATGGTTGAATCAACTTCTAAGAACTTCAGGGATTTTCGCTTCAGTTTAGGGAACTTAGTTGCAGTTTGTCGGAGATCTTACTTCGAAAAAGCTCCATGAACTTCTTGGGTTAAATTTCATGGAACTTTCCAGATGTTCAAGAATATTTGTCTATGTCTTAGGCATCTTTCCAGAAGTTAAAACATGTTCAGAGATCTTCGTAGAATTAAGAGAGATGGAAAAAAAATGGAATTTGTAATAAATTCAGGGAACTTCGTTGGAGTTGAGGAAATTTTGTAAAACTTAAGGGAGTTTTGTAGATGTTCAAGAAACGTTGCATAAGTTACAGGGTATTCTTTCAGACATCCATCCTAGACACCAGGAAATATTCAAAAGATATATAAATGGACATATTAGTAAAGTTCTCTGGATATTTTTCCAAGACTTCAGGTTGGTCAAGTTCTGATGATCTCGATAAACAGTTGGAAAAATGTACATATTCTTTCAAGACTAATGGTTGTTCACGAAGTATTCAAAGCTAAAGGGTGATACGGTCAAAATTTGGTCAATATCAACTTGACGTATTTCTTTCAATTTTGCATTTAAAAAACCTGAACACCCCTCATTTTGAAGGTGTGTGTGTGTAGAATTTTGCTCCTATTTTGATTTTGGAATTCACTCTTCAGTTGTCAAAATGCCGTCCAAGCAAGAAGAGCAGCGTATCAAAATTTTGCTCGCGCATCGCAAAAATCCGAGCTACTCGCACGCAAAGTTGGCAAAATCGCTAAAAGTTGCCAAATCAACCGTTACAAATGTAATTAAAGTGTTTGGGGAACGTTTGTCGACAGCCAGGAAGTCTGGATCGGGGGGAAATCGAAAACCGGAAGCCGCTGAGACGACAAAGAGAGTTGCCGGTAGTTTCAAGCGAAACCCTAACCTCTCTCTCCGAGATGCCGCAAATAAGCTGGGTGTATCGTCTACAACCGTGCATCGAGCCAAAAAACGAGCCGGACTATCGACTTACAAGAAGGTAGTGACTCCAAATCGCGATGATAAACAAAATACGACGGCCAAAGCGCGATCCCGGATTTTTTAAATAAACGATTTCACCGATTTACACGCGTTTTCCCTTGACTAAATTTTGACCGTATCACCCTTTAATTGAATCTGGTAGAATCTTGAATGATGTATCTAGATGTTATAGACATGTTTGTACATTATCTATAGGGAAGACCCGGTGGTGATTTAGCTATTTTGACAAGCATTAGCACTCCAGCAGCTGAACTCCGGGCATACATTTCAACGAAGAGGTGAAAATTTCTAAATATTCCTAATCGATATTTTTCATGTTTTCCTGATTTTTGGAGTAATGTTGGTGTTAGAAATATTTATGTTCAAGATATTTTGACAGGTCTAAAAGATTTGAATGCCACTAAAGGCTCAGGACCAGATGAAGTCCCACCAGCCTTTATGAAAAATTTAGCAATTGAGCTCACAACCTGCTGAATAATATGTCACTTTACTCTGGTGCATTCCCGCAGGAATGGAAAAAATCGTTTTTAATACTCATTTATAAATCTGGTAAAAAATCTGATATCCGAAATTATCGTGGGATTGCCATCATCTCGTGCATTCCTAAACTATTCAAATCAATCACAAATAAAAATATCTTCAGCAAAATAAAACATAGAATAACAAATGTACAACACGGCTTTTTTAAAAGGTCGTTCTACCACAACAAACCTCCTGGAATTTGTTGATTACACATTAACTGCAATGGACAAGGGAAACCAAATAGAAGCACTTTACACTGACTTCAGTGAAGCGTTCGATAGATTTGAAATTGCAATGTTGAATTAAAAATTAGAAAAAAATGGGAATTAAGTCATATTTAACGGACCGTCAGCAAATTGTATGATTCAGCGAGAAAAAATCTAACCCAATTCAAGTCACGTCAGGAGTTCCACAGGGCTCGCATTTGGGACCCCTTCTTTTCATTTTGTACGTTAATGATATCTCTCTTACTTTGAAAAATCTCATAGTGCTTATTTATGCTGATGACATGAAACTATTTTTAGAGATAAGAAATTATGATGATATGAATACGTTTCATGTTTTTATACGTGGTATTGTAAAAGTTTTTTGGAATTAAATGTTAAAGAATGTTACTTACTTACAGTAGAAAACTAATGAAACCAGATATTCGTATTACATAAGGTAGTAAAATTGTTCAAAGTTGTGATAAAATAAGAGATTTAGGAGTTATTCTTGATTCTAAATTAACATTTGTGTATAAGACAATAATACATAGAGCAAGCAATATGCTTAATTTAATTAGGCGTTTTGGTTTCCACTCGAACGATCATTACACAATTAAAACACTATATGTTGCCTATGTGAGGCCAATATTAGAATATTGCAGTGTCACCTTATATGAAAAGGCATGAAGAACGAATAGAGTCAATCCAAAGGCAATTTATATTATATGCACTACGTAAATTGGGATGGACAGAATTTCCTCTCCCATCTTTGAAGCTCGTGGCTTGTTAATCAACATTCAGTCATTGAAAGAGCGTCGGGATTATGCTATGGTCTCTTCCGTGAACAATATTGCTTCGCAACGCATTGATTCAGCTTATTTATTATCAAGACTTAATTTTTATGTACCTTCTCGTCAATTGCGTAATCGACATTTGTTCGCGGCAGATCATCACCGCACTAAGTAGGGGAAATGACGGCTTCGGCATGACAGACTATTTTCGGCAACCCAAATTTAAACACTATTTTCACTGGATTTTCTTACGAAAACACTTCGCTGAATGCATGCAAACGATTCTTTATGCTTTCAGCTTCAATTTGACTATATTTTTACCACTGAGAAAAAGCAATCTAGCAAGGTTTTCTTGAAATGCAACACACGCTCTACAAATTGTAGCTGATTTCGAGTTGCCGATAATAGAACAGCAGATTTACATGCAGTTCAAATGGAACGGTTGCCGAAAAAAAACTGCTTGCCGACAATACTCGCTCTCACTAGAGAAGATTGGAGCTTTGTAAAAGCGTTTCAAAACAGTTTTTGACAATTCTTTCGACTGAAATTGTTAGAGCAGCTGGCAGCAAAAGATTGTAAACAAACCAATACTGCATATGTGTGCGTTCCATAGAGAAAAAGGCTATAGAAAGAAGGTCACTGCTTAGGTTGCCGAGAATACGTAAATTCCCTTACGTGAAATATGGACCGATAAATCAGATGATGTCTGTTTATAATGTACGCTGTGAAATGATTGACCTAAATATGCCGCCCCTAAAACTGAAAACAATATTTCCAAACACTGCGAAATCATAGATCATTGTTCATAGATTGTTAATATGTAGTCTACGATTTGATTGATTTACGAATAAATGAATAAGTAAATAAAATCTCACGCTAGCGAATCAAACTACGAAAGATCTTTTTTGATCTCTTGCATCTAAATCCATCTACTCGCATCGTTGTCCACCTTTTTGCAGGAAATCTTCAAAATCTTCATCAATTTTTTTCTATCTACTAAGCGTGCGAGCATCGAACAACAGCAAAGCAAAACAAAAATCTGCATCTTCTATAAAGTCGGAGTGCTGTTTTATGAATATCGCACGCTATGTTTAAAGGCGACTTTTATTCAACGGTAAAAATTTGATTTGTTTCATTTTTATGTTTTTTTTAAATGTAAAAATACGTTTTGATTTAAAAAAAAATATTGGAAAAAGATGTCGCAAATCTAAAAGCAGCAATTTTTTCCTCTAGTTTACGTGTAAAAACATTTTTTCTGTGTTGTCATGGAAAAAAGTTGGACTAAAAAAACCGCAAAAATCAACAATTTGTTCGTATTATATTTTCTCTCAAGTTCAGACGCAATAACAGCTATCAAGTGAAGGCCACACATTCAAGCCTTCAAACAAGTTGTTGTCCATGATTTTTCCAAGGACCACATAGTGAGAACCCATAAAGATACGAACCACGATTCCTGCCATCTTTGTCAGGTAGCAGAGAGGCGATGAATTCACTGAAACCTCTGAGAAGTAAAGAACCTTAACGGAAAAAGAAAACTGATGTGTTGAAAGTTCGTTCATCGTGCCTCACTGAAATCTCTACTATAGACGAAAGCTTATATCCCAGTGATACACGTGTTTTTCTTCCGTGACAATTTGACAGCTGTACAGAATTTTTTGAAACAGAGTTCGTATTTAGAATTGCACTAGCAACAAATTGCTCTTTGACATCTCCGGAAATATTGAAAAGGTTTTGAATTTTGGTGACCTTTAGGATAAATCCCATTATTTTCACTGTAATCTGGTAAAAAATTGGTCACTGACTTCAGGGTTTGATGAATGAATTTCGGCTGTTTTGCCTTTTTAAAGCACAAAATGCACACTTTTCAACGGTTCTCCTCGTGACCTCACATAATCGTTTTACTTTTCAATTGAAGCATACGCTTAACTTGATGATACAAAATCTGACATATCTTCAATGGTTAAGCAATTGGCTATGTTGTGCGAGCAGTCTTGTAAGCGACACATTTTCTGTGATAATCAACTGCCTTTGCCTTCAACACTTGAAAAACAAGCTATCATAGGACAGTACCAAATTAAAATGTCATATGACAGGCTCTGTCATACGACACTGTCGCCGCAGACCGTCACGAATGTTTTTCTAATAATAAGAACTGCTGATGTTGTGCTTGTTTGAATTCTGAAAATAGCAAGAAATGATGTCTTAGTAATAACATTTCTGATCATTTACACCAAATTAAGGAATTACAACGAAATCACACATGTCATATGATAGTTATTTGAAGATTTTCTTTTTGCTCGAATGTTATTCTACCGTTTGTGATGTGTGAAGGAAGACGACGTTAGAGCACGAGTGTACGAATACAAAAAGACTGTCGCGCACGACAACGAAGTGAGTGTAGTAAAAAATGTCAACCGTTTTTACCCCTGTGTGCAAGTGGTACCTCTGTACGATATAAGCGATATCAAGTGTGTACATAGGTCAGTTTGCATTGATAGAAGGATAAGAAATTTCATACGTTTTCTCTTTCAAGCAGACGTGAAAAAGAAAAATGCAATAAATCTGTATAAATTCGTATTGTACCTTTTATAAGCTGAAATCTCTTCGAGTGAATGAAACATTATAAAGGTACAAAGGAACCATGCTTAGAAAATCCATTCAATTGCAGGGCTTAAGCACATCGCCAGGACTCCAGAAGTGCTTCGTGACAAATTTGGGTGGTAAGTAAGGTAAATAGAGAGATTTGAATTTAAGTATGCTTGGCTAATGGTTATATATTTAGTAGGGTAAATGGCTCTAATGTTGGCCTATGGATCTAAGATTGGGCCCATCGCTAAAAATCTGCTATTTATCAATTTTATCTAGATGAACGCGTCATTGGGACGGTACTAATGGATATTTTTGTTGCTATTGAAAATTGAGTCGATTGCTGGATTTATGTATGGGGCAATATTAGGGGCATTTTGGCCGGCATTACATCCATTTCCCCTATATCTGAAATATACTGATATGCATGCGGTTAATCGTTATGACATTTTTTGTAGGTAACAGTTACTCCAAATCACCCTGTAGATACCGGTTTTACCAACATATTTTCTCCCAGACTTCGATTGCTATTTCCTAACCTACAGGGCAGGCCCACAAATGACTCACCAAATAAGTCACGACACGATGTTTGATCTGATCCTAACCTTCAAAAACTATTTAATGCTTCATTCATTAGGACGAGTGTAAACCAGAGGCAAACAATTCGACGTGTGTGATCAATATTCCTAACTACGACCCCCATTTCTTGTCTCGTATCTGGAACAAGATTGTTTTACCTCAATACACTGTTTCGATTAACCAAATTATTCATATTCCTTAAATACACAATACAACAATACAATTGGTAAAATCAACGCTGAAATGGGTGGGCAGATTTGTTTACTGGCATTGTTTACGCAACCTATCAAACGGTGATCTACTTTTTCGTTCCTGAATTCCCGCACTTTGACTGTAGATTGACAAATAATTGTTTTCCTAGACAACCAAAAGTCGTACAACAACGCACAGATTGAATTGTACATAACTATAGAGTAATTCAGAATCGGGTACATAAACAAAACTAATGAAAGGAAGCTAAAGTAATTTCGTAGGGAAAATGTCTCTTATGTTGGCCTATGGATCTAAGATTGGGCCCATCGCTCAAAATCTGCCATTTATCAATTTTATCTAGATGAACGCGTTATTGGGACGTTACTAATGAATATTTTTGGTTGCTATTGAAAATTTAGTCGATTGCTGAATTTATGTATGGGCCCAAATTAGGGACACTTAGGCCGACATTACTTGCATTTCCCCTATACAATCAAACTATACAGTTCGATAAAGTAGGGTTATATTTTGCTGTGCACTATAGAAGCAACGTTTTAAAATAAAAAAAAAAAACAAACCATGAAAATTGGATGTTGCAGAGAGCCTCGAGATCAACAAACAACGGGTTTCAACTTTACTCAACAAGATCAAGGAGTCGGACACACTTGGCTTTTCAAGTTATTACCTAGAACAAATCAACGAGCCTACTTTTACAGAAGATTGGATTCAAGTTTACCTAGCTCCAGAGATGGCAAATTATTTACATTCATTTCGTGCATTCATTTACATTAATTTATCTCTAACTTTTTTCATCAACAGAATTCCGTACAAAAGTGTTGGAATTTTTTGTAGGTTTTGATATTAGCTATATCTTTTGCAAACAACTCAAATCTGTATCTCTTATGCATGAAGAATCAGAGCGATAAGAACCCACCATTGTTTTTCAGTGAATGTAAATTGCATTCACTGAAAAACAATAACATGTTCTGCCAGCAGCTCTATTTCATCATGCATAAGAGATTCAGATTTTAGATACTGACAAAAGTTGTAGTTAATATCAAACGCTACAAAAGCTTTATACATTATTAAACGGTATTCTGTTGATGAAAAAAGATAGAGGCAAATGAATGTAAATGATTTTCCATCCCTGCCTAGCTCCAAAGTTAAAATGTTCCTACTGACTTATAACGAATATGATGCATTTCGCGCCAAATCGTATTCGGAGCTGGCAGCACCCTCTCAGATTTCAATGAAACTTTCTGGATGTGTTGACCTTGAAAAAATAAGCCACTTTGCATATACTTAGTTTTTCCAAAATGTATCTAGACTAACCTTTGAGAAGGGCCAAACTTTTTAGTCGATTTTTTTCAAAAAAATATTATGGAAGAATGACAACTCCTACAAAAATGTGTTATATGGATGACTTTTAGGAAATTTTCCAAGTTTTTGAAAAAAAAAATACAAAAACAAATCCTTTAGAGACCTACATTGAAAAAAACCGATTTTTAAAATTTGAAGTCGATTTGAAAAAATGGCCATGCTTGATTTGGATGAAACTTTGTCTCAAGATTATGTTTACTACCAACTCTCCATACATCGTGAGATGGACACTTTAAAGGGAAAAAAAATTGAATCAAAACCTTTTTCATGCCTGAACTGATTTTTTGTTTAATTTGCCATTTTCACACAAAACTAAAACAGTGAAGCTCAAAATCATCTCAGAATCCAATGAAGCTCAATTTGCTATTCAATTTTGTCTAATCAGCAGCTAATCACTTGGATTAATCGGAAATTCCATATGAAAAGGGCTTATATTATTAGAATATAATATAATTGATTATATTGTCTACTACTGAGGCAAAATCCGATACTTCTATAGCAACTATGCATTTTTAGCTAAAATTATCCATAAAGAATTAGGTATGAATAAAATTGCATTGCATTTTCCTTGATTCTACTGGTATACATAATGTATGTATTTGTACAATTCATGACGAATAGTTCGTCTTATATTAAATCACAAATGCTATGCAAAATTGGACTAGTCATACGTTGTATTCGGGGTACTCGTATCGTACACTGCCTATAATCTCATAACAGTCCTATATAGAAAAAGAAGGCATTTAAAAAATGGCGGTTGAAATTACGAAGTGAAATTCCCATGTAAATATTTGAAAAATCATACTAAATTAATTGATATTTTTTCAAGATAAAATCAGTTACAATGATGCTTGTATGTTTTATAACATAAGCGAAAAATATGACGAACCAAAAAGCAGAACTGTAACTTAACCCCTGGACGATCGAATTTCAGGATGGGACTGATATGCGATTACTTTACTTAAGGACAAACTGACTCATTTTTCATGACCAAGGTTCGTAGTTTTATCACGTAATGCAAAAGTAGATCATTTGGCATCTATAGTGAATAACGTTGCTATCTTCTTTTTTCCTTGATTTAATTTCCGTAGATCTTGTTTTCCGTGCTGGCTAAAGTGCTGAAGATGCCGAAAACAACAGTTTGTCGAGTGCTCAAAACCTACAAGGAAACCCTGACTGTGGAAAGGAATCAGTGGACCTACAAAAAACTGGAACCAGGGATCATCAGCTACGCAGCAAGGTGTTAAGGTGCGTTAAAGCCAACCCCGGTCTTTCGATCCGAGATGTGACCAGAAGGTACAACGCCATCTTTCAAACGATGCGGAATATTCTTGCCAGGGAAGGATACAAGTCGTACAAAGCTAGTAAACATACGAACTGGCACATGAAGCAGAATTCCGTGGCCGAAAAGCGTGCAAGGCTCTTGTACGACCATGTTTTGATGAAACACAAGGGCTGCACATTGATCGATGACGAAGTTCGTGTTTGGCGATAAGTTCACAAAGAAGGCCATGATTTGGCAAGCGATTAGCAGTTTTGGCCTGAAAACGGAACCATTTGTGACATCCTCGACGATGAAATCTCAAGTTTACTTCGAAGAATGCCTGGAAAAACGTGGCAAAGTCATCATTTGGCCCGATTTGGCCAGCTGCCACTACTCCAAGGTGGTTCTGGAGTGGTATGCTGCCAACAAGATCGATTTTGTCCCCAAGCTAATAAATCCACCGAATTGCCCGGAATTTCGACCAATCGAAAAATACTGGGCAATTTGAAAACAGCGAGTTCAACGAAGCGGTGGGGCAGTCAAGGACATCCAACAAATGTGGGCAAAATGGAAGAAATGCGCTGATTCCGTGTCCGTTTCCACTGTGCGGCCGCTCATGGGATACAGCAAGAGGAAGGCTCGAGATTTCGTTCGAACTGGAGAAATGTAACCATCCAATGCTGTAACTTTGAAATTTTAATAAAAGTACTGTAAAAGCAACCATTAATGGGATTTTTAAACTTATTGAATCACGAATTACAGATATTTTTGTGCGTACCAATTTACTTTTAGTCAAACTTTATATACACGCATTTAATGTTTAATTAAAAAATTATCTGCGTGCCCAATTACCACAGCGCTGGCATCGGATCACTTCACGGAAATGGATGGATGAAAGTGCTTTTGTAAACAATGGCTTCAAACGTCAATTTATCGAAACTGCATGCTCGTCCACGTAAACTTACGAAACCTTAAATAAATTCTCCTACCTGATGATGATGCTAGTGTCCATAAGTCAGTAAGCGATTCGTCAATTCAACGTCTGAAGACATTTTTTTACTGAACTACCAACGACCATTACTGTTTTAATCTTAACTTGCTGTGGTTTTCACACAGGCTCATAGGGAAATATGTCGTTCTTTAAATCATCACATTGGAATGACCAATTATTCGAAAACTTTAGAAAAGCAACGCATAAACGAAAATTTACGGTTTCTTACCAGAAATGGAAAGTCTGCGACCAGCTTTGAAAAGAAGTAGGCAGGCAGCGAATACCAATTGTTCATTCGCTCTCTCATAAACACGGCAGTCTCAAGGGGAACTGAAACATAAAGAACATTACTAATCATTCAACCAACATAACATATCCCAAACACTCGCTTACACGTCATCACCAGTGGCATCGAATTGGCAAAGAACAGAAATATCAGGAAAAAGAACAAACACGACGCATTGCTGAGCACCTTCGACCCGTCGTTTCCGACCTCCCAGAACACCACTCCAATCAGCAATCCAACCAGCAGATGCGCCACTATCCTCATTCTCATCAGCTGCATATCCCGAAACGTACACAACGTTGTCCTTTTCGTGAGCGTCATAAACTGATCCCACTGTGACACAGGATACTGCCTATCCGCAGTGTCCGAACTATCCGAACTACTACATTCACTTCCCACTAGCATGGAATCTTTCTCGCTAGTGTTCACACTATCGTTCACATTCATCCCATGCACCAGGTAGTCTTCCTTGCATTTGCCTATCAAATCCAACATGTTACCATCATGTTTCAAGCTGGCTACCTCCAGAGCAAAATCCGCCCGGTTGTAATAATTTGGACACTCGAACCCACTGGCCTTGAACGTACATACCAACTCCTCCAGTGGTCCCTTGTAGACGCAACATCCCTCGGACAGGACCATCAGATCGTCAAACATCTGAAGAATACTAGAACTCGGTTGATGGATCACACACACAACACATCGCCCACTCAGGGCCAGGTCCTTGAGGTAGGCTATCACTTGCATGGCGGCGATGATGTCCAATCCGCTGGTCGGTTCATCGAAAAACATTATCTTCGGATTGGAGATCAACTCCAAACCGATGGACAGTCGCTTCTTCTCCCCTCCGGAAATGGCATGCACTGGATTGTGGGCACATTTCTGCAGCCCTAGCAGTTTGATGATGTCGTTTACGGTCTTCGATTTCACCGCAGTGGAGACGGTTCTGGGTAGCTTAAGTTCAGCGGCAAAATCCAAGCTTTCCGTAATGGTCAAATTCCCTAGCATGCTTACGTCCTGAGAGGTGTAGGTAACCTCCCGGCGATAGTTCTTCCGCTTGATCGGGCTGCCATTGACGTGGATTTCACCGGAGACGTTTTTTACTCTGGAAAAGAAACAGTACTTGTAAGAATAAAGCTAAAGTTGTACATGGGGGTCCTACTCACTTAAATCCGCTAAGTATGTTAAGCAGTGTAGACTTTCCAGCCCCGGATGGTCCTAATATTCCAGTCAATCGCCCGGATCGGAAGTTTCCGCTAATTTCCTGCAGCAGATGCTTGTCTTTTCCATCGGTTCCCTTTACGCGGTAGGAAATATCCCGGAAGCTCAACCAGGTACTCGGTTTCAGGCTGTCGATCCGGACATCTATCGAAATGGTTGTGTCTGTTCCCATTGTGAGCGATCAGGTGAAATGCTGCAGCATCCCGCGGTAACGCACGCAATAAGCGTGCAAGCAGACGGCGATAGCGTTCGCCTCGAGAGATGATAAAGTAGTTGAAACAGCAATAAGTGGCAGAGGTCAAGGGCACGATGGCACCGTATCGCTGGGAGCGGCTCTGAAAGACGGAAAGAATATATTGTTTTGACTAATATATTAATTATTATAAACCATTAATAACACAAGGTAGGAGCGCAAGTGCAAACGTTCTAGATGATGGCCATTTTCGGAGTTACTTGTACGTGCGTAGGTAGTCCTTGGTACATTTTTTTAAGTTCTTTGTAGAATCCAAGAAGATATCTTATATTTTTTTGAAGGCAGAGCTGCCTATATAGTGACTTACATAATTAGCCAGACGAGATTATCAATAGAGGGTCATAAAGAGAGATGCTAAGAGCAAAGTTACTTTTTACTTTTAATCTCGATGAACAGACGAAAATCTCGCGCAACTTGTGAAAAGAGCTCAGAAGCCAAACTAACGATACCATCTGATAGAGCTGATGTCGGTTTGTCTTAATGAGTCCTTATCTGCATGAAATCGACGTTTCAAGTCATTGTTAAACTTCCCCACCGGTTGAAAACAACTGCTCTCGAGATTTTCTCCAATGAAATCTTGGCATTCATTTTACAACGCTTTCATAATTCTTGCATGAATTTGCTAACATTTATATTTTAGCTTTTTAATCGTCTCATTAAATTATTCAGCCCAATTTCTTCCAAATATTCGTCAAAATTTTCATCAGAATTTGCTAGGATATTTTATCCGAATTCGTTCCCAAAAATCTTTAAATAGTATGCAGTCCTTATGTTTTTCCTTCAAATATTCTACTCAACATTTTAGCATTTCTTTGTGCACACTCAGATTATCTTGTCAAATCTCGGCAATTTTTTGCGAATACTTGCACAGGCGAGTGCTCAACAATACTTTTTACTGAGCTCTTATAAAATATGGCGTTGTTTGCTGAGATGCACTGGAAAAAGAAGTAGAAGAAGTGCAAACTCTTGATCCCCCTTCTGATGAAATTAATTTGAGCAATGAATTTGATTTGCTCACGGATGATGAGAATGATTCATCATCCCGGAAAAATTCTAGTAAACTTTCCCGGCTTAATGCCAAGAAGGAAAAGATTCCCCTATTGTGATAACCACTTCCGATTTCCATGCTCTTCGCATGGAATTTTTGAATTTCGCGAAAGTTAAGTTTTCACTACAAATTGGACGTCAGGGTGAATGCCGTGTATTGGCTGAAACATTGGACGGATTTAAATGTCTTCTCAAGTATCTTACTGAGAAGAAGCACATTTTTTTTACTTACGACACCAAAACTGAACGTGTGTTCAAGGTTGTTATGAAAGGACTGGCCAGTGGTGAATCCCTGGATCATTACTTGGAGTTGTGCCACTCCAAGTAATCAAAATGAAAATGAAAGCCCGTCCTGGCGATTCACGCAACGGGATTTTTAATGATTTTTATTTAGTTCAGTCTAGTGAACTAAACAACCTTAAGGTCTTGGAAAAAGCTAGCCTTATGCTCCATGTCCGAGTGAAGTGGGAACACTTCAGGAAGACTGGAGGAAATTTTCAAAACCTTACACAGTGCCGTAAGGGATGGGGTCACGGAAATAAAAAAAATGCTACATGCCAGCTAAATGCATGAATTGTGGTTCTTCCTCTCACGCAAAGGACGACTGTCCTGTGAAGGAAGATCCTAAAAAATTTAAATCTTCAAATTGTGGTGAAAACTACAAATCCAATTTTTGGGAATGCAAGACTCGCAATGCGATCCTACGTTCTAAGCGACAGGTAGGAAACGCTCCACGTTTCCGATCAGGTACAAATTCCTCTGCTGTTAACAACGGTCAGCGAGGAACAAATTCTACATTCGTACCCTTAGGTACAAATATCACCTCTCGCTGCTAACAATGTTCAGCGAGTTAATGGAGCTACCTATGCTGCTATTGCAGAGGGTAGAAATCAAAATACTAACCATAAAATACAAACGTAATTCTAACGGAAATTTTGAAAAATTTTACTTAGGAAGCATTACTGCTCCTAAAATGGAATTTTTACAGAAATCATTGATTGACATGATTCTGATATTCTTAAATCTAACTCCATGTTTGATGTTAACTGGAGTTAAATTTGCGAACAATATTGTCATGACTTTGAAATTCAGTAGTGGATTATAAATCATTAAATATTTTAAATTGGAATGCTCCTCTGAAAGATAATGAAGACAAGCTATTAACTTTTTGAGAGTTCATAACGTGCATTATGGCGTTATAACTGAAACGTTCCTTAAACCTGATCATAAGGCTAAGAGGGACGCAAATTATTTCATTTATAGAAATGATCGTCTTGATGGAGCCTGTGGTGGCGTTGCCATCATTGTTCATAGACGAATCAAACATAACATTCTTTCTTCATCATTTGAAACCAAACTTTGGAAGTTTCTGTTAAAACAAAATTTGGACAACTTACGTTTGTAGCTGCCTATTTTCCATTCCAATGCGTAGGCCAGGGTGACCTTCAGAAACTTACCCGTCATAGGTCTAAATTCTTCATTATTGGTGATTTTAATGCAAAAAAAAATGCTCAAAGCAATTTCGGTGGTAATATCAACAATCAATACGAAACTAACGATTACGATTTTACGATTTTGACTAACCTATTGATCCCACGCAAACCGAATAACGTTCCCCATTCTAGTACTACACAATGTTTGTTTTGATTCGCTATGAAAGTTTGACCGATGAAATGAGGGGTTAGTGGATTTTTCTATGTTTCGAGGGGTGAATCGATTAGCTTGGGACCGTTTCTTTGGAACAAGAAATTCCTCAACTATTGTTTTGGTCTTAACTGATTCATGTCAACTTTGTAGCTAATTGGTTACCCATGCTGATTTTGGTTCTGGCCACCTTCCCGTAACTTTTGAAATATCCCAAGAAATAATTTGTAATCCCAACAGCTCTATTTTCAATTACCATAGGGCTGATTGAGAACAATATCGAACATTTATGGAATATCACTTCGATCCAAACATTCCTTTGCAAGCCAAAGATGACATTAATTATGCTCTTGAATCTCTGACTGCTTCTATAGTTGAAGCAAGAGCTGCCTTAGTACCAAAATGCGAGATTAAATTCGATTCAACTATAATAGACGACGGTCTTCAACTCTTGATCCGTCTGAAAAATGTACGTACGAGACAATATCAAAGAACACGCGATCCTGCCATGAAAGTTATCTGGCGGGATTTACAAAAACAAATTATAAAGCGATTCTCTGCCCTGAGGAACTTTTGAAAATAATGTTTCTAAATTAGACCTGAGTTCCAAACCCTTTTGGAAACTCACAATTTTTTTGAAAAAACTTCAAAGCCTATTCCAGCCGAGGGGGACGACTCTATCTACGATGCAGGAAATATTGTGTTTTGCTGTGGCTAGCTGCGCGTACGCTGAGTAGATAAAAAGAAGATTTAACACGATTTTGATGATTCATCAACACTTTTTTTGTATAATGAGAGAGAGAAGGATTAGTATTTTCCATTTAATTCCACTACTTTATTTGCTTATCCTTGACAGATACGCGTATTTCGTCTACAATGTGCAGACTTCTTCAGTGTCTTGTACTAATACTCGACTGAAGAAAAACATCGCATTTACCGAATATATATTAACACAGGTACATTTTCACTTAGAAACTAGGTAAACTTAAATTTAATTTTCTATAGGAACAGGTACTCCGCTGCTTACTCGTTGATGTGTCCTAGGTAGTAACTTGAAAAGCCATGTGTGTCCGTTTCCTTGATCCCTGTTGAGTAAAGTTGAATTACGTTGTTTGTTGATCTCGAGGCTTTCTGCAACATCCAATTTCCATGGTGTAGATACGGTTCGTAAAATCGTTATGTCCTCCGTCGATAGTTGGTGGTCCTCTGTGAATATGTGTTCTGCAACCTTTGATTTGAAATCATATGTTAGGCCCTTTTCTTCTTGCTTTTTGGCCTTATTAACCTCCGCTATATGTTCTTTAAATCTAGTTGCTAAAGTTCTCTTGGTTTGTCCTACATATACTTTGTTACAATGATTACAGCTTATTTTATATACACCTGCTTTACCTAAAACATTAACTGGGTCTTTAGTGGATCCTAACAATGATTTCAACTGGTTATGTCTACTGGTGAAAACTAAATCTAATCCGAATTGTTTTAACTGTGGTCTTAGTTTACAAGTAATATCTTGATCAAATGGAACGGACACTCGTTTCAATGGTTCAGGTGCTGTGGTGAGGGTTGTAAATAATCTCCTTTGTAGAATTCTCGCTTTTTTATCGATGATTGCCTGGATTGTGGTCTCCTTTTTTTGGATTTCAAACCTAGGTGTCGCATGCACTGGTTCAGTTTCCCGTAGATTCATCAATAATGAGTCTCAAAAACAGGCTATCGCGTGATTCACACCGAAATAAACATTCGACTGATGCTGTAGACAGCTGTGGGACAACTGACTAATCGACTAGCTAGATCTCTAGTTCTAGCTTTTCTGAGGTACCTAGAGCTTCTTGAAAGTTTCCACACTTTTCCTCAAATTCTGTATATTTATGAACTTCTCTTATCGGTGAAGTCATCTAAAATTCTTGGAACTTCATTTAAAGTTTTGCATTTTTTTTTCAGAAGCTAATAGAGCCACTTTAAAGTTTTTAAAGCTCCCAGAAAATTGTCCATATTTTCAGAATGTAAACTTTTCTTATATTCCCGCAGTTTGCTGCAATTTTCAATATCTTGAACTTGTACATGGAATACGATCTTAGATGTACTAAAATTAAGTAAGTGCTAAACTTCAACATTTTATTAATTTTATTGTAAAGCTGTTCCTTTAAAACTAATTGTCATGTATAAAAAATAGATTTCCTATTATAAACATGGAAATTATCCGTTAAAGTTTTGGAAAACCTGGAAAACTCAGGGAATTTTATTTAGCCAAAATGAGTAGATAGAGAAAGTCAAAAAGCTCTATAGAAGCACAACACCCTCGAATTGTTCGGAAATTAGACCAACAAGTAGGCATCGATTGGACTATCAGATCCTTCACACCGCAAGAAGAATAATGTATCTTGAAATAAATTCACGTAAAAAATATTGAAAATAGTAACTGATTACAAGAAAAAGTGACTTTAGTGACTTGGCCTTTAAAAAAGAGACTTTTTAGTGACTGACTTGAAAAAAGTGACCAAGTCACTAAAAAGTTACTCACTACCAGACCTGAAATACTGAATTGCCAAGGCAATAACAATGTAAAAACACTTAAACAATTAAGGCTGGTAAGTTACTGTAGTAACTGGAGCACCTAGATTAAAATGAAATGTAATTTATTTAGAATTTGAAACAAATAAAGAGTTAAAAAAACAAAAAAAAAAGATAAAGACACCAAACATCTAAATATTACCGCAAAGGTTATAGGATTAATATTCCGGATAAATTCCCATTCTGGATCTCCGTGCACTGTTCATGGTTCTATCTCTTGCTGCGTGATAAAACGGTCTGGCAGCGATAGTTAGTTAATGCGTTAATGAATCTCGCGTGAGTTTCGTGATATTTTGCATCACTTCATCAGTTGTCGATGATGGAATTTAGTGTAGATGTGAAGAAGAACAACATAAATGCCAAGCTTAACTTTATCGCTGTATGTGTACCTATGGTGAATGAAGTCTGACCCGTGTTGCTAATTCATATATGATCAATGTGGTCCCAGCAATAATCCTGTTTTTTGTTTTTAATTTTTTTTTATGCCTTTATTATAGAGTTTTTTTTAGGTGTTTAGCTGATTCGCGTCATTAATCTTGATTTCATTCTTGTGTACATTGATGTTAAAACTCTCGTCCGGTTCTGGCCACATGCCTGGGGCTTTGAAAACGCTTTACCACACAATATACGAATTGCATGGTTGGCAAAGAAAACTCTTAAATGATAACTGTAGAAGTGCTTCACAGAACATGATGTTGAAAGCCGGTAAAACATCCGCGTAAGAGGCATAACAAGTCAGGAAGAAAGCGTGTTCAACTAGATTATGTCACGTCTCGCATCGAAAGTTGATTCTGCAGATTAAAAGTGTATACTAGGGTGGGTCAAATTTACAACCCCCTGTTCCCCACTGCTTTGCTGATTATTTAACGAATGATCAAATACCTAGATCATATTAAACACGGGTTTGTGCCTTCTAATCTTTTTTTTCAAACAAGGTTATACACTAGGGTGTATCAAGTTTGTATGGTGAATCACAGCCCCGTGTTCCCCACTGCTCTTCCGATGTGTCTTGAGGCCCTCAATAACGGTGTCAAATTTGAACGAATTTGGTTATAATATCGATTTGCGGGAGAATTTTAAATTTTGTATGGAGAAATGGAACGATGCTATTCATTTACTTACCAAAAACCCAAATAAAGACTGTACTCGAAAAAAAAATTAGACACATTGATTAGTTTGTGACTTTTTAGCGTATAGTTTAATGCGTTGAAATTTTGACTGAAAGTGCAATGGCAGAATTTCATCAGCAAGAGCAGATCAGCAAAAAAAATGTTGTGCGCCGTCGATGGATCGGGAAACACCTGGGAATCCATCATTCGACGATTTCCCGGGTGATGAAGTCATTCAAGGACACCCAGACGACCCAGCAGGCTGTGACAGAAAACCGAAGACAGCTGCCCCTGTGAAGGCCAGGAAGGTGTTAAGTCTGTTCAAGCGTCAGCCGAATCTTTCGATCCGCGATGCGGCGAAGAAGGTGGATTTTTTCATCTGGCTTGTCCAAAAAACGATGAAACGTGCCGGCACCCACGTATACAAGGTCCGGAAGGCACTGAACCGGAAGACAAACAACACACGATGGCCAAAACCCGCACCAGGAAGCTGTACCGGGAGAGGTTGAAGAAGGCGAGGTGCGTCGTGATGGACGACGAGACGTACATCAAGGCTAGTGTATACACTTCTTTGAAAGAAAGATAAGAAGACGCAAACCCGTATTTAACGTGATCGCATTCGTCAAATTATCAAAAATCATAACACAAATCATCTCTGCAGATAGTATGGAATAAGTGTAAACGACGCTCTCACTCGCAATCCGTACTGATACAAATGGTAGTAAGCCAGCATGGTGATTCAGTTCCGTTTCGTTAAACATCCTTATCAGCCTACACTTTCAGAGCATGAATACAAACGCTCACACTCGCATCATAGACAGATCGCATTGAAGCAAACTAGAAAGGGATCGCGTACAATGTAGGTAAAAGAAAGCAAAATAACCTCTCTTGGGATCATCAAAAAACACTACATGAAAAAAGGCATTAGGTATGCATTTGGTCGGCAGATTGATCGTTTCGTAATGTTTTTGTTATGGAAAATTTCCGACTGCCTGCAGTTGGTAAAACAATTGTACATCATTAATGCAGCATTTTCACATTATATTTTAAACAATTGATGAATAAATCAGCTTGTTGAGTTCGTGCATAGAATTGCAAACAAGCCCATTGCGTGAGTTGCATAACCATGTAGCAACCGGGCGGAAGCCCATGTATCTAGAACTCAGATTGCAGAGAACTCATTTCAATGATAATCAATCCTGATAAAAATTACCAATCAAATGAAGCATACTTGGTTAAATTCCACAAACAAACAAATACTTATTGATACGAACGCTTATCTGTTTACCGAAGTTGCAACGACAGTTTACTTTGGCAATCTTGATAACAGATACCATCACTGTAGCAACTCCATTTACTGCCACCGAATGCCATCCAAAGAAGCTGGATTTCGTTTTGCGTATGTGTGATTAAGAATTACCTCACTTTTCAAATATATTGTCTTGAGCACGTTCCTTCACTTCATAGCTAATACGTATTAGCGCAATTACTATACAGCATACATCGCACTGCGTTACAAAACGAAACCAGCCCAAGGATATGAGAGCTACACTCACGGTTGATCACTTAGTTAAATTACACCGTTCAGGCACACTAATCGGAGGTTCAACATCCAATCGGCACAGCGATTAGAAGAAAAAAACCTGTATTCACCAGACGCTTCTATCGATAGTGCACTTCACTCCATCAAAAAAAAAATACTGATAGCACATCGATTGTTGAAGATTACATTTCTGCAGGTGGCTCAATGAGCTGATAAGCACTTACTCGATTGTTCTTGTAACAGCCACCCCGATTGTAAACTGTCTCGTCGAAGATATCCGCATAACAAAGTAGCAAACCAACACTTTCCAATCCCAATTCCAGCGCAACTGTTGTTGAACGTCGAAAACAAAAACACGTCCGAACGGCTTAAGTGTGTCCGACTAATTGAGCTTGGACCGCGCGGAGACGATGGATTCCAGCGTGGTTGGTGTGCGAAAGAGAGTGAATGAGAGCGAATTAATTGAATCAATTTAGAGTGAGTCGCATCGGTTCAGAAACATGTCTGCCACGGCATGCCCCTACAGATGGCACCAACACACTCGGTTTCGGTCAAAACACGGATGCAAAACAAGTGGTGCTCTTTCACTAGACAACTCACAACAACGATCGCATCTTGGGAAAGACCTCTGTTTCTTCTCTGTTTTTTCCACCCATACCTAGTGGTGAAAGATTATGTCGTTTGCCTACTTTGCCTAGGTTGCGGTTGCGTGTAGTATGTTACCTAGGGCCTTAAGCATGTTGATTGCTAGTGGACCAGTTCGATGTCAATGAACACTCACCGGATAAATGTACAATTCTGAACCTCTAGCGTTCACACCAAACTCAAAACTGCAGCACCAGCTCTGAAGGGGCTTATGCGCTTATCTCTGCTTTACATATCTATTCGAACTAGGAAGAGAATGAAACGAGAGAAAGTTGTGAACGCATATGTGTATTCGTCAAGCTTAGGCAGAAGGTCAGACTTAAGGCCTGCATCAAAAGATAGGTTTCAATGACATTAACGCAACGTGTAACTGGCTCTGATTAACCGCCGAAAGAGACAGACAGCATTTTAAAAACTTAATGGAAAATGAGAATTACATCGGGGCTGTGGTCCGGCAGAGATACTTCGACGGCAGCACGTGCTCCACCAAGGCGGGGATGCTGCAAATTGGACCAATATTCGATTATCTGAACTCTCTCGACACTTTGCAATAGGTCCCATCAACATTGATCGATTCTCTTCTTCAACTTTCTCTTTGGATCGCCACGGCCGTTGTAAGATATTTGCAGATATTTTCAACACAGAGATCGATGAAAGATGCACTAATCTAGCATGTTATACGATTGCACGGTAGTGGTTTTCAGTTTCATGCGTATGGAGCGAAAACAAAACGGTTCAATGCAAGTGAGAGAAAATTGAAAGCCACTTCCAGTTCAAAGGTAGGAGCTTTTGTGAGCAATCGGTGCAAGAAAAGCTCAAACTAAATGAACCGGTCAAGTGCAGATACACGGAGAGAAAAGTGTTGTTAAAGGAGCTACAGTTTTCTCCCGAAGAAGGCGTTACCCACTGAGTTCTATCCTCCGTTTTTTATCGGCGGGTTTTCAAGCAACCGCTCTGATTTTCAGCGAGTGACTAGCTCTCCATTGACACTACCCAAGTAACAAATCGTAGTTGGAAAAACGCTTTCGTTTTGATTTTGTTCAGCTGCATGCCTAATAATAATTGCACAATTTGTTTATCACAACTTCTGAAAATCCCTTGTTTTCACTGGTTTGGAGAGTTTGTTCAACTACAACATTATATGCATACGGCATAGGAGTAGGAGCATATTTTATACAACCTTTATAGATACATATTAAAACTCAAAGCTTCCCTTCGGAAGGGAAGTAAAGCCATTGGTCCCCGGTTCATGTGTTGATGGGTCGATAGGTAGGGTCGTGATGTGGGAGCTGCTTCCCTGGTGTCGGTAGCATTTGTGCTCAGGACGGAAAAACAAGATCGACGGAAAACAAATCAAGGAAAAAAATGTGTGTTGCTTGGGATAGGTATTCTCGTCAGAATTCTATAGAAAATTATTAAATTTTTAGATCCCTGAAAGTTCCAAAACCTAGAATTTTTTTCAGGAGGGAAATCAGGGGTCTTGAGTTTTTTCAAGATCCCACATTCTCTCAGTCCCAGATTGATTTGATCTAAAATAGTTTAACACTTTTAACATTGACATATGTAACCAATCTTGAGAGTTTTCTTACATCCCAAATTTACTGCACAACTTTACCCAAGAAACCATCTTCATAGGACGCTCAATTTAAAATATAGTATGAGGTGTCTTCTAGGCGGTGGGAACAACAACTAAGTAAAAAGATACAATTTAGTTTCCTCTATATGACACAGGGTTTAACGTGAATGCAATTAGCTCGCGAGCAAACTTAGAAATACTTTTCAAAGATTTTTTGGAGTTTCACAGCTGTTCTAGTTTTTGCCATTTTCCTGAAGTTTTCTTAATTAAAATCAAGTACTTTGATCATACCTGAACTACTCGCAATTTTCATAAAGATTTCGATCTTCAAAATGAACTTCTCTTAAAATTTATAAACTTCTCATTACTTCTCTGGACTTTTCAAGTTTCAGGAGCTTACCTGAAAATTATGTAACTTCCCTCATGATATGAAAACTAACCTGAAAGTACCGTACATACCTTACCAATCAGGCTAAGGCCTTGTTGTCCTCTGCTGTCCGAAGAAGTCGTCTCCACTCTACTCGATCCATGGCCACAGTTCGCCAGCCTTCGCAGAGTCCACAGGTTACCTTCTACTTGGTCGATCCACCTTGCCCGCTGTGCGCCTCTTCTGCTTGTTCCTGTTGGGTCGCTTTCTAGAACCATTTTCACTG
This sequence comes from Ochlerotatus camptorhynchus, assembly GCF_037179485.1. NCBI lineage: Eukaryota > Metazoa > Arthropoda > Insecta > Diptera > Culicidae > Ochlerotatus > Ochlerotatus camptorhynchus. The sequence goes on from NW_027040657.1 coordinate 2,045,211, forward strand.
GGTCGTCGTGCGGCATTCTTACCGTAGTCGCCCAATTTTTGCAATGTAGACGATGGATGGTTCTTCCAGCAGCTGGTGCAATTCGTGGTTCATTCGCCTCCTCCACGTTCCGTCATCCATCTGCACTCCACCGTAGATGGTACGCAACACCTTCCGTTCGAAAACACCAAGGGCGCGTTGGTCCTCCACGAGCATAGGCCAGGTCTCGTGGCGGTAGAGGACCACCGGTCTAATCAGCGTCTTGTAGACAGTCAACTTCGTGCGGCGGCGAATTTTATTCGACCGGAGCGTCCTCCGGAGTCCAAAGTAGGCACGATTCCCTGCCATAATGCGTCTTAGAATTTCTCTGCTGGTATCATTTTCGGCGGTCACCTGTGAGCGCAAATATACGAACTCATCGACCACCTCGATTTCGTCACCGTCAATCTGAGCTCGGGGTGGGAGGCTAACATTGTCTTCCCTAGAACCTCTTCCTTTCATGTATTTTGTCTTTGATGCGTTGATGGCAAGTCCAATCCGTCTAGCTTCAGCCTTCAGTCTGATGTACGTTTCCACCATCACCTCAAAGTTCCGTGCCATAATGTCAATGTCATCGGCGAAGCCAAGAAGCTGGATGGACTTCCTGATGATCGTGCCACTCGTGTCTATCCCAGCTCTTCTAATCACACCTTCTAACGCGATGTTGAACAGCAGACACGAAAGTCCATCACCGTAACCCCCTTCGAGATTCAAAAGGACTTGAGAGTGTCCCCGATACTCAAACAACGCACATCACTCGATCCATCGTCGCCTTGACCAATCGCGTCAGTTTATCCGGAAATCCGTACTCGTGCATAATCTGCCATAGCTGATCTCGATCGATTGTGTCGTATGCGGATTTGAAATCGATGAACAAATGATGTGTGGGCACGTTGTATTCGCGGCATTTTTGCAGAACCTACCGAATCGTGAAAATTTGGTCCGTGGTAGCGCGGTCACCCATGAATCCCACCTGGTATTGCCCCACGAACTCTATTGCAAATGGTGACAGATTGGGCATACGACACCTTCCATCCACTCCTCCGGTAATATCTCCTCCTCTCAAATCTTGGCAATTACCCAGTGCAGCGCTCTAGCCAGTGCTTCACCACCGTATTTTAATAGCTCACTTGGTAGTTGATCTACACCAGTTGCTTTGTTGTTCTGCAGCCGACCGATCTCCTCCTCAACTTCTTGAAGATCAGGGACCGGTAGCCTGTCGTCTTCTGCGCGTGCTTCAAGGTCTGTTGCCGTGCCACCCTCGTTTTCTGCTGCTTCACCGTTAAGGTGCTCGTCATAGTACTGCTTCCAACTCTCAATCACCCCACACTCGTTCGTGAGAAGGTTACCGTCCAAGTCATTGCACATATCGGCTTGCAGCACGTAGCCTTTGCGCCAACTATTTAGCTTCTCGTAGAACTTCCGTGTGTCGTTTGCGCGGTACAGATTTTCTATCGCCTCGCCATCTCGGTCTTCCTGCTGACGATTCGTCCTTCGGAAAACCGAGTTTTGTCTGTTCCGCGCTTGTTTGTATCGCTCCACATTCAATCTCGTGCGGTGTTGCAGCATTCTCGCCTGTGCTGCATTCTTCTCCTCTACTACCAGTTTGCATTCGCCGTCAAACCAGTCATTTCTTCGGTCCGGGATTACAGTACCTAGTGCCGCTGCAGCAGTACTACATATGGCGGAACGGATGTACCTCCAGCTATCTTCAAGAGAAGCTGTGCCAAGCTACTCTTCCGTGGGTAGTTCAACTTCCAGCTGCTGCGCGTAGTCCTGGGCAACTCCGGCGTCCCGTAGTTGCTCAATGTTGGGTCGCGGCGTTCGACTTCGACGTGTGTTATGCACCGTCGAGAGTTTTGAGCGCATGCATACTGCATCTAGGTAGTGGTCCGAATCTATGTTCGCACTGCGGAACGTGAGGACGTTGATAATGTCGGAGATGAATTTCCCGTCGATTAGAACGTGATCGATTTTGTTTTCTGTGTGCTGGTCAGGTGATCTCCAGGTGGCTTTGTGGATATCCTTGCGGGGGAAAAAGGTACTTCGAACTACCATACCCCGAGAGGCTGCAAAGTTCACGAATCGTTGGCAGTTGTCGTTCGATACGGCATGCAGGCTGTTTGGCCCGATTGCCGGTCTATACATTGTCTCCCGTCCTACCTGAGCGTTCATGTCGCCGATGACGTCGCCGTCGTACACCTGCTCCAGCTGTGCATAGAATGCTTCTTTCTCGGGTCTCCCTTCGTGTGGGCAGTGCACGTTGATGATGCTGTAGTTGAAGAAACGGCCCTTAATCCTCAACTTGCACATCCTCGCGTTGATCGGCTGCCAACCAATCACGCGTTGGCGCATCTTACCCAGCACTACAAAGCCGGTTCCCAGCTCGTTGGTGGTGCCACAGCTCTGGTAGAAAGTAGCCGCTCGATGCCCGCTTTTCCATACTTTTTGTCCCGTCCAGCAAAGTTCCTGTAGTGCTACGACGTCGAAGTTGCGTGGTTGAAGGTCGTCATAGATTAACCTATCGCAACCCGGGAAGCCGAGCGATTTGCAGTTCCATGGTCCGAGTTTCCAATCGTAGTCCTTATTTCGTCGCGTAGGTCTGTGCCGATTGTTCCGATCCGTATTTCTTTCTTCAGTATTTGCAACTTTGTTTTTTTTTCCAGGGCGGCTTGTTGGGCCTGCCCCAACCCCCTGTCTCGCCGGAGGACCATCGTGCACAGCTCTGTTTAGAGTCCCACGCTGGCACTAGGACGGTGATCAGCCGCTCCTAACATGGAGAACAGACGCCGTTTTGAACCGCACCTCCATGGTTAACAGACGCTCGGGTTTGGTGAAGCATTTCCTCTATCACCGTACTATGGTTACCACGCCAGTGTTCGCGTCGCACCTCTTCACTTTGCTATTGCTGGACTGTCAACATTGCCCAGGCTACGCCACCCAGCTGTGTCCATGTTTTAGCTGGTAGTTTTTTGTTATCATATGACTCGAGGAGGCGTGAAGTAGGAACTTGTGAGGACCAGGGCTAGGTATTCCGCTCCTTCCAGGTTGTCAACTCACCATTTTGTAGCCCAAACCTGAAAGTACCGGTATTTTCAATTAATAATTCTACAGAACTTACTGGAAAGTTAATGTAATTTACTTGAATGTAATGGGAATACTATGAAGCTCTCTGATCCACCCCAAAGTACACCGATCATCCTTAAAGTTAGGTATCTAAACATCTTTTTCACGCAATTTTTCTGAAGTTCTTGAAACCGCTGTAACGTTTACGAAACTTCCCCTTAAATTTTCTCACTATATCTTAATAGGCATATAACTTCCATGAAATTTCAGATTTTTTCTGAAGCTCTCGGAACATTACTGAAGTTTTTGGAAATTACCTTCCTTCCTGAAGTTCCTGCAATTGACTAGGAATTAATGTAACTATCTTGAGGGTGTCTGAAACTCTCAGAGATTTCTTGAGGTACTCGTATTTTTCCTGACGTTCTTGATTACAGATTAAACATGAAAAAAAAATCGGAAACATTTAAAACACTGCCATTAAGGCATTTTTTGAGTAAAATTTTAAAACTAAATCAAGCTAAGAGTGTATAGAATCACAGTAGGCCTTGTTTGTCAGTTTAAGTTCATTTGTTTACATCACCAGAGCAAGCACGTCACGATTCGATTATACATGTTCGACACAAAAATCCCGGTCCATCCGCTCCTGGCAGTTTTCGGACAAATTCCTGGGCAGGAATTTTATACATCGGTTGACTTCAAAAAGAAGTCGAAATTCCCCTAAACGTTCCATGTCAGGCAAGTAATCTGCAGTTGTGGGATGAAAAGCAAAATTTTCGTTATATGTAGGACCATGAACCAACGAATTTGCCAAGAGAAGTGTCTACGGCAGCGGCGCCGGTGGTGTAGTGGTAAGCGTGGTTACCTCTCACCCCAGAAGGCCTGGGTTCAATCCCAGTCGACGCTGCCGGGTATGTTCTGAGGCATAACATCTCTGATCATGCCTTCCTTCGGAAGGGAAGTAACCCGTTGGTCCCCCGGTTCATGAGTTGATGGGTCCAGGTGTGGGAGCTGCCTCCCTGGCGTCGGTAGCATTTGTGCTCAACACGGAAAACAAATCAAGAAAAAAGAGTGCCTTCGGAAGAGACTAGTGTATATTTTATCCAGAAAGAGTTCACAACTTAATCTCTGACGTCACTTCGATCAGAAATAGCGTTTTCGTGCATTTTGAAAAAAAAAACTACAAGGGACATCCCAAGAGTGTACCCCATTAGGCATAAATACGTTAGGCATACGGACGTTAGGCATAATGGACGTTAGGCATAAAGTCATTAGGCATAATGGACGTTAGGCATAATAAACGTTAGGCATAATGGACGTTAGGCATAAAATACCTTGCTGCTGTGCAACTCTAGAAACCTGCTTAACCTGTAAACCTGTAAACAATGCTTAAATTAGGCTTAGCGTTGAATAAAAAATGATACAAGTTGAACAAACATAGTTTATTTAATAAGCACAGTTTGGAATCCATTATTTATCATATCATAAGTGACGTATCTACATATTTACTTAGATCCATGATTAGTAGCGATAGTGGTTAAGTAATCTTACAATGAAAACTCAGCTTAGTTTTGAATTATATCTTGAAATCAATCGCATCTAGAAATAAAAAAATCACACATTTGTTGTAATATATTCTTACACACATATTGCAAAAGTCAAAGAAGAAAAGGTTTTCCTCAAAGAACAGCTCATGAAATAAAGAATGGTGAATTCTGTGATTTTTCATTCAATAACAAAAAAAAAACAGCCAAGGTTGAATAAAATATGATGCCAAAGAACAGCTCATGAAATCAAGAATGGTTAATTCTGTGGTTTTTCATTCAATAACAAAAAAATATACTTGCTGCTTCCAGGATTTCCTGCCATACTTTTCGATACAACGATTCTGATTTTGTTGTCATCAGAATGAAAACTAGCGGAACCGTCTGCTGATGTGAGGGAGCGATACTTCCATGAACAGTGACGAGTTGCCGAAACAAACAAGGAACTGTGGCAATCGTACCATCTGTAACCCAATACTTTGCCTGTCTAAGACGTCGTTCATGAGTTCCAAAAATTAAGGCTCTTTAATTATTGTCACCGAAGTCAGCAATCAATAGACGGTCTCCATTATCATCCTTCTGGAATTCATCCGGTAGATTATGCCTAACGTCCATTATGCCTAACGTCCTTTATGCCCAACGTCCATTATGCCTATCGTACATTATGCGTAACGTCCGTATGCCTAACGTACGTATGCCTAACGTCCGTATGCCTAACGACCGTATGCCTAACGTCGTGCACCCACATCCCAATGGGGTTGTACGCAATGGTGACGTAGGACTACGTGGTTTTGTATAATGAATGTTATTTGTTAACTGCAGCAGGAGGTTGTGTTTTGTGTAGGAATAGGAATTTGAGTGAAGTATGACTATGATTGCCCTGAAAAGAACCTTTTGATATGCATTTTTGTTGGGACACGTTCAGAAATTTAACTCTTTTGGAATATCTTGGTGGCCCTGAAAAGGGCCGATAGTAGTATAGGCTTAAGCCTTTGAAAGATGATGATGACATGTAGGCAGCTGGATCAGCAAATCGGACCGGACAATCCCATATTCTTCGGTTCAATGATTGAGCACTCGCAAAAGTCTCGGCCCGTTTGCTACTGGACAGGGGTTGAACTATTGTCAGCGACAGGTTGGAAAGCCGCAGAATATTTGTCCACCCAGCTAAAACTTCTCCTCTTTTAAGTTTTTCTCGTTAGACTCCTTCTCTCAACAAGTTGGTAAATCTTAACCTTTAGCAGAAAGACGCTTAACACTTTTCGGTGAATTTAGCAGAATTGCAACCAGCAAGTGTAACTCAAGTACCAAAAGCGGTACGATACTAGTTTTCATTGCTATTGAGATGACTGAATTAAAGGGCTTAGAAGCAGAGGGGTGAAAGTCAATTCTCTTACTCGATTTTCTCTTTCGATGACCATGGCTTCACTATCCTATTTCGCATTATTTCTGCTCTGCTCTTCTATCATCCAGAACAACAAACGTATCAATGAATGTGTTTACCGTGTCGAGTTATTACGAAACAGAAAGACAATGAAGAGAATCGATCAAAATCACTTGCAACCCTGCTTCTAAGTTTGGTTACAAGATTACAACCCTGGAGAGCATTTTGTGTGGTCGCTGGGAGCGTGTGGTTCTGAATATGGCAATGATTGTGTTAAATATTACACAATTGCATCCTCCCTATCTGCACACGCTTGAAGATCGGAGGCAAATGCCACTTCAACTTGTTTCGTCTACTAACGACTCTCCGATCACAGTTTTGGGTTAGCAGCAATGCTACATCGACATGTTTTGTCTAGAAACGATTCTCTGATGACTGTGTTGGGGAAGCAGCATATGCATGTACGTAATTGGTGGATTTGTTAGTTATTTCGATGCTCTTGAACAATGCTTGAAATTTACCACTTTTTCAATAGTTTTTTTGTGAAAAATTAACAATCAAAATCATTTCCATTGATGCGTTGTAATATTTGTGATCAATTGGTGATAAAATTATTGAAATTAGTCCAGGGGCAGCTGAGTTCTTAACATTCCAAATCTTTCATAATTTTGTTACATGTTCCCTTTTTGGTTTTCACAAAGTGTACCCCCATATAAAAATCACAGACGTAGTCCTACGTCAAAAAAATACAAGATCCAAATTGTTCGAATTAAAAAAAAATGTGAACGATTGTCCATAACACACAATTATGTAAAGTTTGTTCGTAAAGTATTATAAAAATCTGCAGGCCCTCTTTAACAGATGCTTACGGTATAAAATTTGTGATTGCTGGCCTCACAACTGAACCTCGAATACTGAACTTTTTGGCTGATGCCATCAAAAGACGTTATCAAAAGATATTGGCAAGTAAATAATGGGACTGCCAATACCATTGAATGTGTTATTATTTGAAACAAGTTGCAAATAAAATTGGTAGCTATTTGAGTACACTCGATCAAAAATACGGGTGAAAAAAAATCTCGTAGAAACATAATTAAGTGTATTCTGATACCCAGTCAAGGTGAATGCGAAAAAAAAAAATCTGTTTATGACTGATTTAAGCCGTAAAGATAATTCTGCAGCCAATTTATGAAATACAACATAACTTTGCTGAATATAGTACATATTAAGCAAATATATCAGATTTTCATATGGTCCGTAAAAAAAATATATCTAGAAGGAGCTGCACTTTAATTTTTACTAGAAGATTTTTTGAAACATGTCGATACCAATCGAGATACCAAGATTCCGAAGATTGCGCTTCTTGCCGGTACGAAAATATTCCTAATTTGATATCAATTGAAATGCATTGCTTTATCTAGTGTTGTATTGTTAGGACAGTTTCACATTCATTAGACACATTCTGCGTGATATTATAACGGGGTTCACCTGTTTTTAGATAGATTTTTTGATTTAACTGATCAAATTTAAAAGCACCCCCTAAATATGATTGCAGATTTAGAAAGTGCGTATAATTTCCTCTAAGAACTGTTTATGCTTTGAGTGTGTAGCTGTTGGATTGTATAGAAAATAAGTTTTAAACAAAATTTTCCTTCCGATTCCGCACAAAATATTTTTAATTAAAAAAAAAATCTTCGATTATGTGTGAGACGTCCTTTTTTAAAATTAACAAAAAAAAAACAAATCAAAAACTATTCTGTAAGCGACTGGACTCATGTTAGATTCTATTCTTTGTATATTTTTGACTATTTCTAGGTTTTATAACTCTTGTTTTGAAGATGCTCTTATCAATTTTCATTCAGCATTAGCAATAGGTATTCAATAGCTTTTAGTTGCAAACAAGTTGAATTGAGTCACTCCCGGCGAAAATCTAAATTATAAGAAAATATGTTTCAGCAAGAATGACGTTCAGAACTGATGTCAAATTGGGTCAAATTAATAGTAAATTGTTGTGTTTTCTTCACAACCTTTTCCATGGATGTTTAAGTCACTAAGATCATGAAACAACTTTAAAAAATATTTTACGATGTGTTCAAAAAGTGCGAGAAACCTGTCACACTGTCCAAAATTTATAAAAAGACCAAAATCTAAGATCGCAAAACTACCCAAAAGAATTGTTTCTTTTATTTTTGAGGACATAGGGAAAATGTTGGCTTCAGCAATACCTTAACCTATTATCATCATCATCAGGGGGTAAACATGATCCTTGAGAACTCAATTTTGGTGTGTGGCAATTCTTACAGAAAATTTATCACACTTTTAATCTACAGTAATATTTTAGGGTTCACATTTTGAAACTCATATTGTAGAAACTGAAGCTTTTGATCAGCCATTCTAGACACACTGGCGGTGTTGCTATTTATGGCAGAGAATCAGTTCAATTCAACCTTCGTACCAACGAAGTTATCGATGGCAACTGGCTCTTGGGCATTACAGTTGTACGTGGCATGAAGATGGGTAATTGTGGTGTTTTGTATCATTCTCCCAGTTCTAGTGACAAGCGTTTTGTTGAAGTTTTAGAGAACTGGCTCGAGACATTCCTTGATTCTAGTAAATTAAATATATTAGCTGGTGTTTTTAATATTAATTGGCGTGATAACCATAATTCGAATCATTTGAAGCGTTTAGCTGAGTTTTTTTTAATTTAAAGTAAACGGTTAAGGTAACGTATTTCCAGGCACAGTAGAACTTTAATTGACCACGTTTGTTCCAATTTTGATTCCATTTGTTCAGTTACGGATACTGATTTAAAAATAACCGATCATGAGACCTTAGTGATTAATGTTTTGGACCATGTTAACGATAACGATAATTTTGTAAAATTGAAATGCTGGAGCAAGCTGTTTCGAATCTTGTTGAGAGGAGCGTGGATTTTCCATTCGCGGCCGGTAACTTAGATGAATCTACAGCTGTTCTTAATGACGCTTTGAAAACGTGTACTACTCAACTAGTTGAGCAAAAGTTTGTTTCTTTGAAGAACTCGAACAGCTGGTACAATTTGGATCTTTTGCGTCTCAAACGGAAAAGGGACAAATGGTACAAAAAGCTTTGTAGATCTAATAATGACAATCATTGGACTAGGTACACAATCGCGCGTAATAAGTATTCACAATCGATAAAGAAAACTCGTTGTGAATATGTTCAAACGAAGATTGATCAGCATCAAAACAACAGCAAAGAGTTATGGAAAATTTTGAAATCTTTATTAAAACCTAGTAATTGCAAACCGCCGTCCATAACTTTTAATGGCACATTAGAACAGTCTGAACAAGTAATTGCATCTATGTTTAATGATTATTTTGTAGACAGTGTTTCATTGATTAAACAATCCATTGAATTGCTCGATGAACCTGACGAAATAAACCAGCCAGTTAATAATAGTTGTAGATTTGAAGGTTTTCACCTAATTAATTTAGATGAACTTACAGGGTAGGCCCAAATAACTGACGTACTTTTTTGCTTCAGTATAAAGTTCTTCTGGATTATGTGAGAGCTATCTGGTGGCTAACACATGAAAGAGTGACTGATTAAAATGTAAACAAACTACTGTGCGCTATATTACATTAACAGGAAGTGTCTCAGTTAGAGATGGATTTCAAAAGAAAAAGGATGTTGCAGTTGCATTTGGAGGGTAAGCGTCCTTATCAGATATTGGCTGAGACCAAGGAAGGAAGGAATATGTCGCACATGGAGGACGCAGGGGACCATCGTTCCGAAGTTAAAACCAGGTCGTCCGCGCAGCGTACGCACTAAACAACTTGTGAAGGTAGTACGAGAACGAATTCGACGAAATCCTTGTCGATCGTCATATAAACTCGCTCAGGATCTGGCGGTTTCCAGGAAAATTATCAGATCAGTTCTGAAAGACGATTTGGGATTGGTGCCGTACAAGAAAAGAAAAATTCAAGGACTTTCAGAAGCTAACAAGAAGAACCGAATTATTCGCTGTCGTGAACTGGCTCGCCAGCACGGTGATTCCTTGATCGTGTTTTCGGACGAAAAAAACGCGGCTTACTATGTAAGAGAGATTCTGGAATACCATTGGAAGAAGCATGCTTCAAAGATGTTCGGTAACCGCAAATGGGTGTTCCAGCTGGATTCTGCCCCGTCCCATGGAGCAAAGATTACCCAAACATGGTGCACCGCAAATTTGCCAGATTTCATTCCTAAGGAGTTATGGCCTGCTTCTTCGCCAGATGCAAACCCTCTGGATTTCTCTATATGGGGAATCATGGAAGCACATTTTCGGGATCTTAAGCCAATGGGTATAGAAAAATTCAAGGCTACTATACAAAAGATATGGGATGAAATTCCCGAAAATCAGGTGCGTGCCCCCTGTAATGCCTTTCCGAAGCGACTAAGGGCAATAGTTAAATCAAAAGGCGATAGAATCGAAAAGTAAATATGTTCATTTAAACTATAAAATGTAATAAAGAGAATAGAAGAGAACCATTATAACCATTTATCTTTCCTTGGGAGATCCGATCCTTAATTCAGGCGTCACTTATTTGGGCCTACCCTGTAGAGTTATTTGTTCAAGATTGCTTTCATGTCATTGGCCACATCTTGCTGGACCTTATTAATGAATCATTACAAACTGGACATGTGCCACAAATTTGGAAGGATCCCTCAGTAGTCCCTATTCAAAAAGTTGCTGGAACGATTAAACATGTTGCACACATTAGAGAAAATTTTAGAACTTGTTGTTAAAGGCCAGCTGTTGGAGTATTTCAATAGTAATAGTTTGTTGATACCAGACCAATCGGGATATCGGGAAGGTCATTTTTATGAAACCGCCTTGAATCTGGTATTAGCGAAGTGGAAACATAACTTGGAGTTTTATAAAGATACGATTGTTGCTGTTTTTTGATTTTAAACGCGCTTTTGAAACAATTTCTAGGCCCTTATTGTTAAGATCAATCAAGCGCTTTGGAATTACGAGTACTACATATAAATGGTTTGAAAGCTATTTGTCTGACAGAACTGAACGGACTGTTTTTAATGATTCTTTTTCCAGTCCCGTGGGGAACAACCTTGGAGTGCCCCAGGGAAGTGTATAAGAGTCCCTGTTATTTATTATGTATAATAATGACTTGCGACGTGCATTACTATTTTGCGACATTAATTTTTTTGGCAGATGATACTGTGTTATTCATTGCAGCTAAGGATTTAGATGAGGCCGTTTTACACTTGAATGAAGATTTGCGTTCTCTAAGTATAAACAGTTGAAATTGAATACAAGTAAAACTAAATTTATGGTAATTCCACGGAATGGAGTAATTGAGAACGTCTCTGTTGTAATTGATGATGAGTCTATTGATCGCGTTCGGGAGATTAAATATCTTGGCGTGATTATTGATGACAACCTTAAGTTGAACTCTCACATTGAAAATGTCATCAAGATGTATGTAATTTTATGTCGATTGAAAAACGATTTAACTATTGCCAGTAAAATACAGCTATACAAATCAATCATCTCTCCTCATCTAGACTTTAATACACAAATATCGAGATTACAGCGCTTGCAGAATAAAATACTCAACTTTGATAGTAGATAATGCTTGGCACACACAGTTGTACACACCTACTGCTCATTTGTGAATTACTTTTCATTCAGTTGTTGAAATTTGTTTTTGTTTAAAGTAGTTGATAGATTAGGATCATAGTTTACTGTAGATATGCAAAGATTAGGTAAATATTAACATTTGAATCAACACCAATGAATTTTTACACGTAAAGTCCGAGATGTGCCACGAGTATTTCTCACTGCATTTTTGCAACGCAAAATCAAAAACAGTTTATTACTAGAATTAAAATCTACTTTTTTTTTACGTATCTATAACAAGCTTGCCCTCTTTTCCCAACTAACCAAAAGTTCCGCATTCAACGATTAAAATCACTTCCAAGTTCCGTAAAGTTCAAATGAAGTTCCGACCGAACCTTCAAGTTCCATAAAGTTCAAATAAAGTCCCGACAGAACTTTCAAGTTCCATTTAGTTCAAATAAAGTTCCGACAGAACTTTCCAGCCACATGAACCAATCCGCACAAGTCTTTATTAGTAACAAAATTTAATGTGCATCAACATTCTATCACAGCATAAAAAAAAATTAAAAAGTAATTTCCTGTATTCGAACCCGTGTATTCGGCATGCGATCTACGAACGCTAACCACTGCGCCACAAATGTGTTGGAATACCATGCGGGCAAACACCAATTTAAAATTCATCAAGGTGTTGTGTTTCGTATTCAAGTCAGTCAGCTGGCACTGAAAACTCCAACAGTAGGCGGGACAACAGCTCACTTTATTATATCTCAGATGACGCAGCGATTTGTGCTGGGGCTCTCACGCAGAAGGACTGGGTTTAATTCTTCAAACAGCTCCAATTCAACTACTAATGCTGATAAATCAAATCAATACACATTAAAACTTGCCTTTAGAAATAACTTTCATAAGAGTGCGAACTTAATATAGAATTTGGTGTAGAGGACAATAACCGTTTTTAATTTATTTTCTAAAAGTTCCGTTCAAGTTCCGCCAGAAGCTGCTAAGCATGCTCTTTAATTATGATACCAGGACTTTCAAGTTCTTATAACGACTTAAAAATAAGGCTGCTTAGAATTCTATAGACCACCACCAACCAAGCTGCTTAAGCCAGAAATAGCCTTTTATCAGAACTTTTGGTTACTTGGGTTATATCTACTGCTTCAAAAAGAACTATGTTTCGTCAACTGTGTGTCGACAAAAGTCTGAATTTAACATTTGATAAAAAATAATCCAATTTTGAAGCTTATTTGGGAGATACCTTGGTTTAGTTGTAAGTTTTTTGGCAAATGTTGGGGGTTCGTGAGCATTCCTGACATTGCTGAAAATTATGATAGCATCAGATTGCGGGGTTGCTAGTGTAATAGGATGCTTTGTTGATTGTTCATTAACTCTCGATTACTTGTAATACTTATGAATATTTTAGGTAGACAAAAAGGCGTACTAAGAGGGTGACGCTTGAGCTTTTCCACATATCGCTGTGAAGCAACTGTAAACTCTAGAGGGAATTTATATCTTTAACTGAAACCAGTTCGAGTTTGTTTGCTAACCTGGTTAAAATGTCATATTTAATTATCTTAAAGATAAATCGTCCAGCTCAAACCTTTGTAGGGGTAAGAGGTGGGGCCATCATCTTTCTTACTTTTATGATTTTTTTTTAAGTCACAGTCATAGGTGTAAATAGGATGTTGGGCCCTAGCAAACAAGACATTAACTATAGGTAGTAAATATCTTCAAATGTCACACCTCTACTCTTTAAATGCAGGAAAAAACAGCATATTTAATTAAATATAATAACAATTAAGTTACATTGCACTACTTTTTTAGTGATTTGGTGGGAGAACATGTGTTATACATCAGCCCTCTCGTCCTTATTCGTCCACGTCGAGCACACGAACGCTGGTTCTGAAATTGGTACATAGTTGTTTTGGACTTGCCGTATAGGATTCTGCTCCTCTTCCATAAGAATCAAATCCTCCGGGTCCAAAACATCCTCCTACTGCAGCATCTGATCCACACTTTTTAATTATTACAGTTTGATGCGATGTTTGATGCAAAGGGGATTAACGTAACGATAATAAGTCTTTGACCAGAGCACGATGAGTAATTTTTGTTGTTGATTGCTCAAAACAGAGTAAACATTAATTTAAGATCAACAGATTTCATGTTACTCAGTTTTTGGTATTTTGTATAAAAATAGCAAACTGAGTGGAAGTTACTCAATTTAGAGGAAAAACAACTACAAGGGACAGCCCTATGGGGTTGTACGCAATGGTGACGTTGGACTACGTGGTCTTATAAAATAAATATTATTTGTTAACTGCAGCAGGAGCTTGTGTTTTGTGTAGGAATAGGAATTTGAGCGGGGTTCTCTCAGTTTATACTCTTTAGTAAATATGACGCGCTTGCAGGGTTGAAAAAATCATGAAAAAATCACCAGCATTCACTATGAAATGAATTTTTTATCCATAGTGAACTTTGATGAATTTTAGTGATTTTTTCAGCCCTGCGCGCTTGACATAGATGGCCCACAGCGACTCACGAAGAACTACTGATTCCGATCAATAGCGGTGCGGCTTCTTCCTCCTTCTATGGATGCTCATGTGGGCTGCAGCTCGCTGCTTGCAGGCAGCTTTTGATTGTGTACTGGAGAACACCACGCGGTGATTGAATTAACACCGTTTGGTGAGACCGGATGGATTTCAATTTTGAAATCTGTGTTAGGGAAATCGCTTTTCGCAGGCGATCGGTGATAATTTTAACTATCATAGCAACAGTTGCAAATTCGTGCAATTTTCAATAGTGACATTTTGAAAAAAAAAAGTATTAAATTAAGCAGATGCGTAGGAATATTTCTGATCGATTGGTGATAAAATTATTGAAATTGGTCCAGGGGCAGCTGAGTTATTAACGTTCAAAATGTTTCATGTTTTATTTTCGGTTTTCACAAAGTGTACCCCCATATAGAACTCACAGACGTAGTCCTACGTCAAAAATCGAGCGTGAACATTATCTGGGGAGGGGCAACCACAGATCTTAGAACCTGTTGCCCCCACCATCCGGCATCCTTTATTGTTGATAATTTGTCCGGATTACCATTTAATCATTATGAGGTACATTTCTAAATACTGTTACTACTACTTTTCCATTTTGATACTGCTGACTCTTTTAGTGTTTTTTGATCATCGGATTCTGGCTAACATGGCCCTTGGGCTAAAAATCTCGTTAACAATCCCAACACGATGCCTCCGGTAAAATCAGTAACGGCATATTAGTAATGTTTGAAAAATCATTGCTCAGTAAGGTTTCAATAGATTTTAAACCTATTGCAACCGAATAAATTTTCAAGGTATGAAATTTCAAATAGCGCCAAAGATTTGAAATTCGTCAATAAATGACTGAGCTATGATTTTTCAAAGTTTGCCGTTACACATTTTACCGGAGGCATCGTGTTGGGAGTGTTAATGAAGTATAAGAAAGCACATCTAGTTCCTGTATTCGATTTAATTTTGGGGCTATTTTGGTATCTTCCTGCCATCTCATTATCATTCTGTTTTTGTTTTGGTTAATGTTTGATGTTAATGTTTGAGAACCGGTGCTCAATTTTTTTTTTCCTTTGGTTTGTTTTTTCCGTCGATCTTGTTTTCCGTGCTGAGCACGAATGCTACCGACGTGCCAGGAAGGCAGCTCCCACACCTGGACCCTACCTATCGACCCATCAACTCATGAACCGGGGACCAACGGCTTTACTTCCCATCCGAAGGAAGGCGTGATCAGAGATGTTATGCCTCAGAACATCCCGGCGGCGCTGACTGGGATTGAACCCAGGCCTGCTGGGGTGAGAGGTAATCACGCTTACCACTACACCACCGGCACCGTTAACCGGTGCTCCATAGAATTGGTGATATGTAAAAAGATTTAGTTATTATTAAATGAGGATAGCTCGACTGAGCGGCGCCGGTGGTGTAGTGGAAAGCGTGATTACCTCTCACCCCAGCAGGCCTGGGTTCAATCCCAGTCGGCTTCGCCGGGATGTTCTGAGGCATAACATCTCTGATCACGCCTTCCTTCGGATGGGAAGTAAAGCCGTTGGTCCCCGGTTCATGAGTTGATGGGTCGATAGGTAGGGTCCAGGTGTAGGAGCTGCTTCCCTGGTGTCGGTAGCATTTGTGCTCAGCACGGAAAACAAGATCGACGGAAAACAAATCAAGGAAAAAAAAAGGATAGCTCGACATACCCTCCCGTCTTTTCTATGAAATTTTTCAGAAGAAATTGTAGTACTTTTTATTTATTTGTCTCAAACCAGGCGCAATCGTATGTCATGGAAATTCGGTAAAATAACTTCAACTCGAACAATACAAAACACGATCGCTTGATCTTTACTTGAATCGCCTTAACCTAACGACGAAAGCCACATAAATCACAGTGAGCAAAATAAATGTAATACCCCCCAAAATGGCAGCATTTTTTCCAAACCCATACGGATCTATATCGAACTGCTCCAGAATACTGCCCGGCTTTTTATAATAGCAATAAATCTGCGGGCATTTCAGATTCCCCCTGTCGAACCCGTACAAAGCTTGCATCGCTCCGTGGAACAGGTACTGAAAGAACGACACATCACTCAGGGGTTTCAAATATGGAACCAAATCTTTGGAATTGATGAAAAATCCCGAAAATATAACCGGAATGATACAGGCATTGGCAACGACGAAATTCTGCGTTTTAATACTGAAACAGATCCCCGCAAATACTCCAATGTACTGGCCGATGAGCCCGCCGAAGAAGACCATCAACCAAACCATGGCAAAGCGGTGCACTTCCAGCGGTTGATCCGAGAGGTAATACATTGGCGGTAGCATCAACAGGGGGCAGATGATCTGCAGAGGGAGATCGTTTAGCAGTTTGGAGAAGAAGTAGGCCTCCCGGCTGTACCAATTGTTGGCGATCTCCTTGATGGTAACGTTGGCCTCCTCGGTGTCTGTGAATATTGAAAATGGTTATTCAAGATTGTTGAGTAGTGAGGGAATGCATTTTGTTACAATTTATCACAGCCATGGCATTGCAGAAGTAAACAATGGCAAAAATCTGGAAGAAGCAACTGGCATTGGCGATCACCTTGCTGGCATCGTTTCCCACGTTGTAGTGAACTATTCCGAAAATTAACCCTAGAGCTATGTAGAGGGCAACCCTCACTTTAAGGAAGAACTGCAATTAATGAGTTGTATGATTATTTCGCAAAACTTGAACGTATAGCGGGTCACACCTCGTCCTTAGCGGTGGAGATTGCAGATCTTTTGAGTAATACTAAAAACTGGTACCAGAAAGGGACCTGATAGCGTCGAACAATTACGTCCGGTCTGTTTATGGTCGGACTTGAAGGCCCGCCTTCGAAAAGATCTCGCAACTCTGCTTTAGTTTGAGCGATCATTGCTTCCTTTGGTTCTTGATCTTCCGACGTTAGAACTTCGATCGCAAAGTCAGCTGGATTGTAATATTCCGGGCATCTGAATCCAGCGGACTCTAGAGTCGGAATCATCCCGTCAATCGATCCAAAGTACAAACAACGCCCTTTGACCAGCAAGTAGACATCGTCAAACAATTGGAACAAACTGGATGCAGGTTGATGAATGGTGCAAACGATCGTACGTCCTCCCATGGCCAGCGATTTCAGGTGGGATATGATTTGCGTAGAAGCAACGCTGTCCAGACCACTGGTGGGTTCATCCAAAAGCATCACTGCAGGGTTGGTGATCAACTCTACCGCTACCGAAAGCCTCTTCTGCTCGCCTCCAGACAGATTCTTCACCAGCGTAGACGAGCATTTCTCCAGTCCCAGAATCTGGAGGATTTCTTTGATCTGGAAGATAATTTTCTTTCAATATTGAATAATCACAGTGAAGTGTCAGCCTTACCTTGTTCTTCTTTTCTTTGGTGGAATTACTTCGAGACATCTTCATATTTACAGCATAGGTCATAGTTCCTCTTACAGTCAAGTAGCTTAGCAGCGGACAATCTTGTTCCACATAAACACTTCGTGGGTCGTTTTCCTCCACGGGTTCATCACCAATGATGATAGATCCACTCAGCCCGAACAGGTTCATTCCAGCCAGGACGTTCAACAGGGATGACTTCCCCGCCCCGGAAGGTCCCATCAGAGCCACCAGTCGACCATGTTTGAATTTACCAGACACGTCACTCAGAATATCCTTCCCTGTAATTGAACATTTTGTAATTACAATGACCTATCAGACTGACATCGGTGAATCACAACAACCGTCAACCGTGTAGTAAACATTGCGGAACTTGAGTGTCGATGGAACAAAGCTGAGCAGCGGCTTTGTCATCAGTTCAAACTCCTCATCGGCAGGCATTTTGATCGTTTGATCTCTGTCCACGCTGCAGATAATTCAACTGATAATTGCTGTTCTTTCGAGCACTGACTCAAACGATCAACGATAATCACTCATTGCTATGATACGCGCTAACAGCGGTATCTAAATTGCATAACTGATGTAAGCTCACTTCGTTTCACTCGATTTCGCTCGCAAATTAATGACTGGAAAATTTAACAGCACACTTAAAACACTCATCTCACATCGACTGACTGGCTTTCGAAAAATTGTCATACGATATCCGCATTTTCGAAATCGCGATTTTTACTAATTACCTCCGACGCTTTCGAGTCGAACCGTTTCGTCGTTCACGCAGTAGTAAAGCACTTGTTACGATTAACGTTTTACCTGTTGCACGTGCTGCTAACGACTGACGACGAATCGAAACCGATTGATTGCAACTGGCTGTGCGGTAGGTAAGCCACAAACGCGAGCATACGTACATCGCGTAAATACATTCGTGAGCCAAGCGAGGGCAACTAAGTTGTAATAGATGTTCTGCAAGTACACAAGTGCAGCTGCACTTGGCTGTTGTTACTCGCGAAGTTACACATCGGAGTTTCGTTGAATCTGCAGCCGTTCGATGACGAACGGTGACGCGACGGATGCGGTGGGTGGAGGGATGCTTTAGTCGCTGTGATGGTGTCACGATGTCGGCGGGCAGCGTCGTGATGCTGGTTTTATCGGGAAGCTTAGTATCTGTTGGTTTGATTATAAAATAGGAATCTCTCCGGAGTTCCCATCATTGAAGGAAATTCCACAATTCTTGCTTAACACTGAACACATGTGGAATGAGGAATCAATGATTTTCTCACAGTCACTGCCATATTTGACGCAACTTGGGCATGAAATGTTACCAGTTCAGTTGAATCTCATTTGACCGGATGAGTCGTTTGGCAGAATACCATTTGACCAAATTACTATTCTGAAACTAAGAAATGATGATGGGGCTATGTAGTCGGGTTGGAGTGAGGTAAGAGCTAGAGGCATTTTTGGTTTATGTTTAGTCTCTTTATATTTTCCACTATGATAATTTCCCATAGTGAAACATATCAGCTTCATAATATTTCAGTATTCCTCAAATGATTGTGAATGGTGGTTGTAAATAGAACTTCCATGATGGAATCGGCTGCTTCATGCAGACTGAGCAATTCTGATCATAGTATCAGATTTGTTCTGTAAACAGAGGAACTGGGAGGGCTTAATAAAAAATGCTCACCAATAAGTTAAAGATTTAGAAGTTAGTTTTGCATAACATTTTGCTAAAATTTATTTTTGTTACACTTAATAAGCATACGATACTCGATTTAAAGATTTTTATACCCTCCAGCCTGAAAATAATGGGTTGGGGAAATTTTTTTGACCAAAAACACACCTAAAATCCCTCAAAATCTCTATTAGAGCCGTATTAACGGAGATAAATCGATTTAAAGATTTGTATACCTTCCAAATTATGGGCTGGGAAAATTTTTTTGACCAAAAATATATCTGACACCTAAAAACCCTCCAAATCTCGATTAGAGCCGTATTAACGGAGATAAATCGATTTAAAGATTTTAATACCCTCCAGCCTGAAAATAATGGGTTGGGAAAAAAAATGTGACCAAAAAAATTTCTGACACCTAAAAACCCTCCATATCTCGATTTATCTCCGTTAATACAGCTCTAAAGGGTGATACGGTCAAAATTTGGTCAATATCAACTTGACGTATTTCTTTCAATTTTGCATTTAAAAAACCTGAACACCCCTCATTTTGAAGGTGTGTGTGTGTAGAATGTTGCTCCTATTTTGATTTTGGAATTCACTCTTCAGTTGTCAAAATGCCGTCCAAGCAAGAAGAGCAGCGTATCAAAATTTTGCTCGCGCATCGCGAAAATCCGAGCTACTCGCACGCAAAGTTGGCAAAATCGCTAAAAGTTGCCAAATCAACCGTTACAAATGTAATTAAAGTGTTTGGGGAACGTTTGTCGACAGCCAGGAAGTCTGGATCGGTGAGAAATCGAAAACCGGAAGCCGCTGAGACGACAAAGAGAGTTGCCGGTAGTTTCAAGCGAAACCCTAACCTCTCTCTCCGAGATGCCGCAAATAAGCTGGGTGTATCGTCTACAACCGTGTATCGAGCCAAAAAACGAGCCGGACTATCGACTTACAAGAAGGTAGTGACTCCAAATCGCGATGATAAACAAAATACGACGGCCAAAGCGCGATCCCGGAGGCTGTACACGACGATGCTGACGAAGTTTGACTGCGTGGTAATGGACGACGAAACCTACGTCAAAGCCGACTACAAGCAGCTTCCGGGACAGGAGTTTTATACGGCAAAAGGAAGGGGAAAGGTAGCAGATGTTTTCAAGCACATGAAACTGTCAAAGTTCGCAAAGAAATATCTGGTTTGGCAAGCCATCTGTACCTGTGGCTTGAAAAGCAGCATTTTCATAGCTTCCGGGACTGTCAACCAAGAAATTTACGTGAAAGAGTGTTTGAATAAACGTCTGCTGCCTTTCCTGAAGAAACACGGTTGTTCCGTACTGTTTTGGCCGGATTTGGCATCTTGCCATTACGGTAAAAAGGCCATGGAGTGGTACGCCGCCAACAACGTGCAGGTGGTTCCCAAGGACAAGAACCCTCCCAACACGCCAGAGCTCCGCCCAATTGAGAAATACTGGGCTATTGTCAAGCGGAACCTAAAGAAGACCAAAAAAACTGCTAAGGGCGAGCAGCAGTTCAAGGCAAACTGGCTTTCTGCGGCGAAGAAGGTGGACAAGGTGGCTGTACAAAATCTGATGGCAGGGGTCAAGCGTAAGGCCCGGCAATTCGGATTTGGAAAAGCGGAAGCCTAACTGAATATTTTTCCTGAATTTTATACTAATTGAACTTGAAAAAGAAATTTAATTTGATTTTTTAAATAAACGATTTCACCGATTTACACGCGTTTTCCCTTGACCAAATTTTGACAGTATCACCCGTTAATCGAGATTTGGAGGGTTTTTAGGTGTCAGAAATTTTTTTGGTCAAATTTTTTTTTTCCAACCCATTATTTTCAGGCTGGAGGGTATTAAAATCTTTAAATCGATTTATCTCCGTTAAAACGGCTTTAATCGAGATTTGGAGGGTTTTTAGGAGGCTAAAATTTTTTAAATAAATTTTTTTTCCCAACCCATTATTTTCAGGGGGGAGGGTATTAAAATCTTTAAATCGATTTATCTCCGTTAATACGGCTCTAATCGAGATTTGGAGGGTTTTTAGGTGTTAGAAATTTTTTTGGTCAAAATTTTTTTCCCAACCCAGTATTTTCAGGCTGGAGGGTATTAAAATCTTTAAATCGATTTATCTCCGTTAATACGGCTTTAATCGAGATTTGGAGGGTTTTTAGGAGTCTAAAATTTTTTGAATAATTTTTTTTTTCCCAACCCATTATTTTCAGGCTGGAGGGTATTAAAATCTTTAAATCGATTTATCTCCGTTAATACGGCTCTAATCGAGATTTGGAGGGTTTTTAGGTGTTAGAATTTTTTTTGGTCAAAATTTTTTTCCCAACCCATTATTTTCAGGCTGGAGGGTATTAAAATCTTTAAATCGATTTATCTCCGTTAATACGGCTCTAATCAAGATTTGGAGGGTTTTTAGGTGTCAGAATTTTTTTTTGTAAAATTTTTTTTCCCAACCCATTATTTTCAGGCTCGAGGGTATTAATGGAGATAAATCGATTTAATGATTTTTATACCCTCCAGCCTGAAAATAATGGGTTGACTTTCAAGACATCATCGAAAGACGTCATTGTTTACAAAAGCTGTTAGGCCCTTATTCTATCTTGATATGGGAACTGACATCCGGTTAATGACCTTGATAAATGTCCAAAAAATCCTCTTTTACTAATTTATGGTGGACCTGAAATGGACCGTTTTGTCGTGATGGTTGAGTAATGTTGAGCTTTTTGTGGTGTTAAACAGATGATGCTTATGCGCTGTATGTTGTTTGGAATGAGGGTGATGCGCTTGGCATAGATGGCTCACAGTGACTCACGAAGAGCTACTGATTTCGTTTCTTAATTTTGGAATGCTAATCAGGACCAATTTGGAACCGTTTAAAAACTAAGGAGCGAAAATTTCAAATTTTGCATCAGTCTAATGTCTACTCATTTTTCTGGATAAAATTACCTGAGTTTTCCAAGTAAGTAAGTCCAAGATCTAAAAATATTCAATGTCTTGAAGATTCGAATTCCATGTATAAATTCAAGATATTGGAAAAAATTCAAAGTGCTAGTTCGCTATTAATTTTATGAAAGATTCGAGCTTTTCAATGCAGTCCCATTAATTTTACAACAATTGTACGAACTTTGCAGAAGTTCTGAGGAATGAAAGGAAATGCTGAGAATTTCGGTGAAGCTCTATAAACAAACTGCAGGAACATAAAAGAAGTTAACAGGCTGAAAATATGGGAAACTTACTGGAAGCTGTAAGAACCTCAAAGCGATTTTTTTAGTATCCGAGACTTTTCATGAACTTTTATGAAGTTCTTAGAATTTCAGAGAACTTCCCAGATGTCAAACAAACTTGAGAAATTTAGAAAACTTTAAGGGTATTGTGAAAAATTTTTAGAAGTTCTAAGCACCTCAGAAAAGCTAAATAGATTAAAAATCTATGATCGTAAATTTAGATAAATTCAAGATAGTTCCATGATGCGCTGAAAACAAATCGAGAACCCTTAAGATGTTCCGCAAATTTCAGGGAAGTACACAGACCTTCAGAGAAATTTAAACGGGTTTATGGTTATTTATTTCCGAGCAGAACCGAGATCTTCAATAGAACTAAGAGCTTTATGGAAGCTTCGAGAACATCAAAACATGTCAGAGAATCAAATAATTTCAAGGAAATATTAGAAACCTTAAAACAGTCTCAGGAAATTCAGTGAATTCCGAAAACTTCAGTAAAGCTCCGAGGGAGTTCCTGGAAATTTTATAAACATCCGGAAAACGTGTGAATATTTTACGGGTGTTAAATCATGGAGATTTCAAGAACCTTAAAAAAATTTAGCTAAGTTGATTAGAGAACATCAACGAAGTTTCATTAACAAAAAAAAGCGAGAACTTTTAGCAAGCAGCGATATCTTCAAGAAATTTCAGAGAACTAAATTTAGATATTTTTAGATAGTTTAATGATAATCAGCGAAGTTCCAAGTACTTCGAGGACGATCAGAGATAGCTTCAGAATAATCCCATTAACTTAAGCAAATTTGCAGCGACTTACAAGGAGTTACGTAGAATTATTAGGGTATTCCAAGAATTTAGCATTGATCCTTAAACGTCAGAGGCGTTAAGGAATTATGAGTATAAATCAGAAAATTTTCTGAATTATTGATCAAATTTAGAGAACTTCAGGTAAGCATAGATAAGTTCAAGAAAAAGCGAGTGTTAATAACGGTTATAATACTTGAGGAACATTTTCGAAACTTCAAGGCAAATTAATTAATTTCAGCAAAGTTGCTGGTTCATAAATTTTTTTGATAAATTCAGGGCAGTCAAAAGAACTTTCAGAAATTCAGTTATCGTTCAGGCACCGGGAAAGTCTAGACTATTGAAAAAGTTCCATACATTTTGAAAATCAAGAAGTAGTATTAGATTTTAAACAATATCTCAACAATGTGCTACCCTTTATCAAATCCAACGATACGTATGGAAAGGTGAATAAATTTAGAAGTCATATATGAAAGAAATATTGCATTTTTAGTTTAAACTCATTCAGAAAAGAGAGTTAAAGCGCGGGTTGTGCTTAGTAGGATGGAAATTAGATCAAAAACCCTATGGCTTTTTCAACTTATTCAAGATACATGTATAGCTTTTGTGCTCAAGTTTCTCGACAGTAATCAAATATGTAACTGATCTAGAAATAGATCACTGGGCGTTAATGGGCTAAACCTATAAAATTTTAGTATATATCTTAAACCATAGATCAATCTTACGAAGGTTTTGTACGAAAAAATTACTTTGGAATTGTTTGATTACAGTTCTCGTGCGAAATACCCACAGATGATATTGTGGTAAATTTTCATTGCCAGATTTTACATTCTCCCAATAAGTAGTTCCTATTTCTCCGTTCGCACCGGAAACCTCACTATCAATCATGCATTATTGCTTTGATCTAAGTTCACGCGCATTTCAATGTCACGTAAGAACTGAACCTCCCTCTAATCTCCCACCCCCCTCGATCACCACCGATCGTTGAGTTACGCTAATCACTATTAACAGTCACTAGTGGTTATAGCTTTAACCGGCACTGTGAATGGAACACCTTTCCAACACACATCAACACTCGATGTTGCAACGGCTGAGTATTTGATCGTAACTGCAATAATTATTCCCTCCCCCCCCCCCCCCCTTTCACACATCGACGATGGATTTTCCGTGACGTCATGGAAATCGTACCTGCAGTGCAGCACTAATACACCCCGCAGTTCGATTAGAAGTACTAAGATCTTAACGATCGACGATTTTCGTGCAGCTGAACCGGAGTTTTCATCGCCACTAACACCGTTCGGCGTGCCAAGATGGGAATTTTTCGATCCGCACCTTTAGTTTTCCCCTACGATTCAATCTAGGCAAAATGCCACCGTCTGCCGCTCGCTTGGAGCTCAACATCGCTGCTTCATAAGGGAAAACTGCATTCGACCTCGGCTGCTAGCATCTCCCGGACACTAGCAGCAAAGCAGAGCTCGTGTTAGGAAAAACGACTTCGCTCCGGCAGTTAGAGGAGTGATTTCAATGAGAGTGCAACTGCATTAGAACGTTTAGTGCGCGCGACTTGTTGATCGAATTTGAGTACGAACGATATGGAAGCCGTTGTAGATATGGAAGATCGGCGGAAGCTTTTGGAGCATATGATTTTGGAGTTTAGAAATATTTGCTACAAGGGGGTGGTGAAGGGTGAGTTACTTATCAGTGTGATGAAGATTGATCGGAAATAATCTGGAAGTATTTCGCTGCAGGTGACCAACGGAAAACCATTCTGGAGAACGTTTCCGGTCGGTTCTCCCCGGGAAGACTAACAGCGATCCTTGGACCTTCAGGAGCAGGCAAGTCTTCATTGCTGAACATTCTGTCGGGATTCAAGTAAGTTCTGATGGGATTCAATCGGTAGAAGATAGTGAAAAGTTCGACTTTTTTTTCACCCAACCCAAGAAAAAATGGCGTCATCGGATCCGTGTCGATCAACGGCGAAACGGTAGGCGATGAAACGTTTCGAAGCAAGTGCGTGTACATTTCCCAGGATTACGATTTGATGGATCACCTAACGGTGCGGGAGATCATGGACTATGCCGCAGAATTGAAGATGCCCATCTCCAGCTCCCGAATGGTGCGGATGAAAAAAGTGAGTGACATTCTGGACGTTCTCGGGCTTCGTCAGAGTATGACAACTCTGGTGAAGAATTTGTCCGGAGGGGAGAAGAAACGGCTATCGATCGGTATGGAATTAATTACGAATCCACCTATTATTCTGCTTGACGAGCCGACGAGTGGGCTGGACAGCGTCTCGGCGATGCAGTTAGTGAGTTACATCAAGACACTGGCGCAGGAAGGCAGGACGGTTGTCAGTGTGATTCATCAACCGGCTTCCAGTCTGTTTCAACTGTTTGATGATCTGTTCCTGCTGTCGGCTGGGAAGTGCATTTACAACGGTCCAATTAGTGGATTGGTGGGGAGCTTCTCGGAAGCCGGACTGCACTGTCCAAAGTACTACAATCGTGCTGATTTTGGTAAGATATTTTGTGATTTATTTAATACGTGCACCGGGGGTGGGACAACTTTACAACTCTCTGCTCCGCACTGAGGTTCCCAATAAATGTGCCAAATTTGAACGAATGCGCACTCTTTTATCTAACTCATGCCTTGATGGATGAGGGGATTTGAGGTATGTCCTCAAATCCACAAGCGAAAAGTGCGGGTTTGATTTTCCCATTATAATTCTGATGATGGTTCAGGACGCAACACCACCCTACCAACAATCAATACGAAACTATCGATTTTAAATTGGCTCACTACTTGCCTAGCCTATTGGTCCCAAGCAAATCGATTACCGTGCCTCATTCTAGTCGAAATTCTAGTACTACACAATGTTTGTTTTGATTTGCCATGAAAGTTTGACAGATAAAATGAGGGGTTCGTGGATTTTCGTATGTTTTGAGGGGTATATCGATTAGCTTGGGACCGAAGAGAGTACCAGCAACAATCAATACGAAACTAACGATTTTAAATTGGCTCACTACTTGACTAGCCTATTGGTCCCAAGCAAATCGATTAACGTACCCCATTCTAGTATAAATTCCAGTACTACACTATGTTTGTTTTGATTCGTTATGAAAGTTTGACAGATAAAATGAGGGGTTCGTTGATTTTCCTATGTTTAGAGGGGTGCATCGATTAGCTTGGGACCGAAGATAGTACCAGAGCTGAGTTTTTGTTGAGCTCGTTTCTTCGGGACCTTCTGGTCTTAGAGTTTTTTTTTTTAATGATGATGGTCCCACCTCTTACCCCTACAAAGGTTTGAGCTGGACGATTTATCTTTAAGATAATTGAATATGACATTTTAACCAGGTTGGCAAACAAAATCGAACTGGTTTCAGTTACAGATATAGATTCCTTCTAAAGTTTACAGTTGCTTCACAGCGATATAAATGTGGAAAAGCTCAGGCGTCCACCTCTTAGTTCGCCTTTTTGTCCACCTAAAATATTCATAAGTATTACAAGCAATCAAGAGTTAATGAACAATCAACAAAGCATCCTATTACACTAGTAACCCCGCAATCTGATGCTATCATAATTTTCAGCAATGTCAGGAATGCTCACTAACCCCTAACATTTGCCAGAAAACTTACTACTAACTCAAGGTATCTTTCAAATAAGCTTCAAAATTGCATTTTTTTTTATCAAATGTTAAATTCAGTCCTCTATATCCGTAATACGCGCGCGAGGCTCAAACCTTTGTAGACTACTTTTTGTTTTAATTAATCTACTATAAAATCAAATATTAAAAATCCATCATCACCCTCGTGGCGAACAGAAATAGTTTTTGCAGTGCTACAATAATTATTAAAAAGTCGTTATGACAGCTATCCATATAAAATAATCCGTTAGAGATAACTTCGTCAAGATACATAATTTGTCAATTCATAAAAAAATCACGGGATAACTGTTCAAAAGACAGTTTTAACGTGTGAAATGCAGTGTCTTTTAAATTCTGTAAGTGTTGCTAAACGTTTGATATGTCTAGGCATCGAATTGAAAACATTTATTCCTTTATAATATAATGAATTTTGTGAAGCACAAGTCAAGAAATGTGGTGTTATTATTTCAACCGCGTTTCTAGTATTATATCTATGAAAGTCACTTCCTCTTTCAATTCGATCACACAAATATCGAGGCAGCAAACCGTTAACTACTTTAAAAATGAACACCATAGTCAAATATACAATTCTTTGCTTCACCGACAACCATTGTAAGGCGTCTAACATCAAAGTTGAGGAAGTGAATCTATTACATCTCAAAATCAAACGCATTATTTTATTCTGCAAGCGCTGTAATCTCGATATTTGTGTTGCATTGGCCAGAAATAAAATGGAAGGGCAAAAGTCAAGATGAGGAGAGATGATTGATTTGTATAGCTGTATTTTACTGGCAATAGTTAAATCGTTTTTCAGTCGACATAGAATTCCATACTTCTTGGCAATTTTCTTGATGACATTGTCAATGTGAGAGTTGAACTTAAGTGTGTCATCAATAATCACGCCAAGATATTTAATCTCCCGAACGCGATCAATAGTCTCATCATCAATTACAACAGAGACGTTCTCATTTACTCGATTCCGCGAAATTACCATAAATTTAGTTTTACTTGTATTCAATTTTAACTGCTTATACTTCAACCATCTACTTAGAGAACGCAAATCTTCATTCAAGTGTAAAACGGCATCATCTAAATCCTTAGCTGCAATGAATAACACAGTATCATCTGCAAAAAGATTAATGTCGCAAAATCGTAAAACACGTCGCAAGTCATTAATATACATAATAAATAACAGGGGCCCTAATACACTTCCCTGGGGCACTCCAAGATTATTCCCCACGGGACTGGAAACAGAATCATTAAAAACAGTCCGTTGAGTTCTGTCAGACAAATAGCTTTCAAACCATTTATATGCAGTACTCGTAATTCCAAAGCGCTTGATTGATCTTAACAATAAGGGCCTAGAAATTGTTTCAAAAGCGCGTTTAAGATCCAAAAAAACAGCAACAATCGTATCTTTACACTCCAAGTTATTTTTCCACTTCGCTAATACCAAATTCAACGCGGTTTCACAAGAATGACCTTCCCGATATCCCGATTGTTCTGGTATCAACAAACTATTACTATTTAAATACTCCAACAGCTGACCTTTAACAACAAGTTCTAAAATTTTCTCTAATGTGTGCAACATGTTGATGGGACGAAACTCTTCGGCTTTAATCGTTCCAGCAACTTTTTGAATAGGGACCACTAAGGATTCCTTCCAAATTTGTGGCACATGTCCAGTTTGTAATGATTCATTAATAAGGTCCAGCAAGATGTGGCCAATGACATGAAAGCAATCTTGAATAACTCTAGCATTAACATTTTCTACTCCAGCCGATTTTCCTAATGAAAAACAAATAACTCTAAGTTCATCTAATGTGATTTTGTGAAAAACTTCAAATCTACAACTACTATTAACTGGCTGTTTTATTTCGTCAGGTTCATCGACCAATTCAATAGATTGATTAATCAATGAAACGCTATCTACGAAATAATCATTAAACTTAGCTGCAATTACTTGTTCTGACTGTTCTAATGTGCCATTAAAAGTTATGGACCATAGAGTTACCTCTATGGTACCAGAGCTGAGCCAAAAAGTTAAGCACGTTTCTTCGGGACCTACTAGTCTTAGATTTACCTCTATGGCCCTACTGCTTTTTCTCTGAGATGACTACGTTGGTCATGACGAGAGCAGCAAAACAATAGTTGGGTAAAGAAGAATTGCATTATAACACACCATTGCCTGGATATGCTTTCGACAACGTGGGGCTTCTTTTTTTTTCTTTTTCCTACTATGAACTTTAATAAGCTCCCAACCCATCAATATTGAATACAGATGTAGTTTTTCTATATAATTTGATGCTATATTATACATATGATTAACTGAAACGTAAAAACAGATTGACATTAAATTGGCTTGACAAACATAAAATTCCCACGTTCGGTCGTGACCCACCAGATGGATCGCGACCCATATTAACTCTAACTGATAAATGATCGCACTAAAGCTTCGAATTGATATAAGTATAGCATTTCCTACCAACTCTGAATATCGTAAACTTCACGTATGAAGCAACAAAAAACACTTTTAATGCAATACAAACAGTTCTGACAGTAATTTTGTCCACATTTAAACAAGAAAGCAATTTTGAAAATCAACCAATTAACCACTTGCTTTCTAACACCCCGATGGGTCTACGTTCAATCCCAGCCGAGGTCGGTGGGATTTTTCTGAGGCATAAAAATCTCTGGTCACGTCTTCCTTCGGAAGGGAAGTAAAGCCGTTGGTCCCGGCCCATGTGTGTTGAATGGGTGCGATAACATACGCAGGTATGGAAGCTGCCTTCCTGCACATTCGATTGCCGTCAATTGATGGCAATCGATGTCCGTCGGTGATTGGCACTAGATTGCGGAACAGAGACCGACGTTAAATAAAGGAAAGAAAAAAAAAATAACCACTTCATTCGAGCAGTTAAACTGACGTTTACTACCACTCGAACTTTGAAATAAAACATTTTTTTGAGATTTTTTTTCTTCTAGAACCACGAGAAAAGTAGCCAACATTTGTGCGCTTCATATAAAAATAGAAATTTGTTGGTCCAATTTTGTGAAATCGCTGGTAGAAAGTCACGCCAAAACTGCTTGACAAAGTGGTCAATTAGCGACTGAATCAAAAATTATACCCCAGTTGACCTTCCCCTACGGACTATCACAGTTAAGTGAATCAATTTTCGGAAATTATTCTTAGTGTAGTAAAAAGTTGGATCAGTATGTTCAAATCAAGGTTGCAAATATTCATTTCGCATAAAACCATATTTTTTAGGAATAATTAAATCAACACAAGGTGTAGGCCACTCCGCACACCAATCTTGGATCATCTTTTTTGTCAGTGTGCCGCAGGTGTACCGATTGTGCCGATTATAGTGCAAGCTGCGATTGTTTGTAAAATACCCATCCCGGCAACCCGGTATTTCTGACACCTTGAATGTTTTGGTTTGAAATCGCAAGGATAAATCGGATTGAGAATGACGAGGGAAGTGGTGGGTGTGCGAAATTTTGGTGTTTTATGTTCAAAGGATAGTAAAAGTCCTGTGTTTTTAGGCAGGGTTGCTTCCACTCACTTGCTATAAAAAAATAATTTTCTGAATTTTGAAATCATTCGATGTTATAATGATATTTTGTACTTGTTAGATACAAGAAGAGAATGAAAGGCAAGTGTTTGACTCATAAAACCTGTCAATTTCGCTACCATAGTGTTACAATAAGCGATTTTATGATTCGTGAGCGTTCACTCAGAGTGAGCGCTCGCGAGTCGTAGAATCGCTG
The DNA here is from genome assembly GCF_037179485.1 of Ochlerotatus camptorhynchus. Lineage (NCBI taxonomy): Eukaryota > Metazoa > Arthropoda > Insecta > Diptera > Culicidae > Ochlerotatus > Ochlerotatus camptorhynchus. The sequence continues at coordinate 2,075,865 of NW_027040657.1, forward strand.
ATTGTGATTATCTGAAAGCAAATTTGACAGGTTTCATGTGTCAAAAACTTGCATATCAACCTCTTTTTGTATCTCACAAGTTCAAAATATTATTATAACATCTAATGATTTCAAAATTCAGAAAATCGTGTTTTTATAGCAAGTGAGTGGAAGCAAGCCTGGTTTTAGGGTTCTATAATGCCCTCAAAAGCAGACCAGAAACCTAGCATTTCGTGATGCGAAAACAACGGTCTATCAGCGGCCGGAGTTGGAACCGGTGGGGAACATTGTTGGAGACCGACTATAGAGGATGACGAATAGACTTCTGTAGTTTGTTTTGTATGAGTTGCAGCATTATTTGAATTAAAGGTACTAATGGGGTCTGACTAACTGCCTCTTTCTCTTGAGCCCACTCTAGAGCCTACATTTCGTATTCAGATCTATAAGTGAACTGCTGGTCTGAGTTCCTCTGGTATATTCACTTAGAGGATGTTCCTGAATATACAGTCAAACAGCACGTACTGTTGTGAACAACTTCAATGACAGTTGCTATTCTATTTTATATAATGCCTACGAGATTGTGCCGAAGGTGTGCCCAAGCTGTGCCGAATTTAATGTTGGTACAATGTGCTGAGTGACATACCCCTTGATTTGACTCATAAAACCTCTCAATTTCGATTTCAAAGAGTCACAATCACAATTATGATCGTGAAAATTAATTGCAAAATTGGCAGGCTTCTTGAGTTAAACACATACTCTGCAAGCTTTTCTTGTATCTAACAAATAAAAAATATGATCGTAACATTTCATAATTTAGCATTTTCTTTTTCTTTTTCATCTAAAATGAGTTTCTGCAGTTTGCTAAAACAAAATCAAACTCACCGAGAAATACTAATCGATCCGAGTTATCAACGAAATAGAAAATCACTGAGGGGAATCGATCATCACAGTAAGGTACTTAAAGGCTGACTAAAAGTAAATCGGTACTCACAAAAAAACCTGTAATTCGTGATTCAAAAAGTTTTAAAAGCCCATTAATGGTTGCTTTACAGTACTTTTATTAAAACTTCAAAGTTACATCATTAGATGGTTACATTTCTCCAGTTCAAACGAAATCTCAAGCCTTCCTCTTGATGGAGCCCGTCAGCAGCTGCACAATGGAAACGGACCCGGAATCAGCGCATTTGTTCCATTTTGCCCGCATTTGCTAGATGTCCTTGACTGTCCCGCCGCTTCGTCGAAGTCGCTGCTTTGAAATTGCCCAGTATTTTTCGATTGGTCGAAATTCCGGGTAATTCGGTGGATTTATTAGCTTGGGGACAAAATCGATCTTGTTGGCAGCATACCACTCCAGAACCACCTTGGAGTAGTGACAGCCGGCCAAATCGGGTCAAAAGATCACTTTGCCCATATGCTTGCGGATGAACGGCAATACACGCTTTTTCAGGCATTCTTCGATGTAAACTTGGGATGTCATCGACGAGGGGTTGATGCATATATTATGTCACGCTCTAAGGGGGGAGGGGGTTCTAAGATTTTAAGACAAGTGATGCATTAGGTATAGGAAAAACGTCACGATAGGGGGGGATTTAGCGTGACATAATTAATGCATGGACCCGAGGATGTGATGAATGGTTCCGTTTTCAGGCCACAACTGCAAATCGCTTGTCAAAGAATGACCTTCTTCGCGAACTTTCGGCAAACACAAACATGAATCTTGTAAGCACATCCCCACGTCCAGTCGCGATGTAAACATTTTGACCGGAAAGCTGAATCGAGTTTGACGTATTTTTCGTCATCGATTATAGTGCAGCCCTTGTGTTTCGTCAAAATACGGTCGTACAAGAGCCTTGTAAGTTTTTTTGGTCATGGGATTCTGCTTCACGTGCTGGTTCGGATGGTTCGGAGACAGCAGCAGCGTATGATAAACCAGGGGCGGTGGATAAACCTGGATTTGGCTGGGCCGCAGCAACAGCGAGACGATGCTGAACCGTCCGACTGTTGGGAACCATTTGGATACTCGCATGGTTGGCTTGTTGGTTGTTGAGCGGAAGCGGGGCTAGGTTCGGAACATGTCGACGGGGATGGAGAGCTGGGTACTGGACTTCCGTGAGTACAGGAGGCGAACGATGATTACCTGGTTGTTGATTGTAGCCTTCCGACGGATATTAATGTACTCCACTCGCTTGGGACATCCGCGATTGGAGGCTTGATGGTTTCCACCGCAGTTGACACACGTTGGCTCTATGTGATCAACTTGCTCACAGGACGCAGTTGAGTGAGTTCCAGCACACTTGCCGCAGTTTGTCTTCATATGGCAGTTTTTGGTGCTATGACCATAGGAGAGGCAGTTCGTACACTGCGTAACATCACGATGTTGGGGTTTGTAATGCTCCCAACTGATGATGACCTGAAACAGGTCCCGGATTTTGGATCTCAGAGCCGCAAGACTGGTGGATCTCTTCGTGAAGTGCACCAGGAACAACTGGTCACGGAAGCTGGTATTGTTGATGGAACGGCGGTTCATCTGGAACACGGCCTCAGGTTGGAGCCCAAGCCGCTCCAGCTCGGACTTCACCGCAGCCGCCTCGAACGACGGTAATCCACGCAAAACCGCCTTCAGTGGCTTGCTCGATGGCAGATCATGCGTGAAGAAGTCCACGTTGTTTTCCTTCAGGAAACATCCTATTTGTTTGTCCTCCTCCAGGCTGGAGCACATGATTTTGGTACCGATGCTGCAAAGTTTGAAGCGAGGCAGCAGCTTGTGTTTTGCTAGTTCAGCACCTAGCTTGGCAACATCCTTCACCGGCGTGAAAAGCGGGGGAATTCGCTCTTTTCTTGCAATGGGAGCGGCGTCACCATCGCTATTTTCTTCCGGGAGTACTGCATACTGGTTGGCTTGCAGTACTCGATTTCCGGCGTCATCCTGCGACGCGCTGGGCTTGATTAGCACCTTCTTTGAAGGGCCCGCCGTTGACTCATTGGCACGTTTACGCACCATTTGTTTCGTGTTTGCAAGTTCAAGTAAACTTGCTAGAACGCGAGAAGGTGGCGACACTTCCACGGCGCAACGCGACAGCACAAAACGAAACAAAATCGAAACGAGATCTCGAGCGAAAAATACGGACTGAACAGCTCAACAGTCGAGCAAAGAATGAACTGAGCAGTGGTAGTTTTTTTTTTAGTTTAAATGATCTTTATTTTAGTTTAACTTGGACGATTACCATATAAATTTTTACTAAGTGATTTAATGATTTCTTCATCTTTAGGTATGGGCAAAATTCAAAATTTGTTTTACAGAATTAGTCCTAGACTTAGTACACGGTCGACCACCTTGGTGGGATTGGTTTGTTTTGTTTTTAGAATTTGAAGAGAAACTACTTAATACTACTATTTACAGCTTAAAACTAACCTACTCTACTATATACACTTAACCTACAATGTACAAATTGCTTATTAAAGCATGTTCAGAAAGATTGCATTTTTGAATAAATTTAGTTGTCATATCATCAATTTTGGAATCTACTTTGGGAATTTCTGCCTCTTGATGGAGGTCTGCTATTCTTGTGTCGAATGGACGATCTAGGATCATCCTCAACACTCTATTCTGTGCAACCTGGATTTTGTTCCTGTGGGTCTGAGCGCACGATTCCCACACCGGGGCGGCATAGAAGATCGCGGGGGCTATGATCTGTTTGTAAACAGCCAGTTTGTTTTGCCTTGAGAGGCGGGATCTGCGGCAAATGAGCGGATACAAACACCTAACCAAGGCGGGGTTTTCTCTATGTGCGAGCGGAACAGGAGCTTCTCATCGAACAACATCCCGAGATAAGTAACATCAGTGGACCACTCGACCCTTGTACCATCCATTATTACGGTACAGGAGGGAGACGGTTTAAGTTTTAATGATTGTCTGTGAAGGAACATGATCGCTTGGGTTTTCGAGGCGTTGATTTTGATTTTCCACGTGGTGGCATAATCAGTAAAGGTGTCAAGGCATCGTTGGAGCTTGTTCGTAATTTCACGAGGCATCCTACCCTTGACAGCTATCGCGGTGTCATCTGCAAACAGAAAGAACACGCAACCGTCTCCTAGAGGAGGGATGTCCGACGTGTAGATGCTGTAAAGCAGTGGTCCCAGCAGACTCCCTTGCGGAACACCTGCTGGGATCGGAAATTGTCCCGAAAGGGAACTATTCAACGACACCCTGAACGACCTTTGCTGGAGATAGTTATGGGTGATTTTCACAAGGTTTGGTGGAAAGTTGGAGTTACAAAGCTTGTATATAAGTCCGTCGTGCCAGACATTGTCAAAAGCCTTTTCGACGTCTAACAAGGCCATGGCTGTGGACTTGGATACAGCTTTGTTACTTCGGATGTTATTCATCACCCGCACTAGCTGATGATTGGTGGAATGCCCCTTGCGGAACCCGAACTGTTCCGGAAGAAGAATGTCATGTTCCTCCACAAACTTGTTTAGTCGGCTGAGGATCAATTTTTCGAACAGCTTGCTCAGCGCTGAGAGCAGGCTAATCGGTCTGTAGCTTGACGGTAGTGAAGGGTCTTTCCCAGGTTTGCGGATCGGGATGATTTTTGCCACCTTCCAGATGCTTGGAAAGTAGTGCAGCTCCAAGCATCTGTTGAAGGTGGCAGCTAGCAGCGAGTGCACCCTCGGGCTGAGATTTTTCAACGCTAGGTTGAATATTCCGTCAAACCCGGGAGCCTTCATGTTCTTACTGTATTTCAGCGCTGAGCAAATTTGTTCCTCTGTAATCCGTTCTTCTGGAGGGACGGCACAAGGGGAGGCATCTAACGTCTGGACGCACTGCGCAACCTGGTTCTCGAGTGGACTTGGGATTTTAGAGCCAAGCAAATGCGACTGGGCAATGTGCTCCCCAATCGCATTGGCCTTCTCTTCGTTGGTGATAAGCCGTTCGTCATTGACTCTAAGTGGTGGAATGGGCTTGGGGTGAGACTTCAGCACCTTGGCAACCTTCCAGAATGGTCTGGAACGGTCGTCCAGGTTCTGAACGAGCCGCCCGAAACTCTCGTTCCGGATTGAGACCATTCTGGAAGCGATCTGCCGATTCAGATCGACCATTTTGTATTTACGCTGCAGATCCCCAGTCCGCTGAAACTGGCGTCTACGAACATTTCTGAGCCGAATCAAGAGTTTGGTGTGGGAATCAATTGCTTGAAACTTACCCCTCACAGGAACTCGTCGAACGCACTCTTCGTCAGCCACGGATATGGCTTGGTGGAGACCCTCCAGGGCCCGGTCGATGTCATCCACTGTGTCGAGCGGTGGGTTGTCGTCGATGTGGCGGTCGACCACGCGTCGAAACTGAACCCAGTTGACTCGATGGTAGTCCTTCCGCTGGCACGGTGCAGGGGCCACGTTGTAGCCCAGCTCGGTCAGCACCGGTTGGTGGTCCGAACTCAGGTCGTTGACGGCAACCGGCTTGGCTAATCTGGTGTTTGCCAAGAACAGGTCCAGCGTCGATGGGTTGCCCGTCGGTGATGTGAAGGTTGGTTCGTCCGGAAACCAGACGGAATAGAGACCATGCTGGGAATGGTCGAATAGCAGGCGGCCGTTCTGGTTCTGCTGGTAGTTCCGCCAGGCCTCGTGCCGGGCGTTCAGGTCCCCTCCGATTACAAAGCGGGCATTGGTGTGGGTTATGATGGCAAGGTCGTTCTTGAACTGCTGTGCTGTACCATTGCTAACGGTACATTGCCGGGGGCAGTAGGCGGCGATGAACCGGACGTTTCCGGTCGATGTTTCCACCTCTATGCCAACGGCCTCGATGATGGAAGTGCGGTAGTGGGGTAGGGTGCAGTACTTGATGCCTTTCTTGATGATGACCGCGACACCGCCCCCCCTGGAGCTGGTGCGATCAAGCCGGACAATGCTGTGGTCGGGCAGCCAGAAGCTGTCACCGGTCTTGAGGTGAGTCTCGGTGAGAAGGCCCACGTCGATGTCGTGCTTGCGGAGGAAGTCTGCAAGCTCAATGTTTTTCGCCCCTACGGAGCGAGCGTTCCAGTTGGCGATCTTTATGGGTTCACGGTCCATAATTAGCGACGAAGGAGATGATAGCTTGGAGCTGTTGTGTTCTTGTTGCGCAGGTGCGCTTGATGATGATGGCCTGGGCCAACAGTGTGACGATCTCATCCGTTGACAGCGGAGAATCGTCTGTAGCTTCACCGGTTGTACCGGCCAATCCCGGAGCAGGGGGATCCGTCGATGGGCCGGAGGCTTGACTGGGTACTGCAGCGGCAGCCGACTGGGCAGCAGCCAACTGTTGGTTGAGCGGGAGCGGCGCCAACACTGGAATTGGCCGTGGTTGGACCGGTGATAACGGAGGAAAGTTCTGCGCGTTGTTTTCCGGGACCTTCTTGCGACCGGGCTGGTTGTTGGACGAGGCCTTCTTCCGGATCTCGGCGTATTCGGCCCGCTTCGGACAGGCCTTACTCGTGGCCTTGTGGGCAGCACCGCAGTTGGCGCATGTGGGAGCGGCTTCCTCGATGCTGTCGCAGTCGTCGATCTTGTGGTTTTTGCCGCATTTGATGCAGCGGCTGGCCATGCGGCAGTTCCTGGTGCCGTGCCCGAACAATAGGCAGTTCGAGCACTGAGTGACGCCACGGTGGGTTGGCTTATACCGCTCCCACTTCACTACGATGTGGAACAGTGTGCGTGTCGTATGGAGATCCTTCACGGTTGTGGAGTTCTTCTGCAGATGGACCAAGTAGAGCTGGTCACGATACTTGATGGCCTTGCTGCGGGTCATCTTGTGGATTTCGACCGGCTTGAGGCCGTTCGCCTTAATCTCGTCCATTAAGGTGGTGGTGTCCATGTCGTGGAGCCCGCGCAGCACCACTTTCAGCGGCTTGGTGGCCTCGACGTCGTGGGAGAAGTACTCCAGCTTCATCCTGTCCAAGAGGGCCTGGACTGCGTTGTAGTGATTTTCGGCCGAGACCATCAGTTTGTAGCCTTCCGTGCACCGTTGAATGGTGCAGCGAAGGCCCTGCTTAATGTAGAAATCCAGCTGCTCCCATAGCCCGGGAGGGAAGCCCTTCACATAGAAGGGTGGCAACTTAACTTTTTTAGGCACCGTCTCAGGGTCCGACTGCGGCTGGGCTCCGTTCTGCAGGGCGGAGAACGGATTGTTGCTCAGCAGCTTTTTTGCTGCCGATGCAGTGGCGCTGATGTCTTCAGGTCTGGGTCGTTTAGTTCCGGGAGGCCCCGGCTGCGGGTCCGCAACGCCTGTCGGGACGGGCAATGGGGTTTTCTTCTGCTTCTTCTGAGCTGGCTCGGTGGTCGCGCCGTCTCCTGGGAGAGTCTGTTTTCCCGGTAAGCCGGCACTCGCGTTACCGCGCGATTTCTTACCCATGGCTGGGTCAGCGAGAGCGTCACTATACAACGCGGAGCTAATTCGACTTGCGAACGAACGAACGAAACTAGAGAGAATTCAAATCGACTGAACTGCTCAACAGTCTGGCAGCGAATGATGATGAACTGAGCAGTGGTATGAGAGCAGCGCTGATTTATATCTTTTCAGGTTCAAGCAGAATGATGTGCAACCAAGTGGTATTCGTTTATGATGACTGGGTTTGGGAAAAAGGCTTATTTCATGAAATCAGTGATAAAATTATCATTTGTACATTTTCAAAAGTTTAATTATAGAAAAATTGGAAAAATATTTATTTCAACAGGTTTGTAATGTAATATCCTATCGATTGGCGTATTTGGATTTTAATTTCATCTATAAATGACAAAGTTACAAGCGTTCAAAACCTAACACTCCTTCACCACACATATTTTTTGACTTGCACCCCAGTATAGTCGACAAAGACGTAGTTCTACGTCAAAAAAGTTTTCATGTAGTTTCTATTGGGAATGTTCTATATGTTCTATATGATAAATCACTTAAATATCATTTGCCACATAAGGTTCATGTGGTTTTGTGATGCTATTCCCAATTATGAAATCACATGAAAGTTATGTGAAATTCAAATGAATATTTTCCAATGGATTGTCGATTGTCGATTTTTGTCATATTATTCGAAAAGATTTATGAGACTTGGAAAATTTTACTCATTATTCAAGTTAACTTCGTTTACTAGCGTTTGAGTAATTTTAAATTTGAGTCGATCTTATAAGCCATGCAGTGTGAACATCCATTAGTTACTTAGTACTGGTCCTTTTGCACGCCAGCAGCGGGGGAACGAGCACATTTTAGTGAGAGATTCAACTTGTCACCACCAAAATATGGAGAAATCGACAATCAAAAGAGCAATATATAAGCTTATTAATACGATTATAAACACTTTGTGCTCAAAAATTGTTGATGAATCTGGGTTGCTGAATCAGGGTTGCTAGAAACGCAACCTTTTCGTCACATTTTGCAAAATAATTACAGCACCTGCTTTTGTGATTGTTGCATGTTCAAACGCTGGAAGCAACAATTTTTGCCTGGAGATTTGGCAACAGAATTGATGGCCAAACGTGACCAAACCCAAGACCAACTGATAGGTGCCATCGATGCTGATCTTCACCAAATGCCTGAGATTGGGGAAGTCTGTTGAGGTAGTGATGGAAATCAGTAATGACCTTGAAGATATCCGAGAATTCCCATTCGTGACATATGCGTTTCCGTACTTCTTATAATGTGTGTAATGCGCTATACTATCACCTCAACATTTCAAGAACAGAGCTGCCACAAAACATACAACAATGAAACTGGACCTTCACATTTGATGCAGCAGACAGGGAGTTCTAACTTCATGAGTGATGTCACAACTGTGTCCGACATTTGTGCTCTAGAACACTTGAAGTGATAGGGCATCTCAGCCACCATCAGGCAATTTGTGGACTCCTGAAGGAATCACCATGAATGATTTTTCAACAAACGAATTTCGAACAGATTTATCAACCAACAATACTAAAGCTTGCTTCAGATAGAATTGGAACAAAAACAATTGCCTGTATTTCAGTTATTTATTATTGAATTCAAGATCTTTTTTTATACAAATGTAGCGTTTTCTTCATACTTTTAAGAAAAAATACGGATAAAATTATTCGTCACGGTTTCGAAGGAATTCTCGAATTTTTCCTGTAACACGGCTCATTAGGCGGCGCACACCTTCTTCGTCCATCGTTTTAGCTATCTTATTCCACCAGGTCTTCATCTGATTGATGTCTTTGACAACCTTTCCCTTTGCCTTGAGTCTCCTCTTCATGATTGCCCAGTATTTCTCAATAGGGCGGAACTGGGGGCAGTTGGGTGGATTAAGGTTTTTCGAAACAAACTGGACCCCTTTCTCTGCATACCATTCTTGAACGACTTTGCTGTAATGACAGCTTGCCAAATCTGGCCAAAACATTACGGGATGGTCGTGGGATCGAATGAACTGCAAAATTCGTTTTTGGAGACACTCTTTTTGGTATAGTTCCGACGTCATTGTCTTATTTGTAACGAAAACTTTCGTTGTTTTGCCACAGCTGCAAATGCCCTGCCAAATCATAAATTTTCGTGCAAATTTGTCGGCAAAAACAAATTTAAATTTGGCTGGAACATCCCCCCGAGCCGTTGCCAAGTAAAATTTTTGACCTGGGATTTGCCCGAAGTCAGCCTTGACATAGGTTTCATCGTCCATCAGAAGACACCCGTCGAACTTGATCAGCACCTGGTCGTATAGCTTCCGCGCACGGATTTTGGCCACACTATTTTGTTTTATGGTCCGATTTGGCTGTTTGCTAGCTCGATACGACTTGATTCCTTCCCGGAGTCGAGTTCTCCTCACGGTACTATGGGCAGCACCGAAATTTCTGGCCAAATCACGGTCCGACAGATTGGGATTCCTCTTAATCGTCTTCAAAATCTTACCGGTCGACAGTTCCACTCCGACGATTGGCTTGAGGCTTCCGAATCGTCGTCAATGTTTCCTTATACCGTTTGATAACGCGCCATACGGTATTTCTGGCCAATTTCAGCTGTTTAGCTAGCCTAGATGCAGACCACAATGGATTTTCCAAATAACTGTGCACAATTTTTTCCCTTCTTTGCGCAACAAGAGAAAAGGGCCTATCATTGTTGATCGATTCTCTTCATCGATTTTCTGTTCCTCGAATAACCCGACTGCTAATGAATTTTCCATTGAGTGTGTTGTTTACGGCGCAAGCTAACATCATCTTCCACCGAACTGTACTGCGAGCTCAGCGAGAAATTCGTTTATTTAGCCGTGGTAAATCAAAGAGAAAGTCGATGAAGAGAATCGATCAACGAGGATAGGCCCTTTTCAAATGTTACGCGAGATTTCATGTTTTAAAAGTGCGATTATAACTGCGGCAGCTATAATATAAGTGCTCGTGTACGTTAAATCGGGTTGATGCTTTGGTCGCACTTATTCCTTGATTCATAAAAAAAATAAATGCGCAGAGGACACCAAAACGATGATGCAACGTTCAACGCGCACTTTTATTAGTGTCAGCGGAGTCCAATTTAAAGTGCAAATAAAATTATTAGGGAAACAAACCATAACATTTGACCCATAACCTTTGCTACAGGTATTTTTCTCACCCCGCTCTATTATTATCCTATATCATCGAGACTAACATCACTGTTTTGCTTTGCTTTCAGCTCTGGAAGTAGCATCGATGTCGAGCTGCCCCGGAATCGAGCTGCTCACCTTAAAGTTCAACAACTCCGACGCTCACGGGAGAAAATCTTCCGATGAGGACGTCAACTACAGGAACAGCATCCTGACACCTTACCGGAATACTTGTCTGATCAGAAAATCCCGACGCAGATATCCGGTTCCACAGTGGAAACAGTTCCATGTGCTTCTTAGGCGATCGCTTCGATCTACCGCGCGAGATTTTGTAAGACTTTTGTTATTTCTTTAAAAAGTGCTGCTTTAACTATGATGCTCGTTTATTTACAGTTCTTTGCTCAACTCCGAGTCATTGCTCACGTCGTAGTTGGAATATTGTTGGGAGTCGTATTCTACAACACTGGACAGGACGCTTCCACCGTAATGACGAACACAGCTGGTCTGTTCTTCTTTCACATTTTCATCTTCTATGGAAACGCTATGCCCTGTACTGTTACTTGTAGGTTATCAACTGTGTATTTTATGTTATACATACTTCATCCATCAATCTCTCTTTCAGTCCCATCGGAGGCGAAAATCTTCGTGCGGGAACATCTCAACAACTGGTACTCTCTGGAAGCGTACTACCTGGCAAAGTTCTTCGCCGACATTCCACTTCAGCTCATCTGTCCGACACTGTTCGTCAGCATTGGGTACTACCTAACTGGTCAACCGTTGGAACCGATGCGATTCGGCATGTTCTGGGCCATGTGTTTGCTGTTGGGCATCTTTGCTCAAACTGTAGGTCTTCTTTCCGGGGCCGCATTCGACATCCAGATGGCGACGTTCTTCGTTCCCAGCTTGAGCATTCCGGCTATGCTCTTTTCTGGGTACTTTATCAAATCGTACGAGATGTTGGAGTTTTTGCAACCACTGTCCTATACGTCGTTCTTTCGGTACACGATGCAGGGATCGCTGCAAGCCATCTACGGCTACAATCGAACGGATTTTCCCTGTTCGCAGATTATGTGCTACTACAATAGGCCAAGCAAATATTTGAAGTTTATGGATACTCCGGATACGGGATTTGAGTATAACGTGTACGTCATGTTAGGATTCATCGCTCTGTTTCAGGTGATATTGTACATATGCCTAAGAAGGCGGTTGAGGATTTTCCAATAAAGCTGTTTTAACTTTGCAACTTATTTATTTTACATTCGAATCATTCGATAAAATATTTCTTAAGGAATACACCCCTTTAGTAATAACAACGCTAGGCTAAATGCAAGACCATCATAATCCGCTACTTTTCCTCGGAAGACAATCACTTTTTTTTTGCATCCTTCGAACACAAATAACTTCTCGGTGACTATTCACATTGTTGGTTTCCTACCTAATATGACTCCTGCAATTTGCATCTAAAGAAACTTCAAATCGCATAGACTTCGACCGGGGACGAAAAAAGGAATGTCAACTCGACTTCTTTGCAGTTTAACTTAACCGAACGAATCATTAAGAAGAACGAACTTAAACTAAACTCAAAAGCAAACTTCTGGCCAGGTTGAAATCGACGATACGACAGAAAAAGAACCGCGCACATTCGCTCTATCACATTTAGTTTTTGTTCTTCAGCCTGTATCGCATCACGTAGAATGCCGCTATCCGGAGGACTAAAAAGATCACCACCAGTGCAGTCACAGCCTCGACAATATCCGCGCCCTCCATGTCTATCTCCTTGAGAAACTTCTTTGGCAACACGAAATGGCAGTAGGTCTCCTCGCAGTCCATCTTCGGTCGGTCGAAGCCGAAGATGGCCACCGTGGCACCCTGCAGGGCATACTTGAGAAAGGAAATATGGAACAACCAGTGCATGGCCGGGTGGGCATCGTTCAGGTGGATGAAAAATCCCGAGAAGATCAGGAACGGGCAGATGAAGAAAGGTCCAAAGACGGCTCCGTTCTGGAATCAAGCAAATGGCAGGAATAATATAATATCCAAAACTGCATTCACATACCTTAACATCGAACAGCGACGCCACCAGCAGCCCCAATCCTTGAGCAACCCATGCCACCATCAAGCAGATCAACGTGAACAGTCCCATCCTGTAGGCTTCCAGCGGTTGCCCCGTCATGAAGTACGTAATGGAAATGTAGGTCACCGTACATAGCACCTGAATCGGAATGTCTGCCACCGTCATTGCGATGTAGTACGCCCTTAGGGAATACCACCTATTGAAGTGCTCCCTCGTGATGATCGGAAGTTCCAAGGGGACTAAAATGTGGTAATCAAAACTATGAAATTCAAACGATCATCAAAACATCAACCTGAACGACTCACATGCCATCGTCATCGAACTGAACGCGGTAAACATCAGAAACATAATCGAAAAGAACACATAGTTAAAGCTATTAAAGATTTGCGCCGCCTGATTTCCGATTCCAAAGTACAACATCCCAATCAACGGAGCGATCGTACAGTGGATGATTAACCGCATCGTCATCAGTGACCGATCTCGACTCAGGATCAGAAAGGTTCTCAACAACAGCAGGGAAAATTGGCGACAGAAGCTGGTGGTGTAGATCTCGTCCCGTCCGCACCACTTCTCCGGGTTGAATGACAGCTTCTTGGCTAGTTTCTTTGGTTTGGCTAGCGGGGAGTTGAAGTCCTCCTTTGTCGGAAGCGCTGGAAGCTCGATCGACACCGGTGACTCCAGGATTGGCATCAGGAAGGGGGTGAACAATTCGTGCCGTCTGTATGCAGTGCTTTTGCCGTTCTCCGTTTTGGCGACGAGCTTATCGTTCTGGCGGCCGTAGTCGTGCGTTGCGATTTCTAATACTAAAAAGTCATTCGAAATTATTAATATAGCGATCATGAACAGTACACTGTCTGAATCTTACAGAAATCCGACGGACTGTAATGCTCCGGGCAGATGATGTCCAGCTCCTTCAATAATGGCACAATGTTACCGCTCGTCCCGGTAAAGATGCACTGCCCTTCGGCGACCGTGAACAGATGATCGAACATGTTCAGCAGCAGGGCCGACGGTTGATGGATCGTGCAGATGATCGTTCGGCCCTCACGGGCCAGCTGCTTCAGCAGTTCCACGCACTTTTTCGAGGTGGAAATATCCAACCCGCTGGTCGGCTCGTCGAAGAACATCACCGGTGGATTGTTCACGATCTCCAAGGCAATCGCCAGCCGCTTCTTCTGCCCTCCCGACAGCTTGGCAGTGCGTGTCTTCTTGTGCTCCTGCAGACCTATGGCACAGAGGATTTCATTCATCTGGAATATCAATGATGGATTGTTAAATTGTTTGAAGTGTAATGGATAAAATAAAGCAGGCAGAAACTCACGCGAACTTTCTTACTGGCCGGACTCAGCTCGGCACCGATTTTGAGATTGGCCGAGAAGTGCATCGCTTCCAGCACGGTCAAGTGTGGCTGCAGGTCGTGAGCCTGCATGATGTAAGCGGATTGGCGCCGGAAACGCTTCAAGTCACGCTGTTGCTTGTTGATTAGGATTTCACCGGTGAATTCACTTTCCCTGAAATGGCAAAAGGAAGGGGAAAATGATTATGATGAAACAATTTATGGTAAACTTCCTGCGATTAGGGAAATCACGTGCGACGTATTGATGTTGCGTGATAGCGATGGAATTGAAGGTTGTGGTGATTTCTCAACGACGACGCCATCTGATAACGATGTTTAGATATCAACCTGGGTGCGATAATTGTGTCGCTTGTTTGGATAAATACATTTACGATCACACGATATGATGATATTTGAAAACGCAATGAATGAATTTGTGTCACAACTATTGACTTGTCAAACTACAAGGTTTTCATACTTTTTTACTTGTTTGAACTACAGCTACTTTTACTACAGAGCAGTTCCAGGCAAAATAGCATAGTGGGGATAGGATAAGGCAAAGTGAAAAATTGCAAGGATGGGGACGGGCCAGGGATTGAGCCGCAACCTTCTGCTCAGTAAGCAGAAACGGTAACCACTGAGCTACCGAGCCTCGCCGTAATGCTACATCGACATGTTTCGTCTAGGAATGATTCTCTGATGACTGTGTTGGGAAAACAGCATAAGCATGTACGTAATTGGTCGTTGAATTAGTTAATTCGACGCTTTTGGACAATGCTGGACATTTACCACTTTTCCAATAGTTTCTTATTAAAAATCAACAGTCAAAAGCATTGTTATCGATGCGTAGAAATATTGCTGGTCGATTGGTGATAAAAACTTCTAAATTTGACCAGGGGCATCTGAGTTATTAACGTTCAAAATCTTTCACAATTTTGTTTCATGTTCCATTTTCGGTTTTCACAAAGTGTACCCTCATATAGAAATCACAGATGTAGTCCTACGTCAAAAATGTAGCATGAAAATGTCTCTCCCAATAAAAATTACGTCTGAGATAAAGTTATAGTTAAATTGCTTTATGGGGTGGCTTTTTCTGTCTTTTAGTGTAGAAACGATAAAGCAATTCTAATCAACTAGTCAAAACCACCGTTAGCGTTATAGAGAAAAATTAAGTGTTTACGTTTTGTGAAATTTTGGTTAAAAAGTCCTAAAAAGTGTTGAAAACTTCAGTAACAAATAATGTGCTTGTACAATATTCTAGATTTTTTTTTTTGTAAAAATTTTAATGAAAAATGCAAACTTTTGTAATACAGTCAGCTCTCCATAACTCGATGTTGAAGGGACCATCGAATAATTATCGATTTATCCTTTAAATTTGTCAAACCTCTTAACGGTATCCCTTTATGAAGAGCTTGGAGTGGGTTGGTTTATTTACTTTAAACTCCATTATAATTGCTTATCTTTTGACAGATACGCGTATTTCGTCTACTACTTGCAGACTTCATCAGTGCCAAGTACTCAACACCACTTTGCAAGACTGATGCAAAATTTGAAATTTTCGCTCCACAGCGCTCAAACTGCTCTAAATAGGACCCTGATTAGCCTCCCAAAATTTGAACTCATTTAGTTAGAAACTGACTTGACACAAACCATTTGAAGTTTATATGGGAATTACTATGGAGAAACCATTATTTCCGTTCATATCTATCTCAAAACTCATCAGTTCACTCTACTTTAGAAAATGATAGTTGAGCTTGTTGAAAATTTTCTCAGCTAAAACTTTGTTAAAGACCACTTTTTGATCAAATATAAGTGATGTATTCCTAGGCAAGGTTGCATAGACTCATTTCAGCTAAAACAATGTTTTTCGGAATAATAAAACCAAAAGATGGTATGATGGCATGTTTTACTTGTAACTTACAAGAAGAGGTTACAAAGTATGCGTTGGAAACATAAAACCTGTAAATTTTGCTTTCTATGAGTCACAATCAGTGATTTGCTGATCGCTGAGTGAGTGAGTGAGTGAGTGAGTGAGTTTGTGAAAAATCGCTGATTGTGACTCTCATGAAGTGAAATAAACAGGTTTAATATGTCAAACACATTCTTTGCAACCTCCTCTTGTATCCTACCAATTCAAAATTTGATCATGGCATCTAATTATTTCACAATTTAGAAAAACATTGTTTTAGCTGAAATGAGTCCTTGCAACCTTGTTCCTAGGTTTATTGCTGGCTTGAAAGACAAGACATGTCAACTATTTTCATAAGTAGCCATAATGATTATAGCAAATGAGGTTGTACGCAGTACGAGATGTGTTCTCGTCCTCTTTGCCTACCGACCACCGAAGTGAACAGACATAGTGTAACCAAGTGTAATATCAAATAAAGTAGTTAGTTAGTGTTTCTTAATAAAAGCGTGCAATTATTACCTCAAGTCACAACAGTTAAACTTGGCGACGAGGATTAAAATAAAAATAGAATTTTAATATTGAAACGTGAAGTGTGCAGCGTGGTCGGTGAACATAACCTCAATCAAGCACGATGTCGCAAGGAGCAGAAGGCTCAGTAAAAAAGAAGATGACAATGGAGCTGTAGTGATTCGAGCGGGCATGTTTGGTCAGATTGAACCTTTCGTGTTAAGAGAGAACATCGAAGAATATCTCAACCGGTTGGAGATGTTCTTTTTGGTGAACGACACGCCGGATGAAAAGAAAGTCCCCGTGTTAATCACCGTTGCGGGCCCTAGTCTGTATACGGTCGCGGTCAGACTATGCGCGCCGGAGGACCCTCGTACGAAATCATACGAGGTCCTGGTCACTCTATTAAAAAACACCTCGCTCCAACCACAAACGTCGTGGCAGAGAGGTACAAGTTTAGGAAGTGCGAACAGCTTGCCACTCAGTCGATCACCGATTTCATCATCAATCTCAAAGCAGTGGCTCAATCATGCAATTACGATGCATTTCTTACCGATGCACTGCGAGATCAGTTTGTCGCTGGAATTACCGATCAAGGGCTGCGAAAAAAGCTGCTTACCGAAGCTGACCTAACGTTTGAGAAGGCATGCTCGATTGCCAGGTGTTGGGAAGCAGCTTTGTGCCAAAACAAAGAAATGTCAAATCAGTCGTCTCCAAAGTTAGCAACGTTCCAGAAGGAAGGAGGGAAAAAGCTGAAAAACAGATCGCACCAGCAGGAACAGGAGCAAAATAAGTCATCCAGTCACCCTTGGCAGAAGTCCGGCAGGCCATGTTATCGCTGCAGTCGGCATCATGACCCAGCCACGTGCCCAGCACGCAATTGGACTTGCTATACGTGTGGAAAGCAAGGCCATGTCTCTACAAGCTGTCTAGCAAAAAGTCGTCTGTCAAAGAAAACCAGTGGAAACAATCGCGTAGCAGAAATGTCAGATGAAGTGGAAGTACTCCATCTGAATCTCCTGGCCGTAGTTGATGAGCCAGATGAATCCAACGAGTTACACGTCATAGTCAGTAAAATGCAAGCAACATGTGTTTCAAGGAGTAGCAGTCTAGCTATCTTGGGGCCGAGTGTCAGTGAACTGCCCTCTTCAAGCAACGGTAGTTCGAAGTCATTGAACCGAGTCAATTTGCCAGAATTTGTGTCGCTGGACTGTGAAGGTCACCGTCTAGAATTCGAAGCTGATTGTGGAGCTTGCAGAAGCGTAATCTCGTCCGATACGTATCATAGATTTTTCTCGAATTGTCTATTAGTTCCTACTTCTCAGAAGTTCATCTCTGTTTCAGGTCAACGTATTCAACCGGAAGGCATCGTCACTGTCCGTGTTATCGGGCCGTCAGGAGTCCACGGCAGGTTGAACCTGATCGTGATTCCAACCGACAAGGAAATGAGTCCGCTACTGGGTCGAGATGGTCTGGATTGGATGTACCCGGATTGGAGAAAAATCTTTTCAGTTGAGTCCGTGAGTAGTTTAGAACATTCTTTTGAGTCCGAGCTTCAAACGCGATTTCCGAAAGTAGTGTCCGACACTGATAAAGACGCGATTAGCGGTTATTCCGCGGAACTTGTTCTAAAACCTAACGCTACGCCAGTGTTTCACAAGGCATACGGAGTTCCGTTTCTTCTTCGCGAGAAAGTTGAGCAGGGTTTAGAAAATTTAGTTGCGGAAGGCATTTTGATTCCAGTTCGATCATCTTCTTGGGCAAGTCCAATCGTGGTTGTCCCAAAGAAAGATGGATCATTGCGTATTTGTTTGGACGGTAAAGCCACGCTAAACCGTTACATAACCGCTGAACATTACCCTCTACCCAGAATCGATGAGATTTTGGCTAAGGTGGCTACCTGGAAAGTTTTCTGTAAAATTGATTTGTCTGGAGCCTACTTACAAGTTAAATTGTCTGATGCATCACAGGGTATTTGTACCATAAATACCCATCGAGGTCTTTTTCGCTATACCAGGATGCCTTTTGGGATTACATCCGCCCCTGCGATCTTTCAATCGATAATTGATCAAATTCTCCCAAAACCGAATATTGCGTTTTATTACAGTCGGTGGAGAATTATAACATCGGAAAATTCCGTTTAAAACGATTATCAACATTTGCCAAACATGGAGTAGCCACTACAAAATGTGCGGTCGCAGAGTCATAATATCTCTTCGATGAAAAGAGTCGTTGCAAAATTTAGTCTATAAAAGGCAATTTTTCTTCCATTTAGCTATTAGCTTGCTATTTAATCAATTGGAGACTTACAAGATCACTTGAGCTCAGAGCTTGAACGACTTTTTACTGTATGAAGGATGATAAAAAGCGTTTCTACATATACAGAAAACAATACTTTTAGAAAACCGTATATCAATCCTTGAAGTGTTAAATTAATTGAGACAGGAAAAGTTCCATAACATATTGGTGTATTATTTATGTGCTAATTTGAACTGCAACCTAATGATTGCACTATTTGTATCGCCTTCCATTTTCTGCAAGGCTTATCACTAACCAGTACTGCAAATGAGCAAAACAAACACTAGCTAAATGAACGTTCATTCTCTTTTATCTCGATTCGTCTTCCTCTCCACTGTGAATTCATAGATTAGTAATCTTTGTTCTCCTTCCCTCATTGTTCCAAGATTCCTCGGAAAAAGTGAAACATTTCTCACTTACATTTCCACTCAACAAGTTCTATTGCACGGACACCCAACCCCAGATGATTAGAAGCCGGGATTACATATATGCATTCATTGAACTTTCCACCGCTCGCTGCCCGCTCGTGTGGAACAAAGGATTGATCCGTCTTTGGACTTTGACGAGTACAAAGTGACCTGACAATAAATAACGATCCCCACCCCCAACCCATAGCCACCTTCCATCTTGATTACTAATTACGATTGAACGAACGAACTGTCTTATAGCCTATATGCCTTTAAACTTTAAGAACTGAACATGCAGCTGTAACCGTGTTTGCATTCATTTCGATTCACTTGTATAATGCAAACACACCGCCACGAGGAGGTGGGGATACGAATGCACTTTGCTGGCTAGCTTGCATTGTGGTACGAATCATGAGTCAGGGATATCAAGGTTCTTCACAATCCACATGCCGTCTACGGAACACTCGACGATATCGGGAACAAAGAAACCGTCTAGGAAGACAGGCTTCTTTACGGGCATTGGAAACCTTTTATCTTCGATAAATTGATTCGCTCCACGATGAATGCAAGTCAACAGTTCAGTGTAAAATTGATTAATTGTAAAACAGCAGGAAGATGATTCTCCATTATTGTGGAGTTGTACGATCAAAACTCAAACAAACCAGAAGGCCCAACATTATGCAAGCGTTCAAACGAAAAACGCTTGTGCACCGGACTCTTTCTCCGCGCTTTCCAGGTTTACACAACGTGGTTTACGCTGGCAGTCGTAATTACAGTGCGAGCGATCAGCTGTTTCGGTACATTTGAGTGCCGGCCCCATCGTGGATTGCGTTCGCGTGCACTGCGCTGTCGATACATCATGGTAGCTCACCAATACAGGCGTATTCCGAACCTTTCGGGCCAAACGCTGGGCAACGGGTGTAAACATAAACAAAGAGGCTTCTGCACCCGACCGCGAGTGGGTGACTCACTTCTAACTGAGGGGTGCAGTTGAGAGTGGGAAGGGATTGCGGGAACATAACAGCTGGAACCAGTTATGCTCGATACAAAACGGATTTTACATCTGAGAAATATCCACCTTTGTGCTATCTACAGCCGTGCCTGCAAGTCAAGCAGTGTGCGTGCATGTTGTTTATGTAGGCAACATCACAAGAGGGAAGTGAGAAAATGGACTTTGATTGGCGCGAGTATGGCGCACAGTAATTTGTGGATGTGGGGATCTTAATGGGTTGTATGGTTTGATCATACCATCATGTTATCGTTGTGGTAAATATGAGATAAGGGAGCGTGCTGCTACCATAACTCTTTTTGCAATTTAATGTTCTAGTTGGCATTTGACAACATAAATTAAATTCCCAGATTTCTGCATGTTGAGGTACAGTTGCTATTCGATATATTAGCAGCACAGGTCGATTTTCATACAAAATAACCAAATTTGACGGGTTGTACCTTTGTTCTGTTATATGATAACCGTATTTGTAGTTATCTTATATATCTATCATTGCCAGATCATTTTCAAATTACATCTACTCAACGGAATATGGCCAATGGCACTCAATACATCTGCAATCAATACATCAATAGATCTGAAGTCGATATCAACAGAATTTCAGAAACAAAAGTTAAGGTGAATCGACGATACTCTATGGAGATGGAGAAGCGGAAACGAAAGCAAGTGCTGTTTAAGAACATATCGAACATATCGAACATATCGCAGCAGAGGCTGTAGTCATGTCAGTCGAGCTGAAAGAAGAGCCTCAACAAGAATATCAAACACATTGCTTCCCACTGTGAAATCCTTCTTGAAGCAATTGACTTCAAAATGGCCCCTTCTTGAAGCTATCATCTCCTTCGATGGATAGTTTTCCAAACGAGGTCGGGGATTTGATCACTGTTCTACAGTGGAATTGTCGAAGTCTTATTCCGAAATTAGATTCGTTCAAGTATTTAGTCCATAACAATAATTGCGATGCATTTGCCCTCTGTGAAACATGGCTCTCTTCAGAAATTGATCTCCCTTTTTATGATTTTAACATTATTCGATTGGATCGTGAGGATTCACGTGGAGGAGGGGTACTTTTGGGGATCAAAAAGTGCCATTCCTTCTATAGAGTGAATCTTCCCGAATTCCCCGGTATTGAAGTTGTCGCATGTCAGGCTACCATTAAAGGTAAGAGCCTTTGCATTGCTTCTGTATATATTGCTCCTAGAGTCTCTGTTAATCGCAAACAACTTTTCGACATATGTGCGGTACTTCCCGCTCCATGGTTGATCATGGGAGATTTTAACTCCCACGGTACAGGCTGGGGGGAGCTGTACGATGATAACCGTTCTACTTTGATTTATGATCTCTGCGACAACTTCAACATGACAATACTTAACAATGGAGAAGTAACACGTTTGGCTGGTCCATCCTCGAATGGTAGCAGATTAGACCAAGGTTGCAAAGACTCATTTCAGCTAAAATAATGTTTTTCGGAATAATAAAACCAAAAGATGGTATGATGGCATGTTTTACTTGTAACTTACAAGAAGAGGTTACAAAGTATGCGTTGGAAACATAAAACCTGTAAATTTTGCTTTCTATGAGTCACAATCAGCGATTTGCTGATCGCTGAGTGAGTGAGTGAGTGAGTGAGTGAGTGAGTTTGTGACGCTGATTGTGACTCTCATGAAGTGAAATAAACAGGTTTAATATGTCAAACACATTCTTTGCAACCTCTTCTTTTATCCTACCAATTCAAAATTTGATCATGGCATCTAATTATTTCATAATTTAGAAAAACATTGTTTTAGCTGAAATGAGTCTTTGCAACCTTGGATTAGACCTCACCTTTTGCTCCAATTCACTATCGTTGGATTGCACTTGACATGTAATCCAGGATCCGCCCGGTAGTGATCGTCTGCCGACCAAATTTCGATTGCCAGTGGGTTCAACTTGTCAGAATCCGTTAACGTCGCGTATGATCTAACCCGTAACATCGATTGGACTAAGTTCCAATCCGTGATAGACGATACAGTATCGTCAGTGGAAGAGCTTCCGCCGTTGGAGGAATATAATTTCCTCTCTAATCTCATCGTCGACAGCGCACTTCAAGCTCAAACACGACCGGTGCCGCGATCGTCTATTCGTAAGAAAACACCATCGCTCTGGTGGGATCAACAATGCACGGAGGTTTACCGTAAAAAGTCCGACGCGTTTAAACTTTTTCGGAAACGCGGAACACGCGAGCATTTCGACGCATACACATCTCTTGAACGCGAACTCAAGAGCCTCATCAAGGCAAAAAAAACGGGGTTACTGGCGGCAGTTTGTAGACGGATTGTCGCGCGAAACGTCTATGAATACGCTTTGGAGTACGGCGCGAAGAATGCGTAACCGGTCTACTAGCAACGAAAGCGAGGAATGCTCGGATCAATGGATTCTTAAATTCGCGCGAAACGGATACTGAATCAACCTCCCAGACATCACTAAGAGGCGCATGTTGAACTTGTACAATCAGTTCTTGGAGCTCAATATTGTTCCCGACGATTGGAGACGAGTAAGGGTGATAGCCATTAAAAAGCCTGATAAACCCGCGTCGGATCACAATTCGTATCGGCCCATCGCGATGCTGTCGTGTATTCGGAAATTGATGGAGAAAATGATCCTTTTTCGCCTCGACAAATGGGTTGACACGAACCACCTTCTTTCAGATACTCAATTTGGTTTCCGTAGGGGTAAGGGAACGAACGACTGTCTCGCGTTACTTTCCTCGGAAATTCAGTTAGCTTTTGCTAAGAAAGAGCAAATGGCTTCTGTGTTCTTGGATATCAAGGGGGCTTTTGATTCAGTATCCGTTGAAGTTCTTTCAGAGAAACTCCACGCTTGTGGATTGTCTCCATTAATGAATAATTTTTTGTACAATTTGCTGTCAGAAAAACATATGAGCTTTTCTCATGGAAACTCTACAGCTTTTCGATTTAGCTACATGGGTCTCCCCCAAGGCTCATGTTTAAGCCCCCTTTTGTACAATTTCTACGTTAGAGAAATTGATGTCTGTCTTAGTGACAATTGCACGTTGAGACAACTTGCAGATGACGGCGTAGTGTCTATCACAGGGCCAAAAGAGGTTGACCTGCAATCACCCTTACAGGATACCTTGGACAATTTGTCTACTTGGGCTATTCAGCTAGGTATCGAATTCTCCACGGAGAAAACTGAGTTGGTCGTTTTTTCTAGGAAGCATAGCCCAGCACAACCGAAGCTTCAACTTTTGGGTAAACCGATCACTCATTCCATGTCTTTTAAATATCTCGGGGTCTGGTTCGATTCCAAATGCACCTGGAGATCCCACATTGAGTATCTGAGACGAAAATGCCAACTAAGGATCAATTTCCTTCGATCAATTACCGGAACGTGGTGGGGAGCCCATCCACAAGATCTTCTGACGTTGTACCGGACAACGATTTTATCGGTTCTAGAATATGGTAGTTTTTGTTTCCAGTCGGCAGCTAAAACTCACATCATCAAGCTGGAACGGATCCAGTATCGTTGTCTTCGTATCGCGTTAGGATGCATGCACTCGACTCATACTTTGAGTCTCGAAGTGCTGGCGGGCATGTTGCCACTATCCGTCCGTTTTTCAGAGTTATCTCTGAGGATCCTCACCCGTTGCGAAGTAATGAACCCACTGGTGATCGAAAATTTTGAGAAACTTCTGGAGCTAAATCCTCAAACATGTTTTATGACTTTGTACTACCTATATTTAACACAGGATGTCAGCCCTTCAAGAAATATTCCCAATCGTGTAGTCTTCTCCGATTTCGGCAATTCAGTGAATTTTGATTTATCTATGACGCAGGAAATCCGCGGAATTCCAGAGCATCATCGTCCTATGATTGCTCCGTCATTATACGCTGCAAAGTTTGGCCATGTTGATTCTGCAAGAACGTTTTTCACAGATGGATCTCTAATAGAGGAGTCCGCTGGTTTTGGTGTATTTAATGAATTTCATATCGCCTCTCGAAAACTTGAAGCTCCTTGTTCTGTGTATGTGGCTGAACTGACAGAAATTCACTACACTTTGGAAACTATTGCTTCACTTCTTCCACACCACTACTTTATTTTTACGGATAGTCTCAGTTCTGTCGAGCCTATCCGTTCGATTAGGCCGGTAAAGCACTTCTCCTATTTTCTCTTGAAAATACGAGAACTGCTTAGTGCTTTATCCGTGCGCTCTTTCATCATCACCTTCGCGTGGGTCCCTTCGCATTGCTCAATTTTGGGCAAGGCGATTCACTTGCGAAGGTGGGCACTATGGAGGGCGACATTTATGATCGACAAATCGCCTATAGTGAATTTTTCTCTATTTATCGTCAGCAGTCGCTCGTTAGCTGGCAACATCAATGGAGTGAAGGGAGCTTGGGACGATGGCTACATTCAATTATCCCTAAGGTGTCGAAGTTTGCATGGTTCAAAGGGTTGGACTTGGGTCGAGACTTCATACGCGTGATGTCTCGTCTCATGTCCAATAACTATTGTCTAAACGCTCACTTGTTCCATGTGGGGTTGGGAGACAGCAATCTCTGTGAATGTGGACAAGGTTACCAGGACGCTGATCACATCCTTTGGTCTTGTGCGGAGTATCGTGGAGTCAGATCACATTTTTATGATTCCCTTCGGGCTCGAGGTAGACAACCTAATGTTCCAGTTCGGGATATATTGGCTAGACGCGATCTGGAGTTTATGAAACTCATATATGTTTACTTTAAGGATATTAACCTTAGATTGTAAGTTTAATTAACCTTGTGTTTAGTTTGTGTTTTGTAACCTCCTTCTTCCCTTTTCCCATCAAAAAAAAAGTAAATCTCCACTAACCTTGAGACAACCGCGAGTACTCGGTCCAGTTCCTTTGAACTTTAAATTTAAGACAGTAATAATGTATAACGCAAAGGATAACTCGGCTCTGTAAAGTTTATTCGATTGAGCCTGTACAAATAAAGTAATTATAAAAAAAAGAATATCAAACTAGTCAATAGGAATTGGATTAGAGCCCAGGTCAAAGGAAAAACAAGCAGCCACCCAGAATGCAAATCTATCACGTTTTTAGGTGGAATTAGGGCTTGGTGAATTAACAAAAAAAGGAATGTTGGCAAACAGCAAAAAATAAAGTTTAATATTACCTCCTCTTACTTCAATCATGTCAAAAATCTCATGTAATTTGTATGGCCACAAAAATAAACTAATGCAGTAAAAGCAGCGTAATGTCAGTTTATGCACTGTATTAATGATAATTTTGTCCTTTTTGGGCAAGTAATATTACACCCTATTTTTGTGACAAGCAATGCATTAGTTATAGGGAAAACTTAACGATAGGGGGGGGGGGGGTAAATTTCTCCTCGATTTCGCGTGACATAATTAATGCATGGACCCTACGCTGTTCGAAAAATTCATGTAAATTTCTGCGAGATATAGCGCACATAAAATTAACGCTAGATTTGGCATAAATTTACGCGATATTTCGTGTAAATTTAAGTGCAATATCGCATAAATTAGCAATATTGTATGCAAGCTTGTAAACGATTTCGCTCTTTATGCCAAGTATAGCACAAAATTAAACGAAGGGAGATTTTACGCGATAGTTAAAATTCAGAATTTTTTTCTGTGTACGAACTGATGAGGATGAAAGAGACAGAGTTTTCTTTCCGGTTGATCCACATAGGGGAAATGGCCAAGGGGTGGTCACTAGAGTGATGCAAAATTTGAAATTTTCGCTCCACAATACTTAAACGATTCCAAATCGGATCCTAACTAACCTCTCAAAATTTGAAACCATTTGGTGAGAAACTGAGATGGCACAAACTATTTAAAGTTTGTATGGGAATTACTATGGTAAAACCAAGATTTTTGTTCATGTCTATCTAATAATTGACCTTATCGGTCTGCTTCAAAAGCTTTCAACTGTACTTTTAGGACATTTTCCCAGCTACAACTTTGCTGAAGACCACTTTTTGATTAAATACAAGGATCGAAAGTTATCAATGGTTCAATGCGCTGATTATAATCATGCTCAATCGACTGCTCAGCTGGCAACATTGGTGTTTCTGGGGCGTTGAATAGGCAACAAAAATCATGGCTACTATGTCACACTGCAAAATACATTGTTGCCTACAGAGCAGCTGCTTGATCATGTCATAAGTTTACCAATCTGTTAAATAATTAATAACTTTTTCCTGTCTCGTTTTACATAGAAACGATCTTCAGTAAAGTTGTAGCTGAGAAAATTTTCTATAAGAATGGCTATCGAACTATTTCGCAGCTCAATATGGAAAAAGACTAGAAGGCAATGAACAAAAAGTTTTGTTTTCCCATAGTAATTTCCATATACACTTCAAATGGTTTGTGCCAAGTCAGTTTCTAACTAAATGAGTTTAAACTTTCGGAAGCTAATCAGGACCCAATTTGAAACCATTTAAGCACTGTGGAGCGAAAAAGTCAAATTTTGCATCAGTCTAGTGGTCACTGTACTCATTTATTTTGCGCCAACATTTTTCTCAGTGTGCCACGCTGTGCTGAGAGTGCCACTCATCGGACTGACTAAGTTTGTGAATAATTGTATGTTTGAAAATCCGGTATTTTGACAGTACAAATGTTTTGTTTTGCTTGCCGAAAGCGAACGATAGGAAAATCGTACGAGTTGATGTTCTTCGAGAACCGTTTTGGAAGTCCTGCAATCCGAACTGATCATTCCGCGATAAATCAGCGAATAATTGGAGAGCGTTGCTTTCGCTGTTGGACTAGAACCCTAAAGCTCTGAGCACCATCCAGGAGCTACTGGAGACGGAATAGATGACGCAGAAAATCAATTCGCTACAGTTGCATTTGGCCAAAATCACCCCCTGCGAATCGTACGAAACCAATCCGAATATCTGCTCCAGCCAGACGAGACTGTCTACGTCGCCACACAGCCTTTTGATGGTGAAGATGACGATGGGCATACCCATATGGATGATACTTTCATGGACCCCGACGAGATGCTGGGTAGTGGTAATGGATTCTTTTTGTTCCACGCTTCTTCCAAACTGGTACAAATTGTGCGAATCGTTTAGAAAAATATATTTTATGGAATCGGCTAGGCTTGCAGGCAGTCTCGTCTCATTTTGAATTACTTTAATCTGCTCCATAGTAATGTCCGGTGTGGTCCAGTAGTTTTTTTACCTGTCTGCGAAAACACGTAATACAGGAAGGGGAATCCTTCCCAATGGAAATCTTTGTCATCCGGAATACTATTCGTGGGCAATCGGTACATGTATCTCTTTCCTTCGTCAGACCACAATATAACGCGATCATTTGCCGGGAAATCTCCTCCCATACAACGTTCTCTTGATGGCGAGATCACACTGCACAGAACAGTAAAATGTCCAGCATCGTAAATTTTCCAATATTTTGCACAAACGATCAGTTCACCGCACAGTCCTACCACAGTTTTGTAAACAGCAGTTCATTGTGATGGCATTAAGACAACGGATCTGCTTCGATTCATTTTCATATATCGGTTCGGAATACTTATTTTCAATTCCAATCAACGTCCAAACCTTCACGGTCCCCGTAGTGGTGATTACACAACATTATCCTTACGCTTAGACGGTTTCAAAACATGCAAGGCAAAAATGCAATGTGTATTAACCTTGGAACTTTGGGAAAATAGCACTTCCAGACTGAACGGATCTATCACCGTGATTTCCGCGCAGTATCCATTGCAAAATAATCGAATATCGTCGCAGTTTGCCATATGATAAGCCTGGATGTTCGTATGAACCTGAGCCATCTTGATACTCTCGATACACTTGCTAAAACTGGTGCCGTATGATCCACCAGCAAACAGCGAGGAGTCAATTCTAGCGTTTCCGGATCAACTTGCCTGAAGAAAGTAATACAAAAAGTACTCCCCAATCATCTCACGACGAGATGCTGGACGATAATATTTGTCATCGTGTCGCACGATGATGAGATTGGGGTCAGTAATTAAAAAGAAGTGGACAAATACTAACTGGAACAGACTTTAGAAGACAATTGTGATACAGAAGATACTGCTGGTGGTGTTGGATTTTGATGCTGACGATAAGTATGAGGATGGCACTGGTGGTTCTGCTACTGATGACCGGGGATGGAATGACCAGAAGGGACACTTCAGCACGATCCCTCCAATAGCAGCAGTTGCGTTGGTGCCGCCGCCAGTTCATACAATAATTGTACAGATTATTCACCGAGCAAAAGTAATCGTCAGAGGCGGCAGCAGCAGCAACAACAGAAATGAAAGCGTGCTTGAGAAACGAACCACCCGGTCATCGTGGTGATGTCGGTGTCTTCCATCGCTCCGGTTGCGGACCATGGCAGTAAGAGTGAGTTGAAGGCTCCGGTGAAATTATCTGTTCCAGATACCAAAAATTGTTTGTGTCAACAACCACATTCTGACACATCCGTACTGCGCAGGCACAGATATAGTGCAGTGATGCCAGTTACATTAGAGATCATAAAAATTATGTGCCAAAAACTGCTAATGAGTGTGCCCAGGTGTGTTTTTGGCACACTGTGCTGAGTGACCTACCCCTTGGAAATGGCTCTAATGTTGGCCTATGGATCTAACGTTGGGTCCATGGCTAAAAACCTGCTATTTATCAATTTTATCTAGATGACATTGTCATCGTCATTGGGACGGTACAAATAGGTATTTTTGGTGGCTATTGAAAATTGCTAAATTTATGTATGGATCCAAATTAGGTGCATTTAGGCCGACATTACATCCATTTTCCCTAACATAAATCAAGATGCTTACACGACCACACATATAACGAACTGTCAAGTCAGCAAGCCGAACAATGCATTAGCTCCTAAGTAACATTGACAGATTCTCTAAGTAGATTATCTCTTTGCATACCCACGGCCATGTATAGAAACTTCCAGCTATTTTCAACTCATAGTTCGATATAAAAAGCTATTATCTAGCATCTAATATGGAAAACACGGCAAGAGACGGATTTGTAGCCAAGTTATTAACGAAAGAGAAAGTCAACGAGGAGAATCGATCAATATTACACAGGACCTAATACATTGTTCGGCTTGATAGTTTTTCGAAAGGCCTACACGGTAAATGAATATGACTCATATTTGAATCCCGATCACTCAAATTCGCAAAAACCTAAGTCATAGAGTGAGTAAATGTTTACTCAAATATGATTAAATGTTATTCACTCATATATGAGTAAATGTCACTCAAATATGAGTGAAATTTAATCGGTCGAGTTTCGAACGCCTTTGGATACGGTTGTGTATTAAGTGTGTTCTCTGTTTTGTGCGTGCATTCGCTTTCATAGTTTTCGGCTGCATTTGCCGGATTAGCGCTGGCACTCTGCCTCCCGGACGGTTATACGTGTGTGAGTGGTGGTTTTCTCGCTTTCTGAGAAGTTTTAGAATCGAGAAAGAAAACATGATTCATCATGTTTGCAGGCAACAGAAGATTTAACGCTATCTGCGTTGTTTGATTTTTTCTCCCGGTCCTGAAATTTGTGGCATCACGAGTGATAATTTAAATTTAAGTTTATTTACGCGGTGATGATGTTGGTTCACTCGCAACTATTTTTGAAAAAATTAAGTGTTTTCGAACGAAAGTGTACCATAAGTGCTTGCGAACATGTTTCGCAGTTGGATGTGGTGAAATTCGTGCATTCCCGTTTGATTTTGGAAATCCGTATCACAAAATTGCCCACCGATTCCTTTTTTTGCCGTTCGACGGCGACGGGTGTGCTTTCGCAAGAGTGACGTTTATTGGATCCGTTTCTTTGCACGGGTGTTTTTTGTTGTAACTAGCGTAAGTGTCCCTGCGATTTGCATTGAGTGTCGGAGATTGTGAGTTAGCTGAGGGATGTCTCGCTGGATATGCCCAAGTCTGGACGGGCGGTAGCTGGTGGCCGTAAACGGTTCCTGGGGAAAGCACTGGGTGCCGGGCAAAGGTGTTTATCCTAGACAAATGGTAAGTTACAAATTCTCTGTTGTCGTATCGTAGCCGCCGTCGTAGTCACTGTCGTAATCGCCGTCGTAGTCGTAGGCAGTACCGTTAGTATATTTAAAATTAAACATCAACCACTGAAAATATGAATCATCGCGTATTACTGTTGTTCATTACATTCCAAGTGAAATTCGAGAACGTAATTTCATTTGAATAGCTTGTTTAACCAAGTCTTAAACAATCGTCACGTCGGTCATAGCTTGTTATGATTGTCTGACCATGCGTAAAGAGAAAATCGAAACATTGAACGTCGCGTGAAAGTGGATCTTACTGAAGGCCTAAGTACTCTCTCGTAGCTTTTAGTTTTAGGATTTCAAAGATCGTCGGTTGCAGTGGCTTGCTTACTGAGGAGAAAAACGCGGTCCCAGATCCTTTCATATTAAAATTTTTAAAATATAGCTTGTTTATGGTGTATTTTGTAAAACTTTTCGTTGTCGTCGGTGCCGGGTTTGAATAGTTATAAAAACTTGAGTAACGCTATAATGTGATATGAGAGGCTCGGTGGCCTTAGAGCAACCGTTTTTGCTTACTGAGCAGAACATCATGAGTCTAATCTCAAGCCCATCCACATTCAAGATTCATCAATGATTAAAAAGGAGCTCGTCTGCCTCGTGGCAAACGTTTTTGCTTACTGAGCAGAAGACCGTGGGTTTAGTCCCAAGCTCCTTCGCGTTATATGATCGTTAGGACATCAATTCAGCTTATCGTTTACCAAAACGAACCCTGCTGCAAACCCAACCCTCTTACCCAACATCCCTGTGATTCCTCGTGCTCGGCTTCCATCAAAGCGAGTGTCACGTCAACACATTCCTACCCATTCCTTTCTTGACCTGCGTTCAGGCGCAGCTGGCGCTGGTATTGCCTAATTCGAGATCACCAGTTTTTACAAATTGAGGATGATTGCTAGTCCCAAGCATCGTCTATTGGTTCTCTGTGTAATTACAGCTGGTCTGGCAATAACAGAGTAGCAACCGTGGGCGGTCAATCATGCACATGCTCATGCTCAAATATGAGTGAAATTTAATCATATTTGATAAAAAATTACTCATTCTTCGAATGACCTACGCTTTTGCAAATTTGATTAAACGGTACTCACATATGAGTCAGTTCCATTTACCATGAAGTTTGTTTTGACGGCAGGATTGACTGCACGCTATTTCTATACAACTCAAATTTAACTAGGATCTACCCATATCCGTCAAAAGTAGGGTTATCTTAAATTGAGCAAACAAAGTTGGAACTGACAAGATGACAAATGAACAACATCGTTCAGATTCAGGTCGATGTTTTCCATTCGCCATCTTGTCCTACTTTTGACGGATATGAGTAGATCCTACTCAAATTTGGGTTGTTTAAAAATAGTGTGTGTACCGCGTCGACCCCTCCTCCATGCAAAGATTAACATTTTTCATACGGGATTTTTCAGTGGAGTGAAAGGATGAGATCCGCTATGTTTCACGAAATTCGACATTTGCTTAGAGGGTTTTCCTATAGGCGTGAACAGTTTCAGAGTCGTCATCAACGCGAAAGGTTTCACCAATACCAAAACAAAGTCATGAAATAAAGTTCTTAGGTCATAATTAGAAACAATCATCACTGAACGCGTTAAATCTTCTAAATGTGCAGTAAGAGTGAAAATTGTGGTATTGATTTATTAGGCTAGCATGTTACAAAGAGGAAAGTCATTTCAATTCATGAAATTATCAGCTTTTTTGATGACCACCGCTGTGTAGATTTTCGTTAGTGCAGTAATACGGCAAGGTCATGGCGCCTAGAAATCTAAAAATATGAAAATTTCACTAAACTTTTTCTTTGGAAAAGAGCAATAATTGATCTAAATTGGATCAAAAAATCTTCCTGATGGTGGATGGTTGTCTGTGTTCGCAGATGACACATCCATCGTCTACAAGGGTAGGGTCATCGGAGCTCTAACTGGCAAACTTCAGAGAGGCCTGGACGTCCTGTCTGAATATTTCAACAGCTGGAAGATCCGTATCAACGCGGCAAAGACCCAGGTCATCATATTTCCACAATCTAAATCTCCCAGACTTGTTCCGTCGGTGAATAATAAGATCTGCCTGAACGGCATAGTGGTGGAATGGTCGTACGAGGTAGTCTATCTCGGATTAACACTAGAGAGCAAGCTGATTTTCAGGGAGCACGTTGATAAAACCAAAACCAAGTGTAGCATTTTGATAAGATCACTGTATTCACTCATCAACAGGAGGTCTACTATATCCCTGAAAAATAAGCTTGCTGTCTACAAATAAATCATCCTTCCCGTAATAGAATACGGGGTGCCAATCTGGGAGAGTTGTGCCAAATGCCATCACCTTAAACTCCAAAGGATCCAGAACAAGATCCTTAGGATGGTCCTAAACAGTCCCCCGCGGACTAGAAATTCTGAGATCCACCTCCTGGCTGGAATTCAGACATTAGAAGAACGGAGAGTATTCATCCTGGAAAGGTTCAGAGACACCTGTCTGAGATCAAATCATCAGATCATACGTGATCTAGCACGTTAGGTTAAGTTATACTCGTAGCTAGGTAGGTTTTCACTTTTTTCAATTCACACAAAACACACCCCCAAAGGGGTATTCTGTTAACTAGTTGAAAAACGCAAATATTAGATTAGAATATCAAATTAAACAAAGATGGAGAGCCATGTAGGTTAATCAATTCAAATGTTAAATCAATGTACTACCATAATCAACAGAAAAAAAAACATAATTTTACTACTACTACGCAATGTTTATCTAGTATACATAGGAAGAGATTTTCTGGGCTAAGGGGTAGGCACATATTATGTTACGCTCTAACGAGAGATTATGATTTTGTGACAAGCTATGCATTAGGTATAGGAAGAACGTCACGAAAGGGAGGGAGGGAGGTTAATTTTTCCTCAGCGTGACAAATAAATAGACCGCACCTAATATCAATAGAAATTAATTTTGGAATAAAGCTCATAATTTTTACTAAATATTGATGTTTTACGATTTTGATCAATTGTAAAAAGTCCATCGAGTCCATACCCTTAATAGGATGCGCTGAAAATTTTCAAAGAATTTTAGGCGCCATAATTTCAAGAATTATTTACTCATTAAACATCAACTGCCCGAAAAAAAAAATATTATTTCCAAACACTACAGTTGACTACTCGGTATTTTCAAGTCAGGTTTAACCATTATCGGTAAAGCTACATATTTTCATATTTCACTGCGCGCAAGCAAACCATCACGTACCACAATTCTGATAAATCACGGAATGCTCATAGTCGGCAAACTTACGTGTAACCAGCCAGAATGTCAAGCAGTGTACTTTTCCCCGCTCCGGAAGGTCCCATGATGGCCGTCAGCTCACCCGCTCGAAACTCTCCATTGATGTTTCGCAGAATATCACGACCTGTAAGCAGAAATAACAATCTTGAATGAATCTCCGATTTGATTTATAATTTACAGTCATCTATCATAAAACTTGATAACAGCAATCATTTCCTATTTGGATTAAAATGAAAAAAAAAAATAACATCTGTTCACATGCGAACGTCGACGACCTATTTAGTCGCGCGATAGCTTCGAAAATAAAACCTTGATAACAACGGACATTTTGCTTATTCGTACGACACCTGCCTTATCAACGTCCTCAAAAGTGGTTTCCTTTTGTATGGGACTAGGTAGCAACCATCTAAGTTCATCGCAAAGCCAAGCCAACCGCAAGTGTCAATCACCGTATTCTCATTAATGGGGCGATTCGAGGTGGACCGTCCATATGGATGCACTCGGACGCCCGTCTGGGAAGCCGCACTGAAAGTGCATTTCCCACAAACCGACAAAGCATCGCCTGTTTGGCCATGATGTAAAAGGTCGCCATCAATTTTGTTATTTGGAAAAAGTACGTAGGGAAGGACGGTCTAAAACGCTCCCCTGGGGTAAAATGACCGCACGCTGTTTTTTATAGTTTTTCGATTGTGAATTTAACGTGGCACATCAAATCAGTAGAGGGAAAGCATCAAAGATCCGAGTAGGGGTGCATTATGGACTGTTATTCCCTAGGTGCTTGAACTGCATGCGGGATTATCGCACAGACTGGCGCGACAACGATCGGATCGGTGGACTATGTAACCTCCAGTCCGGAATGCAAAGCCGCCGAGACGGGCAACAAAACGCAAATGTGCATGCGACTCGACTTAACGTCCGATTCTCGTCGCAAGGTTGATAAATGATGGTGGCTGCTTACAGTACAACGGCAAACAACTGGGAAGTTTGTTTATTTTCGAAAGAATACAATTAAGGAAGTGCTCTGAAAAAGAAAAGGCAAAGTGTTTAAACCGACGACGCGACATGGGCGAGTGATGGTTGTGATGACGACGGGAAGAATGCAGGAAGAATCGGACACTGTGTGAATGTTTGTTTCAATTAACAAGACAGTGTTGGTTTTAGCAGTGCCTCAATTTTTGCTTTAAAAATATCATACTTTCGACTCGTATTCATTTGTACCGCCTATAATCGCATGTCAGTCCCATATGGATTTTCGTAAAGGTTGAGATAACAACGTTATCCTCTGTCAATTTGCATGTATTTTCATATTATGTGATAAAACTACACGGATAGAAATCTCCTTATACCTTTTGGCAAATTTCTATTGCTGATTATTCATAAAATGTATAAGTCAACTAATAAGCAGACGCCTTGCAAAAAGTTAATGAAGATCATGAGTCAAATGAAATGTATAAGCGGTCACACATACCTTTTATGCATTCTTATAGGACCTATGTGGCTTGTCTTATGGAATGCACAGCAAAAAAAACGTAATGTCGATCAATGTAATTCAAGCTGATGTATGAAATAATGATGTAATAGCAAAAAGCAGATACAATATTACATCAATGGATGTAATTTTGTTCGCAAAATCGATGTACATCGTACAACGTTATATTACACAACCGATGGATTGACCTGGTTGCAGCAGTTTGGATGTAATATTTAACAACTTTTTTTTCTGTGTGTATAAGGCTTTGGCAAAAATGTATAAGTGAAACACATGAATACAATAATTGATTTTCGTTTCGTGTACGGACTTGGATCATGAAAAATATGAAAACAACATCAAGCTAGTTTATCCCATCAAGCAAAGTAATCGCATATCAATCCCATCCATAAATTCAATCACCCACAGTCGCAGATCTGCTTTTTGAATTGCCATATTTTTTGCAGAAATAACAAAGGAAGCAAGCTTCATTGCAACTGATTTTAGATTTAGAAATCATCAATAAATTAACTATGATTTTTCAAATATTTAGATGGAAATTTCACTTCGTAACTTCGATTGCCATTTTCTTAATGCCTACTTTTCTATATGGGATTATAGACAGTGTCAAGGGGTAATCAACTCTGCACATTGTGCCGAAACACATCGTGGCACACTGATTGGCGCTCCATGGCACACGATGACAAGTACGACACAAAATATTATATTAAAAAGGCATCACTGTTTTGTGTTGACATTTTGCCAATCGTTGGTAAGGTTTACTTCTTCCTCAGACAAACAGACATAACACTCATAAGTTGTTCATCGAACAAGGTAGTACAGAACACCCCGGTACGATTGATGGTACACCAATCAGTTAGCCGTACAGCTCATTCCATGGACTGAACTCGGATTCGATTGGCGGTGGAGGTCTCTTTACGCTCTTTCGCAACTGTTCGTATCACCGATGGCAACAGCAACATTAAAAAAGATGCTGCTAACATAATTGTGAAGGTAACCACACCGGAGGTAACAGAGCCAATCTGAATAGCGGTCATAATGTACGTAATCGGAACCGGCAGCAGTTTCAGGGATATTAATATGCGATTCCGACATGACCAAGGATAAAAAATATGAAGGAATAACAGGCAGATACAAGGAGGAGGTAATCATCAAACGACTGCGACTAGTATCGAGATTTTGGACCGACATTTTGATAGGGGGCAGTTAGACGAATTTAGTACCTAACCGCGACTGCTGACACTGGGAAGCTACTGCAGGTCTATTGCTGCTACTACTACCGCCGGTGGGCATTTTAGGTCGAGTCCTTCCTATTTTTCAGATTGTAGCATTGCCCGAGTAGCATGAAGATATTACAGACAAGATTCATCTTCCACTTGCCGGTTGGGTACTTGGTTTTGCAAACGTCTGCCAGAATGACGCACGGTAGAGAACTGTCTTCTCTAGGATGGAAAGCTTCTGCCATCAGTCACCCTTCTCCTTCTCGCGGAGGGGCTTATCTTCGAGTGCCACTTCCTTGAAGCGGATGAACGGCA
This sequence comes from Ochlerotatus camptorhynchus, assembly GCF_037179485.1. Taxonomy (NCBI): domain Eukaryota; kingdom Metazoa; phylum Arthropoda; class Insecta; order Diptera; family Culicidae; genus Ochlerotatus; species Ochlerotatus camptorhynchus. Next base: position 2,112,272 of record NW_027040657.1, read on the forward strand.
ACTATCACGACTTTTTTCCGTCCTTGACTTGAAAATGTAAACACACAATCTCAAAAGTCATAAGGGCAGGGTTGCCAAACTCATATGTTACTGAGACTGATGGCTTGATTGCCACACTTCGGCACGTTCAGCAAAACGCTTGACCTAGCTTTCAACACAGATAAAGTACTCGGCACAAATTGGGATACTGTGTACTTTTTCGCTGGGTTGGGTAGTTTCTTTTCAATTCCCTTGAATAATCAAAACGGCTATATTGTTTTCTGCGACCAGTACTTAGATCTATTGTGATATATACCCCGTTTTAATATTGCTATATCAGCATGTCGTATCACCATTTTATGAAGCGACCGACATAGACTGACCAAAAGCATTCTCCCGGTCAGGTATTTCATTTCGAATGAATTGCACTACTTGGCTGGGAACTGAATTTTAAATATCAAAGGGTTCTGTCAGCCCCTTATCCAGAAAATACGCCTCTTATTGAAGATTGCTATACAAGAGCATAGCAGGTATTTAGAGTCTTCTGTTTCTATGCCACATAATCGACACATGTTCTCTTGAAGTTTTCCTATTAGCTTCAAATGATATTTACATGGACAATGTCCTGTTACTAAACCACTGTACATACTGAGATCTTTCTTTGATAGTTCAAGTCATTGAAATGCTCGGATTAATAAACCGTTTCGACCTAGCAATGAGAGTGTTGCTCCAACTGGTCTCCACTTTCTTTTTTTCCAATTTCTTGAACTCCTTTCTAAGAGAGCAAGCAGAAACTCCACAGAATGGTTCAGGTTCTATAAAGTGTTGAGATGATCCAAGTCTAGCTAGTATGTCGGCTTTCTCATTCCCTTGAATTCCGCAGTGACCAGGAACCCAATATAGGTTCACTTGGTTTTGGCAGGCAAATTTTTGGAGTGACATTGCACATTCCCATACAAGTTTAGAATTACATGTTGCTGATTTTAAAGCACTTAGTGCTGCTTGGCTATTAGACATAATGCAGATATTCGAATGTCAATAATTTCTACGCAAGAAAATTTTATAACATTCAAGAATGGCTTGGACTTCTGCTTGGAACACGGTAGGTCAGTAGCCCATAGATATTGAGATATTTATTCCTGGACCTGTTACCCCTGCTCCTATACGATTATCCAAGCTAAACCGTTAAGGAATGTTTAAACAAGTTTTGATACCTATGGGCTGTTTTGGCATTTTTCATTTAAAATTATTTTATTATGTTTAATCCCTTAACGGGTTTTTCATATGTACTAGATCTATTGCATTGGCTTGAGTAAATGCCATTTAATTCCGTTATAATTGCATATCTCTCCACAAATATGCGTATTTCGCCCACCACGTATAGACTTCTTCAGTGCCAAGTAGTGAGTACTTTCCATTGTTTACCTCAACCATATTGTCTAATCAATGAGTAAACTGTACTGAGAACAATATCTTTCAATATTTGATCAACGAATTTCTTTTCATTTATCATATATTTGAGACCAGGGGTTGACACGGTTGACGTTTTTTTGACTACACTCGCTTCGTTGTAGTGTGCAGGAGTCTGTTTGAATTCGTACTCTCATGCTCTACCGCCGTCGCTCTTACACAACACAAACGGTAGAACAACATTCGATCAAAAATAAAATTATCAAATAACTATCATATGACAGGTGTTGGTGTAAATTAATCCATTTCTGATCAGAAATGTTATTGCCAGGCCACATTTGCTGGCTATTTTCAGAATTCACACAAGCATATAGGGGAAATGGATGTTATGTCGGCCTAAATCCCCTAATTTGACGCGTTCATTCAGATAAAATTGATAAATAGCAGATGTTTAGCGATGGGCCCAATCTTAGATCCATTGGCCAACATTAGAGCCATTTTCCATATAAATACTAAAATACATACACTCGTGACGGTCTTCGGCGACAGTGTCGTACGACTGAGCCTGACATATGACATTTTAGTTTGGTACTGTAATTTGATAGCTTGTTTTGCAAGTGTCGGAAGCAAAGGCAGTCGATTGTCACAGAAAATGTGTCATGATGAACTTCGTAAGAGTCATTGCTTTCTTACAATTTTTCTACCATAGTGCTGAAAGAATGAGGATTTATGTTGATGATTTAAAATCTTTAAATAAACTGCATATGACGGTTCTTAAATGTGGATCAAATTAAAATACAGTTATGCAGGGTTGGCATGCGCATTTTATTTAAAACCAATTGCTCTTTTGTTAATAACTTCACTGTAGACATGCACAGAGTAGTTGAGTTTATACATTTGAATCCACACGAAGACGCATCGAACGAAAGAACTACTGATGAATAACAATAAGGAAGACCACACAATGCACACTGGGCCAGGAACTGAAATTAGCAAGACAAAAACTCTAGCGCATTGGGTTTGCATTATATTGAATTGGTGTCTTTGGCAAAGTTTCTCGGTTTAACATGCACGTTCATCTGGTCATGGAAATTAGTTCCGATTTTCTCCGCATAGATGGTGCTGCGATACTAACTTTCTTATTTCGCATGATAGAGGTTTGCTGTGTTCCGCAAAGTTGTAGAACATAAAATAATATATAAAAATGCCGAAGGACTCAAAGTTCTAGGTCTATAATAAAATATATAGTGAATATTGTAAAATTTAACTGAAATTTACATTTTTTGTACTATTTTCCATACAAACGAGAAATCCTTCATTTTTAACGCCGTGTATCTTTTAAGTCGAATAATTTGCAAGTTTTAAGGAAGAGTTCCCAATATTTTGGGTCGATACAAGCGAAATATTAGCCAAAATAGTGAAAATTACCATGATTCTCATAGTCCGGTTTCTCGAAAAGTAGCAAGTATTAGCAAAAAGTCGTTTACTTTCTGAAATGTACCATTTATCATCAATCAAAGGTGAAAGTTTGCCGGACATATTATTTTATATATTTGAGATATCTGAATTCATAGACTACAATGTTTATTCAACTAGCGTTCGTCAATGCACGGCTTGCAATCAGTTGAGAACAGTTATAGCAAAAGCAAATGGGTCAAAACGATTTAAAACAGCAATATTAAGTTTAGATATGGAGAAGGCGTTTGATAATGTGGATCATGCGAAATTATGGAAAGTTTTAGAAGCTTATAACTTTCCACCTCAGATTGTTAGCTGTATTAGAAATTTATACATAAATGCTTCCTCTAGTGTACTTTTCAATGGTCACTTGACAAATAGCTTTAAAATAGAAAAATCTGTGCGACAAGGTTGTCCCCTATCAATGATTCTTTTTGTTTTGTACTTAGAACCATTCATACGAGAAGTTTATCACTCGATAACAGGTATTTTAATTGATGATAAGTTCATTAAAATTGTAACATACGCAGACGATGTAACAATAATTATTCGATCGGATGTTGAATTTGATAAGGTATTAAACATAGCTGATGAATATGGTAAAACATTTGGAATCAAACTAAATGTAAATAAATCAGCATTTTTGCGTATAAACAATTTTTCATTAGGACCACAACGAATAATAGAAGCTAAACAGTTAAAAATTTTAGGAATGAAAATAACTAATAATTGGACAGAAATGATTGGAAAAAATTATGAACGATTGATAAACACTTGCAAATGTAGTGTGAGATCTATCGGAGTTAGAAATTTAAATTTTATTCAAAAAACTTGGTTCATTAATACTTTTATATTAAGCAAACTATGGTATATTGGACAGATGTTACCACCTGAGAAACGACATTTAGAGGAATTAAAAAATAAATGTAATGAGATATCTTTGGGGTTCTCAAATTTTTAAATTAGATTGCAATCAACTTTATCTGGCCTATGAAAAAGGTGGTCTAGGGGGGAGGTAGCTCATCGATTCTTCCGGTTCGCCTCCTAGCATCGTGCTATAAGGTACCAGGCGATAACCAGGGTAGTTGATCGATAGCTCGATGACGTCATTTCGTTGGCGTCTGCAATGGGAAATTCTCATAGCAGGCGTTGACGATGGGACGTTGTCGAGTTGTTGAATAGCAACTATCGTGGTAACTCACCGATTACCTGTCGATCTGCCAAATGTGGAAAGACGTCTGCATTGAATTGTCTCATATAATAATATTCCGCCCACTATATCACAAGAAATTGCGAGTAGCTGAGTGGAATGGAGATAAGTTAAGCATTGGGTACAGAACCAAGTCTCCCCTGGGTGGTGCCAGAAGATGAGCGCAATCGAATCATCAAGTTGCCATAAGGCACGGAATGAGACTATTGCATGGCTGGGTAGTCAAAGTCTTCCATTCGTTAGTTATTTCAGGTGGATTAGAACAGGTTTAGGTTTAGGGTGGGCGTTGGCCAGATTTGGATTTTTCAGATATAATCCTAAATAGGACCTAGATTATTTAACACACTAGTAACCTCAACTTCTGTCACAATGTTTCATTGTGACTAATCAGCACACAATGGGTAAAGTATCGGGTTTGCGGTGGATTTGAGAGGGAGGGAGCTTGGAGTGTGGAGCGCACTGCCCACTGGACGATTCTGACCACGTGAGTGGGTTACGGGTTTATTTGATTGTACGTCATTTCCAAGTTATATATAGATACATTCATACCATTGGCATTTTGTATTTGAGATAAGACAGAGACAGGATGCGGAGGGCCCGCTTAGGGGGAGCGTAACCCATGTTATGGCTTCCATTTATTAAATAGTTCAGATAGGTTGGAAATGATAGGTTCATGGTCAGAAAATGTACCATATGGTGCCCGTTCACTGATCAAAATTAGATTCAAATCGTCAGGCCCTGCCCTGGAATAAGGGGATTGACGATGATTTGTCAAGCTTCATTTTGCATTTGCATATAATTGTAAGTTTAGGTTTGCTTTTGTAATTGTAAGGTAGATAGTTTGCCTCAATTGAAACATTGAGTTGTATAAACTTGACGAATCATACCTCTAAAATAGTAGTAGTTACAGTGCCGCATTATCTAACAACCACTGCCTGCAACTAATGTTGGAGGGGTCGGCAGGGCTGATTACGGATCAAAACTAACATAACTCTAACACTGAAATGATCCCGAAACTAACGCTCATTCATTGCACTTTGAGTCATAAAGTAGTTTTATTTATTTTCCTACTAATCTATCTACACACTTAGTTTTTTCTACCGAGCTCGGCTGTGCGGGTCTCGGCGGGGAGGGTTTCGCTGAGATCTCGGCGGGAGTGAGCTCTCGGATAATGCCTTTTCTAATAATATGCCTACGTTTCTTTTCTTTGTTATCTACTTTATCCCCTTTTTATTTTTCTGCTCTTCTTTCCTTTCTCTTCTTTTGTTTTGGTTGTTTACATATAACTAATACTAATACCTCCTTGTTTTCTCTCTAATTTGTCTACTATGTCCCACCATCACGATGAGAGATGAGCTACCGTACATGGTACACGCTCATATACACTCCCAAAATAGTATGCCGCAAGTAAGTATATCACAGAGGCAACTAAAGATCCAGAAACGCTGATAACGCTGAAGATAATGAGCTGTGGTGATTTATATGACTATATAGTATTTTTTATTTATACTAACCTAAACACAACGTGGGGTGACCCAAATCCAAACGATCACTAACCAAAATAATAGACTTATCTTTTTTTTCAGCAGGTGTAATTTCGAATAGTTCTGTTTCTCTCTTTTCAGCAAAACAACAACAAAAAAACCTCTATAACTCTTCTCCATTCTTTTAATCTCCTACTATCCCCTATAAATGTATCGGAAACTAGTGGGACTGTCTGTGCAAACAGAAACAGGCCTGCTAGTGGAAGAAGGTCGTTATGCTATACGGTCTAGCATAGGCCTACGGCCAGGTTTCAGTAGGTGCTTATGCCTTTGTTGTCGTTTGGAACCAGTTTTGCAAGGTAGGTGACGATTGTGCGTATTTCTCGCGTAACTTTTGAAAAGGGCCTAGCCTGAACAATACGTAAAGAGCAAATTGAAACATTGAACGGCGCGTGGAAGTGGAACTTAATGAAGGCCTAAGTACTTTTTCGTAGTTTTTAGTTTTCGGATTTGAAAGATCGTCGGTTACAGTGGCCTGCTTACTGAGCAGAAAAACGCGGTCCCAGGTCCTTACATATCAAAGAAATTTATGGTAAAATCGCTTGTGTATCGTGTATTTTGCGAAACTCGTTGTTGTCGTTGGTTCCGGGTTTGAATGGATACAAAAATTTGAGCAACGGTATTATGTGATATGAGGGGCTCGGTGGCCTTAGAGCCACCGTTTTTGCTTACTGAGCAGAACATCATGAGTCTAATCTCAGGCCCATCCACATTCAAGATTCGTCAATCGTTTTATTTGTTAATATGACTACATGGTAATAACAGAAACTCGGTGATTAAAAAGGTGCTCGTCTGCCTATTGGCAAACGTTTTTGCTTACTGAGCAGAAGACCGTGGGTTTAGTCCCAAGCTCCTTCGCGTTATATGATCGTTAGGACATCAATTCAGCTTATCGTTTACCAAAACGAACCCTGCTGCAAACCCAACCCTCTTATCCAACATCCCAGTGATTCCTCGTGGAAGTGCAGAGGTGTTCTCGGCTTCCATCAAAGCGAGTGTCATGTCAACACAATCCTTCCCGTTCCTTTCTTGACCTGTGTTCGGGCGCGGCCGGCGCTGGTATTGCCTAATTTAAGATCACCAGTTTTTACACATTGAGTATGATTGCTAGTCCCAAGCATCGTCTATTGGTTCTCTGTGTAATTACAGCTGATCTGGCAATAACAGAGTAGCAACCGTGGGCGGTCAATCAAGCTCAAGCTCAAGCTCAAGCTATGAAAAAGGTGGTCTAGCCTTGGTTAATTTGGAGGAAAAAATGAAAGCATTATTTATCAAGCAAATTTTATTCGACTCCAATAACATGTTGAAGGATCCCGATCATTTTCTGCTGAACTGCCAATATACACATAAACTTTCTCGTAACACTACGAATTGGATAAATATTGCAAAGCAATATAAAAATATGGTTTACTTGAATACTGTTGCTCTAATATATAGTTCCTTGTTAGTTAAACAGCCTCACATTCCAAAAATTCAGGCAAAATTCCCTGATTTTGATTGGGTCACTGTGTGGGAAAACTTTAGTAAAAATGTGTACAGTTCAGAAGCCAAGTCAATGCTTTTTGAAGTTTTGAATGACATCTATCCAAATAAAGAAAAGTTGTCCAAATATAATGTGAGAGGACAGACGGAAAAGCATTGCGATGTTTGTAATGCACTAGATACAAATTTACATAGAATCAAAGATTGTAATTTATCTCGTGAAATTTGGAATTGGGTTGAGGAAATAATCAGGAATCAGATGAACGTTAGACTCAAAAGTGCTACTGAAATTTTTACTATACATATAGGAGAAAAATGTAAAGAGCTGAAAGCGGCTCTATGGCTAGCTACTGAAGGAATTATATACAAGCATTATAGGAACCCTTCAATCTTCGTTTTCAAAAACATGCTTAGAAGCCGAAGATGAAATCAAAGAGTCTTTTACAGGAAGGTTTTTGGAAAATTTGCCTTTGTTTTCTAGGTTAAGAATTAGTGGTAAAAATTGTTTAATTTTGTAATAAACAAAAAAACACTCCAAACACGATGCAACCGATAAAATAAGTAACGAAAAATTGGTAAAGTTTGCAAAATCATATCTCAACAATTTATCTATAGATTTTAAACCTTTTCAAACCGAATAATTTTTTAAGTGACGCCCATAGATTTGCAATTCGTCAATAAATAGCTGAGCTGTGCTTTTTCGAACAATACAAGTTTGCAGTTACACATTGGACCAGAGGCATCGTGTTTAGAGTGTTAAAAAGATTATTGTAGAAGCTTTTTTTGGAAGCTTACCCGTCGCTTCGCACTTCTAACTTAAAAAAAAAAAACACGGGTATGTCAGTAAATCTAATTAGCTACGTAGTAATGGTACATATTTTCAAGGTTTATGGCACAAAATCAAAAAGTTAGTGTCCAAAACATGAACAGTATACGTCTAATTTATGGATCATGCCTGTATATTTAAGAACGCAAATTTAATTTTCTATGGATCACTTTCATTAGTTTAAGGTTCATTGCTGAATGTTTTATGGATGACTTGCAATATGTGTATGGGTAATTCTTACAATTTCAAGGCTCATTCATTAGATATTTAGTGGCACATTATTACAGTTTTGTTGCTAAATTTTACTGAAAATATGGATCATATTCATTTTCATATTTTTTATGCCTGTTCATTCACACATTTTAAGAGATTGTCACTGGAGTATTATGGATCATTTGGATGTTTTTAAGGAGCGTTTTTAAATTTGTTATGGATTTTTTATTGTTTTTTTTTATAATCAAATGCATGTTTGCCGGTACACTGATGTCCTCTTTAATCTGGATAATGATCCATCTCGTTCATAGGTATTAATCCACGAGGAAATAGTAGTTTTCGATTTGTGATAAAGTGTCGCAAAGATGAGAGCGAGATAAGCCCAAAAAATAATTTTGTTCCGAACGTTTCTTACTATCACATTATCCATGTTACGCCTGATGCTAGCTGAAAAATTGAAAATAAATTCAATAATCACATCATCTACATTAACTATTCCTGCTAACCACTTGCTACATTGTTTTTCACGTTTTTATTTTTATTTAGAATTTTCAACATTTTTTTTAAACAGCACGATAGAAATTGTAAAGTCATTTTGACAGCACGATGACAGAACAGGTTGACAAATCTTTGACCGACTATTTAAACGATGATTTTTAAACCGCTGATCTCAACTCGTCGTATTCAACATAAAATAGTTCTGAGTTAATTTTTCGACATTTTCAAATGGTTCACATGGCTCAAATCATCTGGACTTCCCTCGCACACATCGTGCCATTGACAACGCGCTTCGTTTGTTCTTCTAATCTTTCGATTTTCTTCCACGCCGCAGTTTGTTCTTGCTCCTCTTGGCAGCAGCGATTCGCAACGAATCGCGCACGATCTGTCTCCACCATCCATTGTGTGCCTTTTGTCGTCGAATAAATGCGTTAGCACGAATGGATTGCCGTAAGCTGTCATTTTTTATTTCACAACTACCGACAGCATGGCGCCACTTTCCTATGGGTAAAATGTTATTCAAAAACTATGAATATGTCAACATTTTTCCTAAACTATCGACTTTAGAAGTGAAATCGGAAATTATTTCTTAGGTTAGTTTGGAGTGGAATTTAGTGAACCAAATATTTTGTTCGAAAAAGTTTCTTATTTTGTGCAAATCGAAATTTTTCTGATGCAAAATAAATCGCCGTAACTTTATTCTACTAGCGACATCTGTTGCGAAAAACAACCATGCTAGTAATCCATTGTGACTCTTTTTAATCGGACCGTGAATAAACCAACGGAGCCAATTCCTCTGCTTTGCTTTGCTTTGATGAGAGGTGAACGAACTTTCGATTAAAACCTACAGTTGGAAATAGACATATGGCGAATGGAAGAAGCCGATATGGTTTTATTTACGGGCACAGGCAATGGTCTAGGCTAGGATTTGTTTGGGCCTATATAATGCGATAAAATAATGTGGTTAGAAACAATGATGCGAATCGCGCCTTCTCGCTGCAGACGCTTTATTATCAACGCTCGTCTTCAGCATCACACTCCACACAGATGTAGGTTTTCTAATTTAGTCACAGCAGTACGATGATTTGAATGAAAAAGTAATTATGGTAGCAGAAAGAGAAACGTGCCGGGAAAAGGAAAAATGGCAAACAAAAACACGCAGAAACAAATTCCTTTTTTTTTTTCTTCATGGAATGAGTGCAAAACTGTTTTTTTTTTGCTGTTTAAATCATCTGTCATTCTAGTAGTGGAAGTTGGTTCGTTTAAATTTAGGTTTGAATGACCTACTTTTTATCATCCCTGCAGATGAAATCATGCAAACTTCTCCAAAAAGAATTGATAATAGAGGTATCATGCGACAGAAGTCCTCTAATGATCCTAATGCTTCGAACAAACATTCAAGTTGATCATTTTTGTGATTTCGTCTTTTGTCTCGTGAAAAATTTTCGGGTGTTGGTCGGAGCCACATGCTTTGAATTTGCAATCATCAGTCAGCGGAAGCTATCGCCAGGGTGACGTCCAAGCTGGCTTTTTGAGTGGCATCTCTGTCGTTTTGTTGTTCTAGTAACCGTTCAGTGGAGTTGCTTTGTGCGACCGTTCAATGGTTTCAAGAATGATCATAATTACGACGTGACACGGTACCGATCATAACTTAATCGTACACTGTATTCGCCACTTGAACAGCTGAAAAAATGACTATAAATCGGGAAACCGGTTTTATCTTCAACGTCTATCGCACCCGAGTGCCACTTGGGCTGCCAGCCAGTGTGGATGGTGTTTCATCTTTGCTATTCTGCGTGCAAATACTGAACGTAAACGCCTCCTTCCATACAGTTCGCGGTTTGTCCGTTTGGTAATGAATAAAGATGATTACGCTCGCGGGATGGCTGACTGGCTGCGTTGGATCGATTGCAAGCACACTGATTAAGTATGCAAATAGCACCGACTTCAGCACTATTCGAGACTCGTAGGTAGTTGGGCCATTCTCAGATTGAATTGATTACCGTTGGAGAACCGGTTCGTCCGGCTGCGATCCGCCAAACGTGACCCATTTAGTGCCCTTGACCAACTAAGTCAAACAAATTAATCAGTGAAAATTTATATTTGATTCTTCACTGCAACCATTATTAGAATCTACATTCAATTCTTACTCAATAGTTTGCGTTCGACCGAGTAAAATGTAAACTTGCTCTTCTGTTCGCGTAATACACACGCGCGTTCCGCTTCAGCGGGGAGGAGTCTGTCAATACGTTCGTTCGTTCAGTAACTACAACTATTGAAACTGCGCGCATTGTAGCATGTTACCGGCGCGTGCTGAATGCAGCAAGTGCGGAAAGGCACGTCGCGATCAATCGCATAATGCATTATCGGAGTGGAATACAGCGGCTACTTCCGATCGAGCCAAACTTGGATGAGTCGATTATGATCATCCGCACAGCAAAAAAAAAAATTGATATCACATCAAAGTGGATGCACTTCAATCGTGTCGTAAATATGATGTAATATTACTTGCCAAAAAGGACAAAATTATCGTTAACACAGTGCATGAACTGACATTACGCTACTTTTACTGCATTTGGATGTAATATTAAAATTTATTTTTGCTGTGTAGTTTGCCTTCTAATTTCACACATTAACCTGACTTACTTACCTTACCTATTAGGCTAAGGCCTTGTTGTCCTCTGCTGTCCGAAGAAGTCGTCTCCACTCTACTCGATCCATGGCCACTAGAGTGATGCAAAATTTGAAATTTTCGCTCCACAATACTTAAACGATTCCAAATCAGTTAATGACTAACCTCTCAAAATTTGAACCCATTTGGTGAGAAACTGAGATGGCACAAACCATTTGAAGTTTGTATGGGAATTACTATGGTAAAACCAAGATTTTTGTTCATGTCTATCTAATAATTCACCATATCGGTCTGCTTCAAAAACTTTCAACTGTACTTGTAGGAACTTTTCTCAGCTACAACTTTGCTAAAGACACTTTTTGATTAAATGCAAGGATCGAAAGTTATCAATGGTTCAATGCACTGATGTCTAATGATCATGTTCAATCAACTGCTCAGCAGAAGCGTTGAATAGGACACAAAAATCATGGCTACTATGTCACATTACAAAATACAGTGTTGTCTACAGAGCAGCTGCTTGATCATGTCATAAGTTTACCAATCTGTTAAATAATTAATAACTTTTTCCTGCCTCGTTTTACGTAGAAAAAATCTTGAGCAAAGTTGTAGTTGAAAAATTTTTTCTATAAGAATGGCTATCGAACTGTTTTGCAGCTCAATATGGAAAAAGACTAGACGGAAATGAATAAAAAGTTGAGATTTCCCATAGTAATTTACATGTAAACTTCAAATGGCATGTGCGAAGTCTGTTTCTAACCAAATGAGTTGTAACTTTGGGAGGCTAATCAGGACCCGATTTAAAATCATTTAAGCACTGTGGAGCGAAAAAGTCAAATTTTGCATCAGTCTAATGGCCACACTTCACCAGCCTCGTAGTCTGCGAAGGGTCCGCTGGTCGCCTCCTACTTGGTCGATCCACCTTGCCCGCTGCGGCTTCTTCTTGTTCCTGTTGGGTCACTTTCTAGAACCATTTTCACTGGGTCGTCGTGCGGCATTCTTACAACGTGCCCAGCCCACCCTAGTCGGTCAATTTTTGCAATGTGGACGATGGATGGTTTACCCAGCAGCTGGTGCAATTCGTGGTTCATTCGCCTCATCCACGTTCCGTCATCCATCTGCACTCCACCGCGATTCCCTGCCATAGTACATCTTTGAATTTCTCTGCTGGTATCATTTTTGGCGGTCACCAGTGAGCCCAAATACACGAGCTCAATGACCACCTCGATTTCGTCACCGTCAATCTGAACGTTTCCGCTATCGTCTCAAAGTTCCGTGCCATGATGTCGATGTCATGCTCTTCTGGCCTTCTAACGCAATGTTGAATAGCAGACACGAAAGTCCATCACATTGCCGTAACCCCCTTCGAGATTCAAAGGGACTCGAGAGTGTCCCCGATACTCTAACAACGCACATCACTCGATCCATCGTCGCCTTGACCAATCGCGTCAGTTTATCCGGAAATCAGTATCCATGCATAATCTGCCATAACTGATCTCGATCGATTTTATCGTATGCGGATTTGAAATCGATGAACAAATGATGTGTGGGAACGTTGTATTCGCGGCATTTCTGCAGAACCTGCCGAATCGTGAATATGAACCCATGAATCCCTGCTGGTATTGCCCAAGAAATCTCTTGCAAATGGTGACAGGCGGCGGCGTATAATTTGGGAGAGTACCTTGTAAACGGCGCTCAGCAGTGTGATCGCGCGGTAGTTGCAGCAATCCAACTTGTCGCCCTTTTTGTAGATTGGGCATACAACACCTTGCTTCACTCCTTCGGTAATATCCCCTCCTCCCAAATCTTGGCAATTACCCAGTACAGCGCTCTAGCCAGTGCTTCACCACCGTATATATTTTAATAGTTAATAGTTAAAGAGTTAAAAGCTCACTTGGTTGTTGATCTACACCAGTTGCTTTGTTGTTCTTCAGTCGACCGACCGATCTCCTCCTCAACTTCTGGAAGATCTGGGGCCAGTAGCCTGTCGTCTTCTGCACGTGCTCCAAGGTCTGTTGCCGTGCCACCTTCGTTTTCTGCTGCATCACCGTTGAGGTGCTCGTCATAGTAATGCTTCCACCTCTAAATTTTATGGAGTGATCATTTTACGGATGTTGTTGATCTTCCGGACGTCGGTCCCATGGCTATCTAGGTACATGTTTCAGTCACGATCACAAATTCTTATATCACAGTTCCTAATCTTTTTGGAAAAACACTGCGGAGCTCTAGGATCAGTTTCATTGATTAACCTCTTTTACGGATGTTCTGGACTTACCAGAAGATGGCCCCATTTGGGTCCATATTTATGTCATGACTCCAAAATATTTCTTATATCGCAGTTCAACATGCTTTCGAAAAAACCGTAGAACTCTAGGATCAGTTTTGAGGATGGACCATTTTTAAAGATGTTCTAGATCTTGCGGAGGACGGTCCCATGGCCTTCTGGGTACATGTTTATGTCACGACTGCAAATTAATTTATATATGACCGTTCCAAGTGTTTTCGAAAAAAAAACCGTGGAGCTCTAGGATCAGTTCCATACATTGACCAATTTTACGGAATTTTTCGGATCTTCCGGAGGACGTTCCGATGGCCATCTGGGTCCATGTTTATGTCACGATCCCAAAATCATTCTAATATCACAGTTCCTAACGTTTTCAAGAAAACCACGGAGCTCTAGGATCAGATCTGGATCACTTTTACGGATGTTCCGTATCTTCCGGCGGTCGGTCCTATGGCCATCCAGGTCCGTGTTTTTTTTATCTTTATTAAGGAGACTTTCAGCCCTGGGCTGGTTCGTCTCCGGTACGTGTTTATGTCATGACCCTAAATTCTTTCTTATATCGCAGTTCCACATGCTTTCGAAAAAACCGTAGAACTCTAGGATCAGTTTCAAGGATTGATCATTTTTAAAGATGTTCTAGATCTTGCGGAGGATGATCCCATGGCCTTCTAGGTACATGTTTATGTCACGACCGCAAATTAATTTATATATGACAGTTTCAAGTGATTTCGTGGAGCTCTAGGGTCAGATTCATACAATGACCACTTTTACGGAATTTTCGGATCTTGCGAAGGACGGTCCGATGGCCATCTGGGTCCATGTTTATGTCACGATCCCAAATTCATTCTAATATCGCAGTTCCTAACGTTTTCAAGAAAACCACGGAGCTCTAGGATCAGTTTCGTGAATTTTCCACTTTCACGAATGTTCCGGATCTTTCGGAGGACGGTCCCATACCCATCAAGGTCCATGTTTAAGTCACGACCCCAAATTCATTCTATCATCTCAGTTCTTAGTGTTTTTTTTCAAAAACTGCGGAGCTCTAGGATCATTTTCATTGATTGACCACTTTTACGGATGTTCCGGTTCTTCCGGAGGATGGTCCTATGGACATCCAGGTTCATGTTTATGTCACAACCCCAATTTCTTTCTATCATCACAGTTCCTAATGTTTAGAAAAAAACGCGGAGGTCTAGGATCAGGAGAGTGGATTTACCACTTTTACGGATGTTCCGGATCTTCCGGAGGACGGTCTCATGGTCATCAAGGTCCATGACCCAAATTCATTCTTATATCACAGATCCTAATGTTAAAAAAAAAAACGCGTAGCTCTAGGATCAGTTTCATGGATTGATCACTTTTACGGATGTTCCGGATCTTCCGGAGGATGGCCCTATGGACATCCAGGTTTATGTTTATGTCACAAACCCAAATTCTTTCTATCATCACAGTTCCTAATGTTTATAAAAAAACGCGGAGCTCTAGGATCAGGATCGTAGATTTACTACTTTTATGGATGTTCCAGATCTTCCGGAGGACGGTCCCATGGCCACCGGGCCATGACCCAAATTCATTCTTATATCACAGATCCTAATGTTGCAAAAAAAAACAAACACGGAGCTCTAGGATCAGTTTCATGGATTGTCCACTTTTACGGATGTTCCGGATCTTCCGGAGGACGGTCCCATGGCCATCCAGGTACATGTTTATGTCACGACTCGAAATATTTGTTTATATCACAGTTCCTAATGTTTTCAAAAAAACCGCAGAGCTCTAGGATCAGGATCATGGATTGACCATTTTTACGGATGTTCCGGATTTTTCGAGGACCGTTCCGTTGTCTCCAGGATCCATATATAGGAATCATGACTGTATTCTGGCTAATTGTGAACATTTGTGCTCATTATTCTAAATTACAGATCTTGCGCCATTTGCAAAACCCTACAAACACACCTTTCAAAAAAACGTGTAACAACTCTTTTCGCTTTTTAAGAAAAGCAGACGACTCTATTTTCAAGTTTTTTGCAATCAAAATCATCTAGAAACTCTAGGAATTCTAAAGGTACCACAATTTTTGAAATTCATTAAGAAATGGCTAAGTTGTGCCATTGCAAACTTGCCGTTACACGTTTTTCGGAGGCTTCGTAGTCGGCGTAAAGTTTTTTACCCACCGTATTCGGAGTGTTAACAAACATTGTAGCTAATAACAAAACCTACAAAAGCTCTATACATTATTTTGCGGTATGCTGTTGATGAAAAAAGTAATTGGCGAATGAATCGAAATGCATGAAATGAATACAAATGATTTTCCATGCCTGGCCCCAACCCCCTGTCTCGCTGGGGGACCATCGTGCACAGCTCTGTTTAAAGTCCCACGCTGGCAATAGGACGGTGATTAGCCGCTCCTAATATGGAAAACAGACGCCATTTTGAGCCGCACCTCCATGGTGAACAGACGCTCGGGTTTGGTGAAACATTTCCTCTATCAACGTACTATGGTTACCAAGGCCAGTGTTCGCGTCGCACCTCTTCACTTTGCCATTGCCAAACTGGCAACATTGCCCAGGCTACGCCAGGATCATATGACTCAGGGATGCGTGAAATAGGAACTTTTGAGGACCAGAACTAGGTATTCCGCTCCTTCCAGGTTGTCAACTCACCATTTGTAGCTCTTTAACCTGAACATTTCGTGAATAGAAGGTGGACTCTTCCCCCTACTCATTGGGGCATCCAGTTCTGTTGGATGGGATGTTGTTTGACCGATTGTATGATCCTGTTTTTGGAAGAAGATTCCCATTTATCCGGTGGATGCCGGCGGGCGATGTTGCCCACGGACTCACCAGAACCGTTTTTGGCCAGTCTGTCAGGTTTATGTTTTCAGATCCTGGATCATACATTTGTTTTCGAAATCCTGCATATTGATCCTCTGGTCCCAAAAAATCGTGAATATTTCTCCACGACGTTGAAAAAAAAAGGTCTCAGAGTCCAATTTTCAAATGTTTAAAGAGATAGAATATTTTATTAATTAGATTTTTAGTCTCGAGCTGGTTCGTCGCTACATAGTTTTAAACTGATGCATTCTATCAGATCCCGTGGGAACATTTCTTCCATACATTAAATACCCAAGCTCTTTTGACCCAGTTACAATTGAAGCTGATTCCACCCGATCATCCTGCTAATTACCAGTCATCCAGTGGCGACGTCTTAGTGTGGTGGCCAGCAACAACAAAGTGTCCTACAATTTATTCCAATTAGCTGAACGATGTCACCACTTACCTAACCGAGCCGAACCGCATCTCAAATGAATTTCACGTGCTGCATCCCATCATTGACCAGAGTTCAACCGCGCATCTGCACGATCAACCAACCAAGCTATGTGGTGACCACTGGTGAGTAATCGCAAATCAAGATTACACTCAATTCTGTTTTTGTGTGATTTTCATTTTTTTTCAATTTTGCCCTCATACTCAGGGATGGATCGCTATTTTGGGACTTTTTCGCAACTTTTTAATACAGAATGCCTATGAATTTTTAGTTAACCAATCTTTAAAAAATATAGTTTTGTGCTATTAATCTCCATATCCAAATTCAAAATATCCGCACCGTAGAGCCAAACTCTGTGTTTCACTGAAGGTACACTTGAGAGCGCTCTCGAGTGAAAACACAGAGAGTGGCCCACGGTATTTTGAATTTTGATAGGAAGATTAATAGCACTAAACCGTCTATTTTAAGATAACCCATCTTACTGAAAATTCAATTGGATTTAACGTTAGCATTCTATATTAAAAAGTAATGAAAAAGTCGGAGTAGAATCGGAATAACGTTTTCAATAGCGCCATATTTTTCTTTGATTTTTTTTAAATAAGTTGAATCAACATTGGATGCAATTTGAGAATAACAAAAATCGCGTTAAAACAAAGTTGACTGTATTACAATCAACTGGTCAGCTCAGTCCTCAGACCCGACACCACCGAGTGAGTGCCAACCTCAATGTCTCACAACCACCTCAAGTGAGCGACGGGCATTTAAGTATTGCTCTAGTTGAAATGTAAATTCCCACCAAGCTTGCCAAAAGAAATTGCGTTGGTCATCGCGTGAAGCCAAACGGAAAATATTCTGCGATGCAAACAAATTAATTCAAATGTATTTTAATGGAATCAAGAGATGGACCTACTCGTTGATTCCAACGCGCTTCACCTGTCGATGGCATGCTCCGGATGTTCCATCATTGATCGATGAATGAAAAAAGAAGTTCACTTGGGTAGTTTACGTCACAACTTCTGTTCACCCGTTTGTTATGTGTTTTCCTCGCCAGGCTCTTCCATCCACCATTCATAATAGGTCTTCCAATTTTCTGTTATTCTGTTCGTCTGTGGTATGAGCTGCATTTTTTTTTGTAACTAACCTTACCCAATCATCGTGTTTACAACAGCGAAATAAAAGACGGCCGCATACAGCAGCACCTGTTTTGATTTTGCTCGTCATGATCCGTTGCAAACTGTGGAAAAATATGAACGGATTTGTGCGAGGGGAATTTGTTTGTGTGCATGGGTTTGTTGAAGGAAGCAAGACTTCTTAAGATTTTGACATTACATACCGTCATCAACAATAAATTATAAACTAAAATACAGAGCGTGCGTTGTGCGAGTGATTACTAAACAACCGCACTGATAGGAACCACGTTATTGCGAATTGATGGTTATCTAATCGGTAGAGTTTTGAATGCGTGTGATTTTCCACTTGTTGAAAAGTTTAATCAATTCCGTAACGGCACAAGTGAACTTCCTCACACTGACCCCCGTCCAAATGGGGAAAACATAATCTGATTCCGTCAGAGCAAAGCAGACGACAGTGACGGGTCTTATCAAATTGCAAACCAAAACACAGAGAGTTTGTACTCACTTGGTCGTCTGTGTGTATTTAGGCAAGATAAGAGACACTACCAACTAGATCGAGTTCAAGTGCTTTGATTAAACGGAGAAGAGTAAGCTGATAAGCGAAAGCGTTGTCTGGTGAGCACGGATTGACCACCGTCCATTGCCATAGAGTTCCAATTTCTTCGATGAATCGTACTGCAGTGGTGCATATATTGTAGTAACAGCGCAAAAATGTGCCTATTTTGAATAATTTTGCCCTCAATGCGAATGAGCTCTGGTATTGGTATAGCTCGTAAACAATCAAGTGCACAGTGTCATTGTTTGTCAACACAACAGTGTTTGGTTATTTTTCTGCTTGTTCATAAAATTACGCAGGATGGTATTGTTGATACCAGCGAAACGTTTTGTGTATTTGAAGAGCTTAAACTTCTTACTACTTGGAATGTTAAGTCTATAGATGGGATGATCAGGACTAGTACAATAAGGATCAAATTCGGTATCCGTTGGACCGAAGACTGTACGTGGTTCTCTATCTGTAATTACAACTGATCGTGTCAAAATGTGAAAACCAACACAGCCAGCTCTTGAAAGCATCCTAGAAAATGATTGATACACCTCCATTATTGCTGTCATTGATCGAAAGGTACAGTGGCAGCACCTAACCTACCCGTGTCCCTCGAGATCGTCAAGTCGACGATGTCAGGAGCACATACCGTGGTAGAGGTAGCTGCAATTTCCGGTGCGGTAAAAATCGATAGAACTGTTTCAAACACATCGTCGCTACATGGGCGAGTTTGGCGATCATCTCTTTTGCCAGTGGTGGCGGGGGGTTGGGGGAATACCCCTCACCATCCCTCTCCAACGGGGGAGTTTGGTAAAGAGAGATGATCAAACCGAGTTGTCCAACAGCAGCGCTCTGGCCTGAATGTGGTAATGTTCAGCAGAGGTAGAGGGAAAAATTCCACCTCTTCCTGATTTGCTCCTGTTTCTGCTTCCCGAGCAGGACAAAATAACGTATTAATACCAAATTCAGGTATGAAAATAGCATAACTGGCAACCTAAATATGGTATAAGAGAGGCTGACATAAGTGGTAAAATACCAAACATAATACCTCACAAATATTCTACCAATAACGAACTTATAAAGTAGTTATTACAAAATCAAACAGATAACAGGCGCTTTTTTAGTTACCAGAATACCATAGTTTGTTATTTTGAAGATCTTCTAATACCAATTCAATAACTCTTTTAGGTGTTATTGTCTAAAAACTGAAAGATCACATTTTGTTACTTAGATATTCATTTGATATTTTACAACATATTTCGATAATTGAATAATATCAAAACAAGGTTTTATACCACAAGCATACCAAAATCTGGAATCAAACCAGATTAAGATATTCATTTGTTATCGATTAGCTATCGATTCCTGCTTCTGCTTGCCACACCGTCCGAATCTTTAATTAAGGACGTAATGGAGATGGAATGTTTCTGTTGATTATGATAGTAAAGGGTGATACGGTCAAAATTTGGTCAAGGGAAAACGCGTGTAAATCGGTGAAATCGTTTATTTAAAAAATCAAATTAAATTTCTTTTTCAAGTTCAATTAGTATAAAATTCAGGAAAAATATTCAGTTAGGCTTCCGCTTTTCCAAATCCGAATTGCCGGGCCTTACGCTTGACCCCTGCCATCAGATTTTGTACAGCCACCTTGTCCACCTTCTTCGCCGCAGAAAGCCAGTTTGCCTTGAACTGCTGCTCGCCCTTAGCAGTTTTTTTGGTCTTCTTTAGGTTCCGCTTGACAATAGCCCAGTATTTCTCAATTGGGCGGAGCTCTGGCGTGTTGGGAGGGTTCTTGTCCTTGGGAACCACCTGCACGTTGTTGGCGGCGTACCACTCCATGGCCTTTTTACCGTAATGGCAAGATGCCAAATCCGGCCAAAACAGTACGGAACAACCGTGTTTCTTCAGGAAAGGCAGCAGACGTTTATTCAAACACTCTTTCACGTAAATTTCTTGGTTGACAGTCCCGGAAGCTATGAAAATGCTGCTTTTCAAGCCACAGGTACAGATGGCTTGCCAAACCAGATATTTCTTTGCGAACTTTGACAGTTTCATGTGCTTGAAAACATCTGCTACCTTTCCCCTTCCTTTTGCCGTATAAAACTCCTGTCCCGGAAGCTGCTTGTAGTCGGCTTTGACGTAGGTTTCGTCGTCCATTACCACGCAGTCAAACTTCGTCAGCATCGTCGTGTACAGCCTCCGGGATCGCGCTTTGGCCGTCGTATTTTGTTTATCATCGCGATTTGGAGTCACTACCTTCTTGTAAGTCGATAGTCCGGCTCGTTTTTTGGCTCGATGCACGGTTGTAGACGATACACCCAGCTTATTTGCGGCATCTCGGAGAGAGAGGTTAGGGTTTCGCTTGAAACTACGGTTTTCGATTTCCCCCCGATCCAGACTTCCTGGCTGTCGACAAACGTTCCCCAAACACTTTAATTACATTTGTAACGGTTGATTTGGCAACTTTTAGCGATTTTGCCAACTTTGCGTGCGAGTAGCTCGGATTTTCGCGATGCGCGAGCAAAATTTTGATACGCTGCTCTTCTTGCTTGGACGGCATTTTGACAACTGAAGAGTGAATTCCAAAATCAAAATAGGAGCAACATTCTACACACACACACCTTCAAAATGAGGGGTGTTCAGGTTTTTTAAATGCAAAATTGAAAGAAATACGTCAAGTTGATATTGACCAAATTTTGACCGTATCACCCTTTACATTGATTCAAAATTTTAATTGATTAGCCTAACTTTGTTAAATTTGATATTTTAATTTAATATTTGCGTTTTTCAACTAGTTCACAGAAAACCCTTTTGGTTGTGTGTGTGTTTTGAGCGGAGAAACGATAGCAGAGCTCTTATAAAGTGGTACGGGTTCAAGCAAAACGGTGCGCAACCAAATGGTACTCGATTATGACGACTTGGTTTGGGGAGAACGTTGATAAATTTTTAACTTTTGACGTAGGACTACGTCTTTGATTTCTATATGGGGGTACACTTTGTGAAAACCGAAAATGGAACATGTAACAAATTAAGAAAGATTTTGAACGTTAATAACTCAGCTGCCCCTGGTCCAATTTCAATAGTTTTATCACCAATCGATCAGAAATATGGCTACGCATCGATAACAATACTTCCGAATGTTGATTTTCAACAAGAAACTATTGAAAAACTGGTAAATGTCGAGCATTGTCCAAAAGCGTCGAATTAACTAACAAATCCACCAATTACCTACATGCATATGCTGCTTCCCCAGCACAGTCGTCAGAGAGTAGTAAGTAGACGAAACAAGTCGAAGTGGCATTCGCCTCCGATCCTCGGGCGCGTGCGAATAGGGAGGATGGAATTGCGTAATATTTTGCACACTCATCGCCATATTCAGAACCACACGCTCCCAACGACCACACAAAATGCTCTCCAGAGTTGTAATCTTGTAACCAAACTTGGAAACAGGGGATACACTCAAAAAATATATCACATAGGGGATTAACATTTGAAGTTCCTCCCATTTTACATATTCTGCATAAAAAATACATAAAAATTCCCTCCCTTTTAACACATTATGCAAGAAAATACTATTTAACAAAAATTTCTAGGAAAAAAGTGAAAGGATAATTTCTTTTGACTTTTTTTGACCATAATATGCATCCAAAGCGTTTCACAACTTTTCCAAATTTCTAACTTACTATCAAAGGTGCCATCACTAAGAAAAAATAGCCTTGACTTAATGGTGCAAACTATTTTTGTAGTTCTTTAAAAATTCTACTCTAACTCTTTTCTTAAATGAACTTGGTGGCCCTGAAAAGGGCCGTTTTCTACATCAGATCGGTCTTGAAGTCCTGGGAAATTTCACAGACCAGACGCTGGAAAGGCAACTTGCGGATCAGCAGTTCGGTCGATTTCTGATAACGACAGATCTCACGCAGGGCGACGGTGCCTGGCCGGTAGCGATGAGGCTTCTTTGCTCCTCCGGTGGCTGGAGCGCTTTTGCGAGCAGCCTTCGTTGCAAACTGCTTGCGAGGAGCCTTTCCTCCAATGGACTTGCGAGCGGTCTGCTTGGTGCGAGCCTTGGGTACGATATGGAGTCGATGAAAGCAAGCTGTGGAATAAAAAATAAAAACGACTTCCAATCTCTTTTATAACATGCGTTTGCTGTGTTCAACCAATCAGAAACGATGAAAAAACAAGAACACAACTACTAAAAAGACAAATTTAACCGAGTAGGTATTAAAAAGCCGAAATTTTGAATTTTCGTTCATTTTCGTTTCAAGACTCTTTGCTCGACTGTTGAGCTGTTCAGTTCGTTTTCTTTTTCGCTCGAGTTCTCGCTACGATTCGGTTTGTGCTGTCGCGTTGCGCCGTGGAAACGTCGCCACCTTCGCGCGTTCTGGCAAGTTTACTGCAACTTGCCAACACGAAACAAATGGTGCGTAAACGTACCAATGATTCAGCAGCGGGCCCTTCAAAGAAGGTGGTAATCCAGCACACCGCGTCGCAGGATGACGCCGGAAAGCGAGTACTGCAAGACAACCAGTATGCAGTACTCTCGGAAGAAAATGGTGATGGTGACGCCGTTCCCATTGCAAGACGAGAGAGGATTCCCCAGCTTTTCACGCCGGTGAAAGATGTTGCCAAGCTGGGTGCCCAACTGGCAAAACACAAGCTGCTGCCTCGCTTCAAGCTTTGCAGCATCGGCACCAAAATCATGTGCTCCAGCCTGGAGGAGTACAATCAAACAGGATGTTTCCTAAAGGAAAACAACGTTGACTTCTTCACGCACGATCTGCCATCGAGCAAGCCACTGAAGCTGGTATTGCGTGGATTACCGTCGTTCGAGGCGGCTGTGGTTAAATCCGAGCTGGAGCGGCTTGGGCTCAAACCTGAGGCGGTGTTCCCAATAAACCGGCGTTCCAACCACAACACCAGCTTCCGTGACCAGTTGTTCCTGGTGCACTTCACGAAGGGATCCACCAGTCTAGCGGCTCTGAGATCGAAAATCCGGGACCTGTTTCAGGTCATCATCAGTTGGGAGCATTACAAATCCCAACATCGTGATGTTACGCAGTGTATGAACTGCCTCTCCTACGGCCATGGCACCAAAAACTGCCATATGAAGACTATCTGCGGCAAGTGTGCTGGAACTCACTCGACTGCGTCCTGTGAGCAAGATGATGACATCGAGCCAACGTGTGTCAACTGCGGTGGTAACCACCAAGCCTCCAATCGCGGATGTCCCAAGCGAGTGGAGTTCATCAATATCCGTCGGAAGGCTACGATCAATAATCAGCCCGGTCGCCTCCGTAATCATCGTTCGCCTCCTGCACGCACGGAAGTCCAGTACCCAGCTCTCCAGCCCCGTCGACATGTTCCGAACTTAGAACCACTTCCGCTCAACAACCAACAAGTCAAGCATGTGAGTATTCCTAACAATCGAACAGTCCAGCATCGTCTCGCTGCTGCTGCTGCCCAGCCAATGCCAGGTCCCTCCACCGCCCCTGGTGGTGTCTCAGGTGAGCCTGTCGATGATTCTCCGTTCACCTCGGAGGAACTTGTGACGCTCGTGGCCGAGGTCATCATCATCTTGCGCACCTGCAAGACTCGATCTGAACAGCTTCATGCTGCCCTGTCCCTTGTCACTAAGTATGGACCGTGAAGCCATCAAGATCGTAAATTGGAACGCTTGCTCCTTGAAGAGCAAAAACATCGAGTTTGTTGAGTTTCTCAATGAACGAAACATCGACATTGCCATCATAACTGAAACCCACCTGAAGCCTGAAACAAACGTCTACCTTCCCGATTTCCGGCTCGTGAGGCTAGATCGAACCAACTCTGGAGGAGGAGGAGTGGCTATTGCAATAAGGAGAAACATCTGCTGTCGACTGATGCCCAGCTTTCAGCTGAAGATCATCGAAGCCGTAGGGGTGGAAGTTTCTACTCCTATCGGCCCCATCACAATCGTCGCGGCTTACTGCCCCAAACAAGTCAACATCAGGGACGGATCGGCAGCAGATCTGCGACGAGATATTATCAAGCTAACACGACGACGGGAAAACTTTATCATCGCTGGCGACCTGAACGCCAAACATCAAGCTTGGGGCAACAATCGGCGCAATCAAAACGGCACCATCCTGAACAACGACCTGCAGGAAGCGCAGTACAACATCTTGAGTCCGGAAACTCCCACCCGGTTGAGTCGGTCCGGTGTTCACGCTACCATCGATATCTTCATCAGCAACATGGGCAACAACATCGCTCAACCTATCACCTATCAGGAACTCAGCTCGGACCACTACCCGGTGGTGACTGAGGTGGGATCCTCCGTAAATCGATTTGAAGCCTTCCGGCGCAACTATCATCGTGTTGACTGGGGTCAGTTCCAACATTGCGTCGACACCGCTGTAGACTACGATGTCCAACCGGAATCGTCCGAAGATGTTGACCGGTGTCTGCGCTCCATCGATCAAGCAATTTCCCGGGCCAGGGAGCTACATGTGCCAGTATCCAGACAGGTGAGTAACACTCTGAACCTTGACAGGCCTACTAAAGACCTCATTAGACTCCGCAACACGATTCGTAGGCAGTACCAGCGTACTGGGCTGCCTAACCTGAAGACCAATTGCAACCGTTTGAACAAAATCATCCAAGCCAGGATGGTGGATCTCAGAAATATCGATTTTGCAAACAAGATTCGCTCTCTCCCAGATTGTGCTAAGCCATTCTGGAAAATGGCAAAGATTTTAAAAAATAAGCCGAGGCCCATTCCTCCCCTTTCCTCTCCTAACCAAAATTCGGACCCATATTTACTAATAACCCCATTTGAAAAGGCCAATGCTCTTGGACAACACTTTGAAAATTCACATAACCTTGGCCACGCCATGGTGAGTCCCCACGAGCCTGCAGTATCACAGGCAATGGCTAGTGTCGCTGCCACAGCCGTAGTTGTCCCTGACGAAAGTAGAATATCGGCTGATGAGGTGATATCAGCGATTAAATCAACAAAGAACATGAAGGCCGCTGGTGTCGATGGAGTGGTCAACCTCGAGCTGAAAAACTTGAGTGTTGACTTCTTCAAGCACCTTGCAGTGGTCTTCAACAAGTGTTTAATGCTTGGCTACTTCCCTGCATGCTGGAAGTTAGCCAAAGTTATTCCAATTCACAAACCTGGCAAAGACCCTACCAGTGCCAAAAGCTATCGCCCCATCAGCCTCTTGTCCTCCATCTCGAAGCTATTCGAAAAATTGATACTCAGCCGTCTGCTGGTGTTTTCAAATGATAATAACATCTTTCTCAAAGAGCAATTCGGGTTTAGGAAAGGCCACTCTACCATCCACCAACTCGCACGGGTTACTAACATCATCAAGCGGAACAAGTCCGTTTCCAATACATCTGCCATGGCATTGTTGGACGTCGAGAAGGCGTTCGACAATGTCTGGCATGATGGTCTAGTGTACAAGCTGCATCGATACAACCAACTTTCCGAACTACCTCGTGAAGATCATCAAAAACTACTTGTCGGGCAGATCATTCCAGGTCTACTTGAACAATGTCTCCTCTGATACGTTCAACGTTGATGCAGGGGTCCCTCAAGGTAGCCTGCTTGGGCCTATCCTATTCAACATTTTCACGTCAGACGTTCCTCCCCTGCCGGGTGGTGGTATCCTGTCAATGTTAGCAGATGACACCTCCATCATCTATAAGGGTCGAGTGATCCGTGCTCTGGCGAGTAAACTACAATCAGGCCTGGATGTTTTGTCCGACTATTTTAAGAGCTGGAAGATTTGTATCAATGCAGCTAAAACACAAACCATTCTGTTTCCACATTCGTATTCACCTCGGCTTGTCCCGCCTGCTAACGTCAAGATCCATCTTGATAGCACTCTCATTGAATGGTCGAGTGAAGTAGTCTACCTTGGTCTCACCCTCGATAGCAAATTGCTATTCCGATCCCATGTGGACAAAACATCCACCAAGTGTAACATCTTGATCAGGTCGCTCTACCCTCTGATAAACAGGAAGTCCACCCTGTCCCTCAAAAACAAGCTTGCTGTCCACAAGCAAATCATTCTGCCGGCTATTGAGTATGGTATGCCAATCTGGGAGAGTTGTGCTAAGTGCCACCACTTAAAGCTTCAGAGGATCCAAAACAAGATCCTCAGAATGATCCTTAACAGTCCACCGCGAACTCGAAATTCTGAGATTGACCACCTGGCCGGTCTTCAAACACTCGAGGAGCGAAAGACTTCCACGCTGGAAAGGTTCAGAGTCGCCTGTCTGCGATCAAACCACCAGATCATTCGTGATTTGGCAACCTAGTTTAAGTAGTTAGGTGCTCAAGTAGGTTTTATCACTTTCGTTTCAACCTTCACCGAAGATACATCTACCATTAATTGGCAATGACTGGACGCGGCAAGGGAGGAAAAGAACTCGGTGTAATCGAAAAGTGCTGCGTGATAACATTCATGGCATAACTAAACCTGCCATCCGTCGTCTGGCTCGTCGTGGTGGAGTCAAGTGAATTTCCGGGCTTATTTACGAGGAAACCAGAGGCGTGTTGAAGGTGTTTTTGGAAAACATTATTCGTGACGCCATTACTTACACCGAACACGCCAAGAGGAAGACCGTCACCGCAATGGATGTCATTTACGCTCTGAATCGGCAGGGACGCACTCTGTTCTATAGTCGCTATATTCATAGTCTGGCGGATAGAATTTCGATCTATCAAAAAGTGGAACCAATTCAATATATTTTAGACCAACAATGGAAAAGGTACTATCAACATTTATAAACAAACGTAAATTATTCTTTCCATGCCAATCGAACGCAAACTACCGGCATCATCGGATAAGGGAAACTTTCCACAACCCAAAGATGGTATTAGTTTGCGTAGACGAGCCTTGAGTCACGAGAAAATGGTTTCCGACGTTTTGTTCGCAATAGCTGATGTGCTCTTTTCTGTTGTTAGTCGTGATTTGCTCAATTGGTTCCGCTATTTGACAGCTCAATTGGTTCCCGAGATTCTATCCGCCAGACTATGAATATAGCGACTATACTCTGTACGGATACGGAGGATAAATTAGCATCATCGACTCAGACAAAAAAAACGGTCATTTTCAGGGCCACCAAATGAATTAAAAAGGTGTTTTTGATTAACTTTCTTGTCGGGATTTGAAAGGTGGTAGTGATGTGATCAAATGATGATTTTTTTTCAGTTTAAGGTTGTTAGATTTAACCGAAGTTGGTCGTTACTTGTATGAGATCTACCACTACTAATCCAGTACCGACAATCATTTGCATTCATTTGTTGTGTTGGGGTAGTTCCAGGTAAGTAGTGCGTTTCCACCTAGGTTGTACGCGCCTTGGTTAATCTGAGGGCAATCATAGTCATACTAAAGAAAATAAACAGAGAGAACCCCGCTAAAATTCCTATTCCTACACAAAACACAAGCTCCTGCTGCAGTTAACAAAACTATTTATTATATCATACCACGTAGTCCTACGTCATCATTGCATATAACCCCATTGGGCTGTCCCTTGTAGTTTTTACTTGTACATTTTCTACGATTTTTCTGAGAAAATTAGAAAAGTATTTATTGTAGCAAAATGTGAGAGTTATCGATTGGTGTATTTGGATTTAACTTTCATCTATAAATGACAAAGTTATAAGCGTTCAAAACCTTACACCTTTTCGTGACGGTCGTAATTTTAGATTTCCGGTTTACCCCCAGTAACTTCCCGTAAGAAGTAGTCTACGTCAAAAGAACGAATGGAATAGGGATGGAAAAGGAAAAGGACACAGGGAATGGATTATATATACTCTATGAAAATAAACAATATTTTTTGATTTAAAGTACTATACCATTTAAAACTCATCACGAGGGTGGTCGCTATCCTAGTCTTGTCAATATTAACAAAATAATAAAAAGTAACAAGGACTAAAATGCGTTCCTTTGTTTACAGAAAAATCCTCTTACCATAGTTTGATATTCCGTGGCGTTCTGTGATAGATCTTATACCAGTAGTGCGCTACGGAAAGGTGGTCTACCAGCGGTACTGGTTTTAAAAGATAAAAATGAACATAAAGGAACAAACTCACCAAGTTTAGCCAATTGAACCTAAAGGCAGCTTGAAATGTGCTGATGAAGAAGTCCAAATTGTAGACGGTCCGCTTGATGAAGACCAACATTAACTAGCCCGGTTTGTGGTAGAGCTTGTCAATAGTTAGGTTCAGCGCTGCGACTCAACGATGATACGAATGATGGGACGAATTATGGGACGTTTGTTGGTTGAGAGTTTTCCACGCTGTGAATGTTACCTGCCCTTCAACGGTGTATTTGATGCGAGCTTCCAGGAATCCGGAAAAACGCCATCCAGAATTGGAAGATAGACATAACGGGTGTGGCCAACGATGCTGCACAATTCTTGATGAAAGACGGTGGAGTCGATCCGGACCTGGACCTTTCGATGCATCCACCGCGCAAAGAGCTTTGAAAATAGCGTCATGGCTGAATTTAAGCTACTGCAGACGAATGTTGTAGTTTGGTAACTGGTTGATGTATTGCTGCTGCTGAGGAGTTTGATCGAATTCGAAAACGCTTTGGAATAAATCAGCGAAGATGTTTGCAGAAGTGGAATCGGTGGAGGAGCTTCGATTACAGTAGCTGCCGTCTGCTGGAATGCTAGCGTTTACGAAAGACCAGAACGACGATGGATTTTCTTTGAAGCCACTCTGGAGGTTATCGATATTCTCACGACAGCGAACTTCATGCAAACTGTTGTACTCGGCTTCTGCAAGCTGCGAACCATACTTGTTTTCAGCAGTCCTGGAGCGAAAGTAACGTTTACGGGCCTTGGAGTCAGAGCCAGTTCATTTCAGATCAGAGGAGTCGGAATCGATCAATTTCCATCCGTGGAGTCGGCTGAAAATTGATCAATTCCGATTGCTGACGGAAAAAAATCTACAAGGAACAACCCTATGGGGTTGTACGCAATGGTGACGTAGGACTACATGGTCTTATATAATAAATCTTATTTGTTAACTGCAGCAGGAGCTTGTGTTTTGTGTAGGAATAGGAATCTCTGTTTCTATTCTATAGTATGACGCGCTTGACATAGATGGCTCACAGCAACTCACGAAGAGCTACTGATTCCGATCAATAGCGGTGCGGCTTCATCCTCCTTCTATGGATGCTCATGTGGGCTGCAGCTCGCTGCTTGCAGGCAGCCTTTCGTTGTGTACTGGAGAACACCACCACTCACCACGCGGTGATTGAATAAACCGTTTGGTGTGACCGAATGGAATTCAACTTTGAAATCTGTGTTAGGGAAATCGTTTTTTGCAGGCAATCGGTGATAATTTTAATTATCATTCGTGCAATTTTCAAAAGTTACATTTTGAAAAATGATAAAGTTTTAAATTTAACAGACGTGTAGAAATATTTCTGATCGATTGATGATAAAATTATTGAAATTGATCCAAGGGCAGCTGAGTTGTTAACGCTCAAAATCTTTCATAATTTTGTTACATAGTCCATTTTCGGTTTTCACAAAGTGTACCCCCATATAGAAATCACAGGCGTAGTCCTACGTCAAAAATCAAAAATTCGGTATGTCGCTAGAATAGAAGTGAAACGATTATCGTGGAAGAACCTGAATGTGTCTTAAAGTGGAGCAGATCTTTCGGATTTTTCCTACGGTTGAAAATCTCCTAAATAAAAGAAGAATTGTATCTTATTGGAATGAATATTAGTTCCTTTCTTATTTGTCTTTGTCACATGGTGGTTGGTACTGCATGGAAATCCTCCGAGGGGGAGATGGACGGAGAAAACAAAATACAATTCGTCAGTAGGGTTTGTACGTCAATTATCTTGCAACTCTTGTCGAATGTTAGCTTTTAACATGACTTTCATTTTCAATTCGTTGTACGTAAAAAATAATAATTGAGTCTATCGCAATATTTTGCACATTGATTTGTGGCAATAATTAACCAACAAAGATCAATTAATCAAAGAAGTTATTATTTTTGAACCCTAGTTGAATTCTAGAAGCACATGACAAATAAAGGTGATTGATTTTCTATTCGATTGTTAACCTCTCAAATATCATCTAGTAAGAATAATAAATCCTCGGAAAAATTCGAATGAGAATGTACGATAAGCTCAGACTTAGACAGTTCATTTGGCTCAAAACATTCTCTTCACTCATCTCTTCCTCTGAGGCTTTCTAGTTGGTACAATTGTTAGTTCACTTTTAGATTTTCAATTTTTGTCGACTCGACCAGCAAGATAAAAGTGATTGATTTCTACTTGCATACTGTAACTGTCGAGTTCATTTTCAGCTTAGTGCTCGAAGAGTTAAAGCGACTGTCACATCTGAACGAAGTCGGTTACAGTCATTCTGTAAAAACAAAAACAGTTGCACTCCGAATCCTTCTAAAGAGCACCTACTTATTGCACCATGATCAATAAGAACTAACCTTTTCGAAATATCCCCGTCCGCACCGAGTACGACAAATCCTTGAAGCTGATGGTAACCGGTTTGAACAACCTGGCCGCTACCAGCGATGATGCAGTCGATCCTCCACCCAAACTAGGACTATGATCGAACCCCGGTGGGTGGAGTGGTATCTTCAACGGTGGCAAGCCCAACGTGGTCGGACGTTTCGCTACCGGTCCTCCACCCACGTGCTGCTCCATCTGAATCAATTCCGCTTCCTTGAACTGCTCCTGCTCGGCCAGTGGGGCAGCAATCTTCCGACTGCTTCCACTGGGACTTTCATCGGTATTATTTCTGTGACTACTACTGCTGCTGCTACTGCTACTACTGGTACTACACATCTCATACGACTCGGCCATCTCGGCGGGGATGTTGAACTTTCACTTCTTCTTCGCCTTGTTTGCCGGCCACAACAAACATTCGCGTTTTTTTCGCAGTTGCACGGATACTTGCTGCCGAGTGAATGAAAATTTTTCACCACATGTCACCGGACGGTACCGGTTCTAAAAATACACCCACCAGGCTTCTCTGTACCTTTATCCACCGTACACGGCGTGCTTATTTCACTTGTCAACCCGTCGACCTTCGATCGCGATGCTTCTGGCACGCCTGAATGCAATTTTTTTCGATTAAGCTAAGAAAAAAAATTCAATATCTTATCGTTTCACTTCCCGATCCGTACCCTGGGTTAATCTTCCTCGTTGTCGGGTAAAAATCGTTCGTGCAAAACCATGGACTTGGAACTTGATCTCACACACTCAGCCCGTTGTCCTATGCACATATGCACACACTCTGCGGTCGGTACACTCTTGTGCCAATGCCTACGCTAAGCGAGATTGAAACCGGAGAACTGGCTCTGACTTTCCTTCTCCTCACAAATCGATGCTCGCGGCCGTCGTCGTCGTCGTTCTTTTTTTATTTGCTCACCCTGAGCCACGAGGAGAAAAGGCTGAATTGGGTCAGCTGCGACCGACCTTGCCGGGGAGTCAAAACCCAGCAGCACGCGAACAGCCTTTCTTCACGCCTCGAAGTGCGATAAGAACTACGAACTGACCGAACTGAACTCGTCGAGTAGAACTTTGCTACTGATCGCTGATCCACTACACCGGATGAACAAAAGAAAGTTGCTTGCACTCTTCAATTAATTATTCAAACATTCGATTGCGCACTGCAGCTCAGTAGGAATAAGTCTTGCCTGCAGTGTGCTGCACTTGGCGACGGTCTACTATGATCTCCGTCTATTCTTTTCTACGGTCTGAGTAGGCTGTGCAGTGTGCAATGCTCTTCTGTTGGTAGTTGGATGGGATTGGATCGAAGCAGGCGCGCAACTTCCGCGACGGTCCGCGCACTGCCGACTGACGATGAATACTGAATGAGTTTTGCTCCGAGGTGCTTTATCACACACATGGCTGGTTGGTCGGTTGGAAACGTGCTAATCGCACTGTGGTCGTGGTGTGGTGTAGGTGAGTGACGACCGTTGAGACGGTGCGGCGGAAGCGCGAGGTTGCACTCGATGCGAATGAATGGGAGCTGCTGGGTTGGATTGGAACAAAGACGTAAGTATCTCAACTCGAAGTGAGTGCGACGACTTAGTGCAACTGAGCGAGTGAGTTAAGATGGTACTGTTCTTAATTTACTTGGGATGATAAGTATTGAATTCACCCTAACGATGTAACTAAGTAGGATATGTACAGAGATGACAAACACGGAAGATGTGGATTTTCGTGAGTATTTAGATAGCTGAGTAGAGCATTCATTGGCCCTCTCGCCATCATTGTCAAGCACAAGTCAAGTAAATACTATTTTAGATTTCTCACCCTCCTACGTACATCACAACATCTACTAACTGAATCGATCTTACCGCACTGGAACTCACTCATCAATGAGAGTTCTTGTAAATCAGCAGCATGCATGAACTGAACTCAATTGAGTTTAGGTTTGAGCAAAGAAACCCCAAATACATTTGAGTCCCCTACGCGTTTCGATTCAGTTGTTGATGAATATGCATGCGTCCGGGTAGTAGAGCGTGTGACTTCGGCCCCCCATTTACGCTACTCATCTCAATCTTAAAGGTATAAAGTATGTTCAAAACAGCTGACTGATCGTATGACCGTTGCTTTCATTCCGCTATCAATTGCCGGATTAGTTAGAGCCACATCAAGTTGTTGACTTTGATTCTCCTCAAACCACACCTTGTCAGACGACAAAGTCAGAGACCTCCGTGTCTGGCATCGCTTTTTCCTAACATAAAAGACAAAGAAGGATCCCACTCACTTGGCTTATACCGTATGCAGCAGGTGATCGCCGTAAAATCGGTGCAGTGCGGTCATTTAAATGGCACCTACCAATCAACACAGACTGGAGCATATTATACTGAAGTTGCGATGGTGTTTGAGCAGGAAGTGGCTGACCGTACAAACAAAGAAAAACCATGCTAGAGGACCCGTGTTCGATTCCCGATCCCATAAAGGATGTTTTGGGGTTGGAAATGTATTGACTTCCGAGTAGCATTGTGATTGCTTAGAAAACTCACAATTAATAACAGTGGAAGTGCTGAAAGAATACTAATATGAGAGCAGGCATAACGTTCCCGATGAAAAGCAATAACCATAAAGAAAAAGATGTCTTCACTTATAAGTTGGTAGGGTTTTTTGTACACCAATTTGGCTGCCATCGACTAACAATCACATCACAAGAAGAGTTTTATGAAGAACAACATTTGCAATCATAAAATATGAAATGAGATAACCTACCATTAGGCGTCGTTAAAGTCACCTGTTTCAGCAGAATTGCCGGTATAATGAGAGACCACTTGCGACGAGCAGGGCTTGCATTTTGACACGCAAACATTTTCAGTCCTGTTTGTTCTGTTCTTAAGAGAAGAGAATATCGGTACCAATATTTGAGATGAAATGCTGAGCGAGGTCGACGATTATGTGTCACAACCACGAAAAGGTGCTGGCCATGGCTACAAGCGTCAGACCAAAAAATTGCAACGCAGCGGTAGAGTGTTGGCAGGAAATTCAGCAATTCGGAAAAGCTCCGGAAATGAACAACGACAATGATCTGCATGACAAATTTCTAGTCTAATTAAAATAAATTGCCTTAATTTTTTGGAAATAACGCATCAGAGTTATCTGATTTGGTCATGGAAAGTTGCCATGAAATGATTAAAGCAGATGAACGGCGTAAATCGGTTGATGAAAATAAATAAACAAATAAAATACACTTAAAAATATAATGACAGTGTTCTATGCAGTTGATAAATCTTGTATTTTTAAGTGTCGCGAGCACGATACTGAGCATTAGGTCATATTTGCGGTTTTGTTCTCAGAGTATAGTTCCCTATCCAAAATTCCGTTTCTATTTACCTTTACTAGTATCTGAGCAAAAAGTTCAGTTCATTTTCTTTACACAGCATTTGTTCCACAGGAGCTGAAAATGAGCTGATTGTTTTCCCAGAGAAAGTAACGTTTCGAATAGTAGACAAACATCTGAGAATATTGCAAAAGACATTTACCAAAATTGTTCAAAATTTTTAAATGTGATTTCATAATTGAATTTTTTTAATCCTAGATGGATGTAGGTTTTGTACTTCCAGTACTTCAACAGCACAATATACCTATCAATATGAAAAATAATAATTTATAAACGAAACTTTAAATATCTTTTAAATTTGTCGAACCTCTTAAGCTTACTTTGGACTCTGGTCGAATATAATTCGCAGCCGCACGAGATGCTGATTAGACCGGCGATCCTCTACGGCAACGAGACCTGGCCTATGCTAGTGGAGGACCAACGCGTCCTTGGTGTTTTCGAACGGAAGGTGCTGCGTATCATCTACGGTGGAGTGCAGATGGATGACGGAACGTCGAGAAGTTGAATGAACCACGAAGTACATTAGCTGCTGGGACAACTATCCATCGTCTACACTGCAAAAATTGGGCGACTATGGTAGGCTGGGCACGTCGTAAGAATCCCGGACGACGACCCAGTGAAAATGGTTCTCTAAAGCGACTCATCAGGAACAAAAAGTAGAAGGCGACACAATTTGCTGATACCAATCTTTTTGCCTTTCTCGTACACCAAGGTGTACCGAAAGGCTACGATATCACTTGAACAACACAACTTCTGCGTTTTTTTTGGCAAGGAGGAAACTTTCAAAAGGCCATCGTGCCACCGCTTGACGACTGGGCGCACAGTCGCGATGACACGGTGTGTGAGATCCTTACCGCACTAAGACCTCCTTGGACACCTTGCCCTTTTCCCCCGGAACCACTTGTCGTATTACTTCGGAGGGGGCCGTGCATTACGCACCTCACTTTACCTCAGCTAACTGGCGCATCCAGGTCGCTGGTCGTCTCTCCAATTTTTGAGCCTCCCGGTTTCGGCTTTCACTTCGCACTTGTATGAGCACATTACTACTTTCTAGCTGGTCCTCTCGCCATTTTTGCTGCAGCACTGACATGATCTGCGTTACTGCTCTGCTGACGGCGTTAAAGGTACCCTCCTCTCGACACATTTCTTCGACGACATTCTCCGTGCTAAGGGCGAGCATCTCCTCTCGCACAGCATCAAATCTAGGACATTCGAAGACCACGTGCTCTGGTGATTCTTCCACTTTGCCATACTGCGGACAGAAGAGTGACGTTGTGTGTCCGAACCGATGCAGGTACTTCCTGAAGCAGCCATGACCAGACAGGAACTGCGTCAAGAGGAAGTTGACTTCTCCATGCTTCCTGTTCACCCAGGTCGAAAGAATCGGTATTAGCCTGTGTGTCCATCTACCGTTCTCTGCTGCATCCCACTCCTGCTGCCACTTAGCCATCGACCCCGTTCTCACCATTTTTCGTAATTCTCTGGTTTCTCTCGTCATATAGCACTCGTAGTCCTCCGCCAAGGTGATGCCGATTGGGATCATACCGGCGATAACGCATACTGCCTCCATCGAAATGGTTCTGTACGCACTCATGACTCGCATGGCCATGAGCCGGAACGTACTGCTCAATTTCCTTTTTTTAAGTAGTAAAATTATGTTTATTTCTGTTGATTTGCATAGATATATCATTTTAATTGATTAGCCTATCTGGCTCTTCATCTTTGTTTAATTTGATATTCTAATTTAATATTTGCGTTTTCCAACTAGTTTACAGAATACCCCTTTGGGGATTTGTTTTATTTGAATTGAAAAAAAGTGATTACCTACCTAACTACGAGTATAATTTAACCTAACGTGCTAGATCACGTATGATCTGATGAGACAAGTGTCTCTGAACCTTTCCAGGATGAATACTCTCCGTTCTTCTAATGTCTGAATTCCAGCCAGGAGGTGGATCTCAGAATTTCTAGTCCGCGGGGGACTGTTTCGGACCATCCTAAGGATCTTGTTTTGGATCCTCTGGAGTTTAAGGTGATGGCATTTTGCGCAACTCTCCCAGATTGGCATACCGTACTCGATTACAGGAAGGATAATTTGTTTGTAGACAGCAAGCTTATTTTTCAGGGACAGGGTTGACTTCCTATTGATAAGTGGATACAACGATCTTATCAAGATGTTGCACTTGGTTTTTGTTTTATCAACGTGCTCCCTGAAAAGAAGCTTGCTGTCTAATGTTAGCCCGAGGTACACGACCTCTTTGGACCATTCCACCACTGTGCCGTTCAGGCAGATCTTGTTATTCTCCGACGGAACAAGTCTAGGAGATTTAGAGTGTGGAAAGATAATGACCTGGGTCTTTGCCGCGTTGATACGGATTTTCCAGCTGTTGAAGTATTCAGACAGGACGTCTAGGTCTCTCTGAAGTTTGGCAGTCAGAGCTCCGATGACCCTACCCTTGTAGACGATGGATGTGTCATCTGCGAACAGAGACAATGATCCACCATCAGGGAGAGCCGGCATATCGGAGGTGAACAGGTTAAATAGGATGGGGCCAAGGATGCTTCCTTGTGGAACCCCGGCACCGATGTTGAAAGCATCCGATGTGATGCCATTCAGAGAGACTCGGATGATAGATAGTTGTTTATTATCTTCACTAGGAAGATTGGAAGACCGCACTGCTGCAATTTGAACACCAGACCATCATGCCAGACATTGTCGAACGCTTTTTCAACGTCCAACAACGCCAATGCAGATGTTTTCGAAACAGACTTGTTCCGTCTGAGAATGTTTGTTACTCGAGTCAGCTGGTGGACGGTCGAACGACCTTTCCGAAAACCAAACTGTTCTTCGAGTAACAAGTTGTTTTCATCGGCAGATGTTAGGAGCCGGTGGTACACTGCTCTTTCGAACAGTTTTGATAACCCTGAGAGAAGGCTGATTGGTCGATAACTTGAAGGAGAGGACGGATCCTTCCCAGGTTTCCGGATAGGTATGACTTTAGCTGACTTCCAACACAAGGGGAAGTAGCCAAGTCTGAGGCACTGATTGAAAATCAGTGCCAGATGGTTTTAGAATCTGGAACTCAATGGTTCTGTACGCACTCACGACTCGCATGGCCATGAGCCGGAACGTACTGCTCAATTTTCTTGCCTCGTTTTTAGCGCTTCAATCCAGGCTGGACCTCCGTACTTTAGTATCGATGGGGATACACTGGCCAGAAGACGCCTCATGCTGCTGCTTGAACCAGAATGGTTCGACATGATTCTGGCTTCTGGCTATTGCGTTGATGACCTTCGCCGCCTTCTCGCAAGCATGTTCAATGTAGCTGTTAAAGCTTAGCCGGTCGTCGATCATCACTCCCAGATACTTCAGCACGCGCTTCGAAACAATGACGTGCTCTCCAACGGTGATTTCTGCCCGCTGAACTGCTTTGCAGTTACTGACCAACATCACTTCTGTTTCGTACCTATCGCCTCGGCCGCCAGCATTTCCACTTCTTCCAGCGTCTCACCGGTTACCGTCAAGACGACATCGTCCGCAAAGCCAACGATCTCAACTCCTTTGGGCAGCTTGAGCGTCAGCACGCCATTGTACATTCCGTTCCACAGCGTGGGGCCTAGAATGGAGCCTTGTGGAACTCCCGCCGTGATTCTAAGCGATTTCTGCCCCGTGTATGTCTCGTAGACCAGGACCCGGTTCGGGAAGTAACTACTTAGAATCCTGCAGAAGTAGTCTAGAACCCTCATTTTTCTGTATGTGTGTATATATGTATGTATGTATGTAAGTTCGTATGAGTGTAATTCACTCAATTTTGGCAGAGATGGCTGGACCAATTTTATTGGAACAAGTTCCAGAAGATGTGTTTCAGATCCTCATAGATCGTTATTGATTTTTTTCCTAATCGGATTTATATGAACAAAAATGTGAATTCCAGATTTCACTGGGGGATTCGCAAAAGACTGATATACCATCATGCGATTGAGGTGTCGAATTTTACTATTAGATCAATGGTGGACAGATTCTGACATGCGCCGAAATGCCTCTTGCGATATAAGAGATGAACTCTCTAAATAATCTCTATAATAAAGACTAAAAAAAAAAAAAAAAAAAACCTCTTGCGATACCTCAATAGGAATCACATGGAACTCAACATTATGATTAGTGCAAGTATTTAAATTGATTTTCCTTAACTTATAGCTTACGGGATCCTTTGAAAAAGTTCGTGATGGGGTTTCCTCCCGGGTTCCTTTTGATTTTTCTCGATTTTATCCACATTTTTACGATTCGCTAAATCTCTATAATAAAGACTAAAAAAAAAAAAAAAAAAAACCTCTTGCGATACCTCAATAGGAATCACATGGAACTCAACATTATGATTAGTGCAAGTATTTAAATTGATTTTCCTTAACTTATAGCTTACGGGATCCTTTGAAAAAGTTCGTGATGGGGTTTCCTCCCGGGTTCCTTTTGATTTTTCTCGATTTTATCCACATTTTTACGATTCTTATGAAGGTACAAAACGGCGAAAGTGGCCAGTCATGTTATAGCCCGGTCAACGTGAGTTGACATCAAATCGTATCGAAAATGTTCGTTTTGTATACAACATGGCAGCACATAGACAGGTCTTTAACTATGACTAAAGAGCCTGAATTTATAAAGCGACGATATCTTATCCATTTGACAGGTCTCCTGCTGGATTGGAATGGCTTTTCGTATGACTTTGACAGATAATCGATTGTTCAAATTTTGACATGTCGCCTTTTTATAAATTTAGGCTCTATAAATTTGACCATCTATAACAGTGACAGCTCGTTCGTGTGGTGGATTTGAAAACGGGCGAGTTTCTAATGCGTGTTGTAAAATGTCGCACGTGTAATTTGATTAAAGATGTAAAACAGTGTTACCACATAAATTTTAAAATTTTCTCTTGATTACAAAAGTCTGTAAACATATTTAACGAAAAAAAAATGTCGGTGAAAAAAATTAAAGCCTGTAAATTCACAGACATGTCTGTAAATCTGGCATCTCTGGTCTATATCCACATTAATCCGGACGCTTTCAAATCACAGTAACTTTTGAAAAATGGCACGTAGTATCCCATTAAGTACTCATCCCCTAGGTAAGGAGTACTTAATGGGGTTGGATTAATATCCATAGAATCATCTAATGATTTCCTCAGAGTTCATCGAAGGTATTCCCTTACAATTTATTGCTCTAGAAACTATCTACAGAACGCTATTTTTTTGTCTTTATTATAGAGATATGTAGCCATCTCTTACAGAACGCCATTTGATTCACTCTGTAATTCTGATGAAAGTCTTAAAATTTTTAGGAATTTCTCATAGAATTTTCCTGAAAATATCTCTCCTCAGTATTCACCAGAGATCGAAATTTTCTTGAGAACAGAAACGTCATGTTTCACCTGCTAGGAGAAATAGATGAGAATGTGAGAAGCGAGAGAATATTATACGCTCACAGAAGTTTTCGCGAGAAATGTAACAGTGATTTATTTTTTTCGGAGAGCATGAGCGGCAGATAAATCGTTTCTTTTTCAGTAAATTCTTGATGCCGATTAAGATTATTCACTTCTTTCATACACCTGAAAATTCACTTTGCGCACGCAAACGATGATCCGAAATTAAGAACCAAAACAACAGTTAGGGCACATCACCCACCCATCCAGTCGTAAGTTGGTAGGTACTACATTCGCTTTTCCACTCCTTCGCTCGTCACTGGCTCGAATTGGATCAAACGTTTTGAGGTGTACGAATTTACTACTATCTGCCTTCGGTAGCACCACTGGTTCTTCTCACAGGTGAGTTGAACAGTATATGTCCAGCCGAAGCAGACAATTTGCATACTACATTGCCGATTCCTTTCGATTCTCGGATATTTCAACGTTTCGCCAAACATCGCGTGGAGCAACGCATCACTAGTACCTACCAACTTACGACTGGATCTTGGTTCTTCGTTTCCGTACCTTGATTCCTTCGACAACAACCATGTCAACGAAGATTACCAGGTCAACCGACTCCTTGAAGGTGTTGAAGTCAAAACTCAAGGGTCTTCGAGCGTCGTTAAACAACATAAGTCAGTTCTTTAGGTATTATAAAGCGGGTACAACAGCTAGTCAGGTCACTGTCCGCCTCGAACGCATAGATTTGTTGTGGGAGCAATTTAGTGAGACTTCTTGGGAAATCGAATCGCATGAAGACTACGAAGAACAAGAAGGTGTCGAAAAGGAACAACTGGAGTTCGAGAATCGGTACTACGATGCGAAATCGTTCTTGATGGAAAAGGCCAAGAAGTTCCAGGAAGAATCAGCACTAAACCAGTCAACATGGAGTGGGGACACCGCCAGTACACATGGTACAATGGACCGTGTACGCCTGCCGCAAATCAAGCTGCAGACTTTCGACGGAGACATCGATGATTGGCTGAGTTTCAGGGATCTCTACACCTCTCTGATCCATGAAAAGCCAGATCTTCCGGAAGTGGAGAAATTCCACTACCTCAAGGGTAGCTTAGCAGGCGAAGCTAAGGCACTATTGGATCCGTTAAAGATCACTAGTAACAACTATCCGATTGCTTGGAAGTCGTTGCTAAAACGATACAACAACCGCCAAGGTTCATGGACTACATACGTGCCCAGCCTTCATGGAAATGTCGCTGTCCAGCAGGGAGTCGTTCATTCGAGCACAGTCACTCTGCCGAAACTGTCTCAAGCGAGGCCATCTAGCTCGAGATTGTTCGTCAATGTTCTCGTGTCGCAACTGCAAGGCTCGACACCACACACTGCTGTGCTTCAAGGTCGAAGGAAGAAGCAGTAAAAATGGATCACCCAAGAAGTCCAATACGGGTAAAAGTGGTAACTGGAACGACTCAAGTTCTGATCCCAAGGCAGCGAATGCCGCATCGGTTCAGATAGTATCGTCGAACACAGCACAGAGTCACACGTCACAGGTACTTCTGGCTACAGCAGTTGTTGTGATCGAGGACAACCAGGGTTCTCGCTATCCGGCACGCGCACTGTTGGATTCCGGGTCGCAATGCAAATTCATCTCTGAAGATCTAAGTCAGCTGATGAAGGTCTCTAGAAGGTGGATGTTTCGATATCGGGTATCGGACAAACCGGAACAAGAATCAATCGCAAAATCCAAGCTGTCATCAAGTCTCGGTTCTCGTCATTCTCTCGAACAATGGAATTTCTCGTCTTGCCGAAGGTCACAGCTTGTCTGCCCACTTCTACAGTGCAGGCAAATGGATGGGACATACCGGCAGACATCGAACTGGCAGATCCAGAATTCTTCCGCTCGAGAAAGGTCGACTTGGGGCATCCAAGCTTTCTTCAGCTTCTTCCCATCCGGAAGAGAGATTCCACTGGGAACCGATCTGCCAGTACTCACCGAAACAGTTTTCGGTTGGATAGTGACAGGCGAAGTTACTACATCAAGCCAAGGTACGAGATATGCTTGTAACATGTCAGTATCGAACGATCTGGAGAAGTCCATGGAACGGTTTGGTCCTGCAAGGAAGTACGAGCCGTCAGCAAATACCCGCCGGACCAGACACGCTGCGAGGAGCTATTCGAGCGTACAGTCGAACGGGAATCGGATGGTCGGTAAACTTTAACTCTTTCCAAGCACAACGAAGTTCTTGCGAAACTGGGTGGATTGAGCTGCAACTGTGAAACGGCAAGGTATTCAATTGAACCTACCTGGAACGGTGGGTGAGGAATGGCGAACATTCCACGAGAGAAATGCTTAACACGATTGAAATTACGTGGCGAACAGGGTCGCCAAAATTCAAGCGCTGACAGAGGGGAACGATTGGAGAATGATTTGGGAATCACCAATCTTGCTGATCCAAGACATTATCGAGAATGCCCATAGGTCTACCTGGTTGGAGGATCCTCCCGAAGATTGGCCAAAAGGTGTTGGAAATCCACCAGAAGAGGAATAGGAGAGACGACGCAATGTGGTGGTTTGCGCTTCGTCGAAATAATATGGGTACATTTCGGATTACTTAGCAAATTTCTCTAACTAGGCTAATTCAAATGACTGTTTACCGACTACGCTACACGACAACTTACGGTGTCCAGGAGACCAAGGATGGACAGGTTTTCTTCTTAACCAAGCCGAATGGACGATCATCCGGAAGGTACAATCTGAATCATTCTCAGAGGATGCTCCTGTTCGTCCAAATTCTACTTTACGATGATTACGACGATTACGACGACGAACACGGAAGCCTGCGAGTTGGTGGTAGGCTAGCGTACTCTGAAGAAACACAGCAGATCAAACATCTGATGGTTTTGTTGACCCTCCGTCCACCATTTAATCAGCGGAAGAACAAAAAAGACGGCGAATTACCAAGCCTCAACTGTTTACATCACATTGGGTTGGAACCGAACAATTTGGGGTGGTAACGGTTCACAACTCACCGAAAAGTAGCTTGAGTGAGGAAATGCTTGTCGTTCAGCTGAGTGAGAATTTCTATCGCTGGTATTCACTGAGCATTCGTCTAAAATAACTATGAATAATCTTTGGAATTTCTTTTCAGAATTCCCTTCTCCTTCTTCTATTGGAATTTTACTTACAAGTACCTCGGAGTTCTTTCATCTTCTTTAGAATTCATTTTCAGCTCTCCTTACAAATCCCTTAGGAAAGCCTCCTCAAAATTGCTTTGCAGTTTAAGTCAGAACTCTCTTTGAAATTGCCTTGGAATGCTCCACAGATTTCTCTTATAAATTTACTTTAGTTTACTTACTCAGGTTTCTTTGGAATTCTACTCCTTACGATTCACCTGGAGAATGGAATCCGTAGATTTTCTAGATTTTTATAAATATTAATCCTCTGAATTCCCTGTAAATTATTCCAATTGATCTTTAAAAATTTTCATCAAACTTATTAATGAAGATCATAAGCTTTTAAATTTTTGCGAAGCCCTTAATTAATTTGAAATCTGGGTTCTTATAACTCATTCAAAATTCGTAGTCTTGTATATTTATTTATGTTCGTTCCAGATTGAGCATGAGCATAGACGACCATACATGTCCGAAAAAACAAACAACATATTATGCGCGATCAAGATTACCACGCCGGCAAATCTAACCATGACCAATATCAAAGACCAATATGCAACCGTGCGGATTCATACGTTATGAATTCAAACTGCATTTGATTCAGAAATGGCACATAACGACCCGGAACTCGACCACCTCAAATAATATTTATACATTGTGCTAAATGCAGACGGTCCCGAATCATATTTATACACGTTCCAGAATCTGGAAAATTATCCTTAGTTTAAAATCAGTTGAAATTATCCATGCTCCATAACCTTAAACAAACTCAATTCAAGCCTGAGAATGTACGGTATCACTGAAGATAAATTCACATAAAATTCCAGAATTATTATGTTGAAAGAGTAAAAGCTTCTTACGGGGAAGATAAAGTTAGTTTTACTATGAAATATTTTTAAATTCCTGAGAAGGTACTATGGCATACTTCAATATATTCTATTCTTAAACATTTTCTTAATGAATGAATTTGAAAATCACTGAGAATTCCAGGTTTATCCATGTAAAATAAACTCTCCTGAAGATTCCAGGTTTTCCAGATTTTTCCAAGCTCTGCTTAGGTAGTAGACACCCTGTACTGAATACGAGTTATAGGACCTACGGATGATATAAGTTATCGGACTTTCTAATTATACAAATTATCGTTATAACTTTTCAAA
The DNA here is from genome assembly GCF_037179485.1 of Ochlerotatus camptorhynchus. NCBI lineage: Eukaryota > Metazoa > Arthropoda > Insecta > Diptera > Culicidae > Ochlerotatus > Ochlerotatus camptorhynchus. Next base: position 2,156,355 of record NW_027040657.1, read on the forward strand.
CAATAGCTTATTAAGTACCCACCACTAGACAGTTGAAAACCAATCGTTTGAGCTGACCAGACTGCATATCGAAATTCTCGCCAATAATTAACTAACAGTGGGAGAACTAAACATAAAAATAGAATGTAATTTTTGTAAACAAAATTCTTGTACGTTTCCCAAAATAATCAATGAATCACATTATTAAAATACACTAAAAAATCAAGCCTCTGTCGAGTAGGATAGTTTGTGTCACCGAACAACGATCAAAACAACCCAAATTTCATCGCACGTGTATTAGAATGTGACGTCAACTGCCTAAGCCATAGATATCTCATAGTTCCTTTACCCATGCTTTGCGTACTATAAAACCCCTTGTCATTCCGAGATAACAAAAAAATAAAATCCTAAATTCATATTTCCGCTACCCAGTGAAACCGCACCCACTGTTCACGGTCAATCACCCTGTCGATTGAACCGATTTGTCATTCTCTGGCAAGTGCAATCTTTACACAGTTGCAAACTCATAATTTCGCCTCTCAACAACCAAGCTAAAGCCTGCGTACTTGAGAAATGCCAATTCAGTTCGATAATCCTAATCGCCAATCACTCAATCACGCGCGTCTATCGGTTGTCCCGCCATTACCCTCTTTTTTCTACTTTCAGGTGCAAAAGGCTGTTGAAAAAATGATTTCGATTCCCACTTGACGGGACCGGGAGTACAGTCGAAACTGATAACAACGCTAGCACGATGGAACCAGCTGGAGTTCGGGCACGTTTTGATAATGCTTCGTTGTGTGTGTGTGTGTGTGTGTGTGTGTGTGTGTGTGTGTGTGTGTGTGTGTGTGTGTGTGTGTGTGTGTGTGTGTGTGTGTGTGTGTGTGTGTGTGTGTGTGTGTGTGTGTGTGTTGCTATTCAGTGTCTATGGCCACGAAAATTTGGTCATCGTCTGACGGTCCATCAAGTTCAAGGGTCTTCTGCCGTGCCGTGGGTCAGAGAGGGGCTTTCTTTTCGTTCTACGTCAACCTGTAGACAGATCGAACGGTTCTTATCGCAAATTTTTACTTTTCATTTCATAATTCAGGTGCAGATTTGATTTGTAGTCAAATGAACTACGTTCGATTCACTAGGGAGAGGGAGAGAGACTTTGACGTTGATGTTCAAACATATGATTTTGGTATTGGTAGCTAAAATTAACGGTTTAATACGATACCTTTCAATGTAAGGAAAAATGTGCTATCACGTAATCACAGACGATTGCTTTACATTCTCGTTAATGGTGCTTTTTCCCAGAACGATAGCTTTAAGTAGGAGAAAGAAGACTCATGTAGGCTTTCAAGGGGGGAAAGGGATCAATGGTAAAGGAACAATGGCAAGATCGTTGGACAAGTGGTAGGATTAAAGGTCAATCGTTTCGCACGTAGCTAAATGATTGATAAGACAGCATATTTGACGTATGGAACCCCTCGGAAACTCATTGCACGTTATCATCATCGTACCAGCCGAACTTAAACAATCTACCCGAATGCTAGAAAAAGTGTACCTTAACAATATACTATGCGTTGCAGCAGATCACTACCGTTTGTTCAACTTGTACCACAGCACGAACAACGTTCCGATGTACATTGTTATCACGATCGACACAATCAGGATGAAGTTTTTCTCCATATCCACGTGCTCGATGTCCATGTCCTTCTGGAACAGAACGGGGTTCTTGAAGTGACAGTAGATTTGCGTTTCCGGACAGTACAGGTCGTCCCGGTTCATGCCGTAAACCGAGTTGAGGATCCCGTGGAAACTGGCCCGGTAGTAGCTAATGTGCCACATCCATTGGAACAGCGGGGTGATGTCCACGTACCGGGTGCAGAAGCCGAATACGGAGAACAGAACGGCCAGGATGGGCCCGATGAAGACGGCGAGCTGAAACGAATAAAACACTGATGAGCACTCGGTTGATAACTGTGGTAGTATTCATAAATCATATAAAAAAAAATAATTAGCAGTAGTTGTATAATTAAAGCTACACAACCATCCTACCATTTTTCTCCAGTGTATTCAAAACTTGCGTCGAAGCAAGTTGCGATGCATGCCATAAAACAACTCACACTCAACTTGCACGCAACTATTTTTCTCACTCAGCTCAACACACCCTCGTTTCTCACTCTCATGCGCTCTCTTGCTCACTGTTAACCCATAATGTGACTCACCTTAATCGAGAGCGTCGCCCCGATGAAGAAGCCCCACGCCTGCGCCGAAATGGATCCCGCGACGCAAAACAGCGCAAACAGTAGAAACCGATCAAATGTGTGGTAGTTCCCGGTCAGATGGTAGCTTATCACGACGTAGATCATTGAGCAGGCGATCTGAACGAGGTGGAGAGGAACATACACAAACGTTATCAAAGACAAATCATATGTTTGCAAAGAGTAACGAGGCTTTAGGCAATTAAACTTCAGCGCGGCCGCGAGTTTCGACGGCGTTCAAGCTCACATGTGTTGTTTTACAATATTGACTTTATATCTCATGTCGGACTCTTTTGAGTCAAGAAAGCGTGCGACGAAGGAGTTGTCTGGCAAGAAAAAACATGACCCACTGTTCAACGAGACGGGCCTCTGATATTTTGTTTATGTGATTTGAACTTGACTTTGAGTCGTCGGGTTGGAATTATGTCGTTTCGACAGCGGCGGTCAAGGTTTTGCTTATTTTTTTCGTTTTATTTGCTCTGATTATACCAACCTGGACAGGAACTTCAATGATCAACACCGAGAGAAAGTAGGGTCCCAGCTTGTACCATCGGTTGAAGTGCTCCCGGGTGAGAGATTCCATTTCGACTTGGACTAGAACGAGATTTTAGGTATTATATTCAAATAATTGCTATTGGAGGCCGATCGAACCGCAAACTTACATGATAATACGACTGCCATTTTCCCCGTGTAGACCAACATTAGCAGAGATCCGTACAGGTATACGTAATTGGCCAGCACTTGATTGGCGTTCGGGCCGACGCCTTGGTAGATGTATCCGAACAATGTTGCGATGGAAGCGTGTGCAAATAGGCGAATTCCCAGTAGGAACTGCAATTGGAAATGTGGTATTTGATGAGTAATTTTCAATCGATAAAATGCGAAATGTTAAATCGGCAAGATAACATTGAAGATGATTAATTAACGCGCATGAATGTAGTATGACCACTCGTACAAGTTCATGTGATTTCGAACCGGTTTACCGAGAATAAAATCAATTTGATTGCCATAGGGGTGAGCGGGGTGAGGATCAATTGATCTCTTTTGTTCTTATATTATACGGGATATATATTGTGATTGTCTATGAGAAACCATCTGTCTCAGAGAATACTTAACCGGTTTCAACTGCAGGAACAATGTATTCAACCATGCGCTTGACCGGCGAGTTCAAATAATAGAAATATTAATAAGCGTTACTCCGTTCTGTCTGTAAGTTGTAAATTTGATTGATGGTTTAACTTCATCAAGGGGTCAGACAAATTTTATACATATTTATAAATATCATCAAATATTTCAAAATTTAAACGTATATTTCCAAAAAGTAGCACAATGCTTGTTCTAAAAATACTATTGTTTTGCAGTCTGTATGAAAAAACTGAGCATCAAAACATGTTTTGAGAAATTTAGCCAAGTGCACATTACATATATGAAACTGCATGGAAAATAACTTACTAAAAGCCCTTTTTTTGTTGCCTGGGAGGTATAACTGTTAGGGCCCATGCATTAATTATGTCACGCTAAATCGAGGAGAAATTTACCCCCCCCCCCTATCGTGACATTTTTCTTATACCTAATGCATTTCTTGTCTCAAATCTTAGACCCCCCCCCCTAGAGCGTGACATAATATATGCATCAACCCTTATAGTTAGCCATCGATCTGTCAAAATAAATTTGTTGTGATATCGACACTGTGCGTTCATAAAGACCAATGTCGAAAACTAGTTGAATGTGTAATGTGGTGTTCGTATTTCACCGCAGTGTTTATCTTTTTACACGAAACAGCTGTTGTCTGTGTGATCAAGGTAGGCCGTGCATCGAAACTGACGTGTTTTGAAATTGCTGCTGCTTTATTTTCCGAGATGTTTATTGAAAATTTAATGCAATAAGTCCTTTAACTGGTGCATTTTGTACACCTGAAAACTTTTTCAATAATTTGGCGTGTGTTTATTAGTGCTGTGTTCGGTTATTTAAAAAAAAAATAGAATCGAAAGAGTTTTTAAGATTACCGCCGCCGTGAAACGTTGCGAAAAAGCAGATCTCTTCTTCTTCTTCTTCTTTCCTTTATTTAACGTCGGTTTCTGTTCCGCAATCTAGTGCCAATCACCGACGGACATCGATTGCCATCCATTGACGGCAATCGAATGTGCAGGAAGGCAGCTTCCACACCTGCGTACGATATCGCACCCATTCACAACACACATGGGCCGGGACCAACGGCTTTACTTCCCTTTCGAAGGAAGACGTGACCAGAGATTTTTATGCCTCAGAAAAATCCCACCGACCTCGGCTGGGATTGAACCCAGACCCAGAACACCACTACACCACCGGCGCCGGCAAAGCAGATCTCCACTGAATTTTCTAATGTACGCTGTTGAATCGTGTCCGTTTGGGTTTAGTTACAAGTGCATAACGATCCGGAAGCCGGAAGTTATAAAATAAGTCCAGGAGGTAACGGTGATATCCAGTGGAAGTAGGTTAAAATCGAACGTGCAAATTTTCTCCAGCAAAGTGCTGCTGCCTGCAAGCCAAAATGGGCGCGTATCTATCGGAAACACTCACAACGAAGGATTCGAGCGAGGAGGCAATTGATTTGCTTGCTTGCGGTTCCAGCTCGATGCAAGGCTGGCGCATCAGCCAGGAGTAGTAGTTTCTAGTGAAAGAAATGATCTCCATCACATCACTAAACATAACCACGAGCAATGACGAGGAACTGCATCCCAAAACCCATGATAAACAAGGAGCGGATGCATCCAACGAAACTTTTAAGCGCAAAAGAATCATTACCAACATAGGAAAAAAAATACAACGGCGCCGGTGGTGTAGTGGTAAGCGTGATTACCTCTCACCCCAGCAGGCCTGGGTTCAATACCAGTCGGCGCCGCCGGGATGTTCTGAGGCACAACATCTCTGATCACGCCTTCCTTCGGATGGGAAGTAAAGCCGTTGGTCCCCGGTTCATGAGTTGATGGGTCGATAGGTAGGGTCCAGGTGTGGGAGCTGCCTTCCTGGCACGTCGGTAGCATTTTTGCTCAGCACGGAAAACAAGATCGACGGAAAAAACAAACCAAAGGAAAAAAAAAAAAAAATAGGAAAAAATTCGGTAAGATCCTTCTATTGCATTATTTTATGAATCTTCAATATTGTACAAATATTTACACATTACACACAACTACACATAGTAACTCGGAGCGTTTGGTACGGTATGTCCACGCATACTTCCACCCCTGTAGATTCAAGAAATGTTCCCATTCATTTCCAAGAATCATCTTTGCGGCAAATACAACGCAGTAGGCCTGGCCGTATTGATGTTTATATCATATCTCAGATATGCTGTAAACATCAATTAGACAAGCAAAATGATTAGACCTCATCTAACCTAATCATTTTCCAGGATGCTGCGCTTGTATTAGATTTGATTAGATTAGAAACAACTCTTGTCTGTGATGTCACCTCTGCTGTTCGCGGTATGGAATGTTGTGCTGACGTGACGTCATCATTGTCGGAGGTTTGGGCAGTGGAATCCGCGTGATTCAAGTGTGGAATTCGGGGTAATAAAATATGACTCGCGATTATATTGTACTTAACTGAATTGCGTTTTATTTGTAACTGATCGATTGCAAAAACAAAGAGATAGAATAGGGTTACCAACTCTGTGACATCGCACTATATGCCCTGTGGGGACAAAGCGGTTCAACACTCCTCCTCGATGTTCAGGGTTGGCCGGCTGCTTCACTCCGGAGGCCCAGCATTTCGGAAAACTTCCGAACCTTGACAGCTCCCAACGGTTTTGTCATTATGTCCGCGACCATGTTGTCCGTTTCGCGATACTTCAGGATAATCTCCCCTGATGATGAAAGCTCTCTGGTGAAGTGATACTTAGTATCTATGTGCTTGGAACGAGGGTTCTGCTTCTCCAGAGTAGCGAAATCCAAACAGCTTTTGTTGTCTTCCCAAACGATGGTTGGACTATGTTGTTCCTCGTTGAGCTCCTTCAACAGCCTACGTAGCCACACAGCTTCTTGTCCAGCCTCTGCCAACGCCACATATTCGGCTTCCATCGTTGAAGTAGACACGCATGATTGCTTGCGACTTCCCCAGCTCACAGCTGCACCGCCAAGAAGAAAGACGAATCCGCTGTTCGACTTCCGATCGGCAGTGTCACTTGCCCAATCGGCGTCGCAGAAACCCTCCAGCTTCAGGTTGCCAGCATCGAAGTACAATCTGTAGTCCACCGTTCCGCACAAGTACCTTACAATCCGCTTGAGTTCATTCCAATCCGCTTGCAAGGGGTTGTTGATCTTCCGGCTCAATATTGACACTGATGCTGCTATATCAGGCCTGGTATTGGTGGCAATATACAGCAGCGATCCGATCAAACCATGATACTCGACGTTGTTCGCCAAGCTCTTCGACTCCAATCTGCTCTTGTAGTAGCCAGTATCCATCGGAATAGTCGACCGTTTCGCCTCCTCCAAATCGTAGACCTTGGCAATCTTCCGGATGAAAGATGCTTGGTTGATTGAGTAAACTCCATCCGCTCCTCGTTTCACACTGATCCCAAGAAAATGACGGATTACTCCCAAGGAAGCGATGTTGAACTTCTTCCGTAACTACTCCTCAACCTTGCGGATCTCCTCCTGCAGACGACAAACGACGATCATGTCGTCCACGTATAAGAGCAGTTACATTCGCTCTCCGCTCCTCAGATCCTTGATGAACAAGCAGGCATCCGAGGCAGACTGTTGGAACCCAATGCTAATGAGGAAATCCTTTATAGTATGGTTCCAAACCCGAGCGGCCTGCTTCAGGCCATAGATGCTCCGGTTTAGCTTGCAGACCCAGTCCTTCTTTCCGGGAACTTCGAAACCGGGTGGCTGAGCCATGAAAATCTCCTCCTTCAACTGGCCGTAGAGGTAAGCACACTTAACGTCAATATGCCTCACCTCCATCTTCTTGCTGCTCGCCATAGCCAGTAGTACCCGGAATGTTTGTTGCATCGCAACCGGCGCGAACACTTCCTCGAAGTCACGCCCGAATCGCTGAAAACAGCCTTGCGCTATAGCCCTGGCCTTGAAGCGCACAACTTGACCATCCGAATCCTCCTTCTTCTTAAACACCCATCGACTACCAACGGGTTCGCGCCCCGCAGGAAGCTTCACCAACGCCCAGGTATCATTTTCTTCCAGGGAACACATCTCCTCCTTCATCGCTGTCAGCCATTTCTTCTTGTCAACGGAAGCCATCGCTTGCTCGTACGTCGTCGGTTCTTCACTGCAGTAGGTAGCTAGGCTAACCTCACCTACTGCATAGTCGTTCAGCCGCTGCGGAAGAACACACCGCGTGCTTCGTTGCGATCGGCGCAGACCACTAGCTTCTCCTCCTGTGGCTTCACCGTCCGTATCTCCCGCTGAATCGCTTTACTAATCTGATCCGGAATAGAAAGATTCATCGCCGTCTTCGTTATCTTCTTCATCCTCATCCGGGACCACTTCCGGAATCAAATCCTCTTCGGTTCGGCCGATCACGACTTCAACATCCTTTGAGCCGCAATCTCCTTCTGAACGGATCTCCGCTCCCAGTTCCAGAAAGTGAGCGTCTCTGCTAATAGTAACCCGTCGAGTCTCCAAATCGAGGAACCGATACGCCTTGGCTTGGCTACAGTAGCCAATGAAAATCATCTTCTTGGCCTTGCTCTCCAGCTTTCCCCTCTTCTCGCTTGGGATGTGGACATAGGCCTCGCATCCGAAAACTTTCAGATCCCGCATCACTGGCTTACGTCCGAACCAGCGTTCAAACGGCGTCCGGTCGACGGAACGGGATGGCAGCCGATTCTGGAGAAACGTCGCTGTCGACACTGCCTCACCCCAGAATTCCTTCAGAAGGTTGGCATCGATAAGCATACACAATGCCATTTCTTGGAGGTAACGATTTCTTCGTTTGGCTACCCCATTCTGCTGAGGTAGTGTACTCAGTATGGGGTAGTGTACTCAGCTTTAATGCCTTCCTCAGCGAAAAAACTTCGGAGCTCGTTGTTTACGAACTCGCCACCGTTATATGACCTTATCACCTTCGGTTTCCGGTCGAATTGGTTCTTAACCATATTCACAAATTCCTTGATCTTCCCAGGCACATCAGACTTATTTGCCAGAAGATAGACCGTAGCATATCGACTATAGTCGTCGATTAATGTGAGGAAGTATTTGTTTCCTCCTGGGGTGACGTGCTTGAACGGACCGCACACGTCCGAATGCACTAGCTCGAGTATTTCCGTTGCACGCCTCTGCACTACCTTCGGGAACGACTGCCAGTGCAGCTTGCCTTCAAGGCAACACTCGCACACCAGCTTTATCCCGCAATCAACCACCTTCATCTGGGTGCCGAGCTCCTTTTTGTTGATCAGGTCCACCACGTCGTAGTCCCTGTGGCCAAAACGACGATGCCACGTATGCTGGCAGAAATCGGTATGCCGAGCAGTAGCAGCAACCATAGACCTCGCAGAACATCTCAACAAATACATCCCGTCGCACAGGTCGGCGACGGTCACCGTATGGCCCTTGGTATTTCGGATTCGACATCCATGTGAATCGAACACAACAGAAATATTCTTAGCTACTAGCTTACTTACTGACAACAGGCTACCTTCCAGCTCTGGAACGAACAGGACATCTTGTACCTTCACCTCTTGATCCTTTCCGTTGCCGTTCACGCACAGCAGCATCCCGTTGCCGACGCCTGCAGCAACTGTCTTCTTCCCGTTCGCAAGAGTAACATCGACATGCACGTCTTCCACCAGCTCCGAGAAAAATCTCCTGTCGCCTGTCATATGCTGCGACGCGCCGCTATCGACGAACCAGTAGCTCTTCAAACCGTTTGCAAAACAGCACTTCACCTCCTCGGCATCGGTGGTTCGACCTGCACTCGCCCAGAATAGTAGGGGTGCACCGGAATCCTGTGCTTGCTTCGCCTTTGGTCCATTGGAACTCCTGCTGCTTGCTGCTTCTGGTTATCCGGCTCGCCTTTCAGTGAAGCCAGATACTTCCGGCAGTTCTTGCGATAATGGCCGGGCTTATTACAATGGAAGCAAACCTTTTCCGCAGACTTCGATTTCGCCATCGTCTTCAGTGCCTTGCTGTCATCGGAGCTGCGACCACGATCCATCCGCTTCTGGTATTCGTCTCGAAGTTTTGACTTCATCAGCTCCATCGTAATATCCTCGTCGGGGCGACTCTCGAGCGCAGTCACCAGGCCATTGTACGTTTCCGGAAGGCTTCTCAAAACCATGGCAACTTTCATCTCCTGCTCGAGCTCCAAACCAGCCGCCTGCAACCGATCAAAAAGCTCCTCGACGTCCAGCAGGTGCGATTCCATATCGCCTCCTTCGTGCAAATTCTTGTTGCATAACTTTTTGAGCAACGAAATCCGTGACGTCACAGTAGCCTTTTCGTGGTGCGTTTTCAACGCATTCCACATCGCACGCGCACTCGTTGCATTTTTGAGCAACCCTAGCTGATTGTCTTCGATGGTGAGACCGATGGTAGCTTTGGCCCTTTTATCCTCCTTCGTCCACTGCGCAGTGACGGGCTCGGGCTTGGCCTCGTCAATGACATGCCACAACTCCTCACGAGTAAGCAGCATCTTCATCCGGAACTTCCAAACGTTCCAATTCGTGTTGGAAAGTCTCGGGAACGAAAACTTCGCAGCGTCCGCCATCTTCCTCCACCTCGAGAAAAAAAATCCTCGTGCGCGCGACTGACCGAAAACTTAAAACGCGTAAAACTCGGAACCTCCCGATTGTCCGCACAAAAAAACTGGGCTCATAACCTGTCGGAGGTTTGGGCTGTGGAATCCGCGTGATTCAAGGGTGGAATTCGGGGTAATAAAATATGACTCGCGATTATATTGTACTTAACTGAATTGCGTTTTATTTGTAACTGATCGATTGCAAAAACAAAGAGATAGAATAGGGTTACCAACTCTGTGACATTGCACTATATGCCCTGTGGGAACAAAGCGGTTCAACAATCATTCGCTTGCGCAGCAATGTTAACAACATTTCTGCTTCTAACACCAGCAAGCTGCCTGCTGTTGCAAACCTTGTATGATTGACATCGGGTAATGCGGCCTTTCATTTTTCGACTAGCTCTACAGGGGGTTTATCAAGGGTTATATTTAACTAGTATTTTCCAGAGACAATATTGTATAAGAGACGCGCGGAGAGAACACAAGTAAATCTGGTTGCACGGCCAACTAATGTCTTTTTCTGCAAGGTTTGGCAACCCGTAATTTTGTGTTTACTTCGAGTGACTTTTAATTTGAGCGGTTCTCGTCTGCTTCAACATCACGGTAAAATGAATACTTTTTAACCGCATCTGTAGTATCGCTATTCAATGGAAGTATTTGAAGAATCAATTTTTGACAACTCTGAGTGAAACCACATTGGAGGGTTTATTCTACGGAGCGTTGTACAACATTATTTAATCTGCGATTGTTGCTTCCTATCATGTAAATATGAGTGAAATCTCTCTTTTGAAGTCTTTCACAAATTTTACTTTCTTGAAAAATTACACCGGAAGCGCCTTGATCTTTGTTACAGAGCCTGTGTAGATATATTTCGTTGCACTGGAGCAAATATTTCGTGAGAACATAACGAGGGCCTCCCTTAGCTCAGTCGGTAAAGGCGCAGCTACAAAGCAAGACCATGCTGGAGGTGGCTGTGTTCAATTCCCGGTCCGGTCTAGGAATTTTTCGGGTTGGACTTCCCTGGGCATAGAAGTATGATTGGACTTGCCACACAATTATACCAATGCAAAAATGGTACAGGCATCTAAAGCTCTCAATTAATAACTGTGGAAGTGCATCTAGAACACTAAGTTGAGAGCACGCAATAAGCTCATATGCGATATGCAATAAGCTTGAAATGCAAATAAGAAGAAGAATAACGAGAATACAGCTGGTGAATAACAATAATATTCCCTGTCCAATTTCACTTTTCATACGCAAACCTAATTATAATTATTTAAATCTCAACATTTAACCAGCGTCTGGTTAAAAATCTCCTTAATAAAGACAATCAACCTCAACAATAATCAACACCAATCTCAATACTTCCCACGCTATTCCTCGTAAAGTGCTCGTGTTTATTTACATTGCTCGATTGGAACCGCGTTTGGCGGTACGATTGAAAATTTTGGCTTCAGTCTTCGCGCGTCTCTTATTTAACATCGTCTCTGGTATTTTTTAGCCGGTCAGAAGCCAATCAAGAGCGTTATTAACCAGTAATTTTGAATATTTACAGATGCAGGGCTGGTAGTGCTGATGCGATATAATAGTAGTGACTTTAGTGACTAAAATTACGGAAATAGTGACCAAATAGTGACTTGTAAATACTAAATAAGTAACCATTTATATGGTAACTTAGAAATTCAAATACGGGTTTATATTGAAATAAACTTTTTATGTCATGGAACTTGAAATCAAATTTCATAAATTTCTCTAATTTAATCGAATCTCACAACGGAATCTCCTGTGAAGAGCATTTGAAGTGATTTGAATAATTTACTTTTGCTTACGTTGTACATGATGACTAGCAAATAGTAATTTCCATTTTTTTTTTATCTTGAATTTGATTCTGCGTTCGAAATCTTTAAATATTTGATATATCTAGGTAGATAACTTAAACAATTTGCTATGAATTTTTCACAGAATTCCTTCAGAATGATCTCTAGAACTTTTTTAGAATAATTCCCCTTCTCTTAAACTTAGAGGCAAATCAGCTTTTACAAACATAATATTGCATTCTTGAAATTCTTTGCCGAAAAATCAACAAAATTCTTGGAAGTAGATTATTTTCGTAGTTGGAAATGCTTAACATTAAATATCAGAATTAAAATGGACATTGAATATGATGAGGATGATGAGGAGATGAAAGTAAAGTAGATTATTTTCGATTTTTCATTGATTCTTCTAGGAACTCCCTGAAGGCTCCTTCCATAAATCCATCCTTATAATTTCCATGCAATTAACCTCATAAATTTCATAAATTTCCGCTTAGAACAAACATAATATTGCATTCTTGAAATTCTTTGCCGAAAAATCAACAAAATTCTTGGAAGTAGATTATTTTCGTAGTTGGAAATGCTTAACATTAAATATCAGAATTAAAATGGACATTGAATATGATGAGGATGATGAGGAGATGAAAGTAAAGTAGATTATTTTCGATTTTTCATTGATTCTTCTAGGAACTCCCTGAAGGCTCCTTCCATAAATCCATCCTTATAATTTCCATGCAATTAACCTCATAAATTTCATAAATTTCCGCTTAGAATAATCTTGGACTTCGCCCTTGCATTAAATTTTAAATTCAATTCGCATTCTCCTTAGAATCCTCAGAATTTTCAAAACAAAAATGCATCACAAGCTTTGAAACTCGTCTCAGAATTCCGTTGGGATTGAACCCCCAAAATTCGATTCCATTGGAATTCTTCTCGGAATTTATTTCGAACTCTTTAGAATTCTCTTTGCAGTATCGTCAGAAATCACCCCAGAATTCTTTTAGAACTATCCACGTTACAAAACAAGTCCAGGAGGTAACGGCGATATGTGGAAGTAGGTTAAAATCGAACGTGCAAATTTTCTCCTGCAAAGTACTGATGCAAGCCAAAATGGGCGCGTATCTATCGGAAACACTCACAACGAAGGATTCGAGCGAGGAGGCAATTGATTTGCTTGCTTGCGGTTCCAGCTCGATGCAAGGCTGGCGGATCAGCCAGGAGTAGTAGTTTCTAGTGAAAGAAATGATCTCCATCACATCACTAAACATAACCACGAGCAATGACGAGGAACTGCATCCCAAAACCCATGATAAACAAGGAGCGGATGCATCCAACGAAACTTTTAAGCGCAAAAGAATCATTACCAACATAGGAAAAAATTCGGTAAGATCCTTCCATTGCATTATTTTATGATTCTTCAATATTGTACAAATATTTACACATTACACACAACTACACATAGTAACTCGGAGCGTTTGGTATCGTCCACGCATCCTTTCACCCCTGTAGATTCAAGAAATGTTTTCTCAGAATCATCTTTACAGCAAATACAGCGCAGTAGGCCTGGCCGTATTGATGTTTATATCATATCTCAGATATGCTGTAAACATCAATTAGACAAGAAAAATGATTAGACCTCATCTGACCTAATCATTTTCCAGGATGCTGCGCTTGTATTAGATTAGATTAGATTAGAAACAGCTGTTGTCTGTGATGTCACCTTTGCTGTTCACGGTATGGAATGTTCTGAGAATGAGAATTCTTTTAGAACTATCCACAGAGACCATCTTTGGAGTTCACGGGATTTTCATGGAATTTTCATCCGAGCCCACTTAAGTAACATTTCAGAAATAATTTTGAATTCTTATTAGAATTTGACCTAGAATCCTCATCCAATCATCATAGAATTCTTCTCAGAACTCTCGTTAAAATGCACTCTCATTTGTTTCTCTCAATTGTTTCGGAGCTGAATTTTGTCTCAAATAATTTAAACAATTATCAAAAGCGACGCTCGTATGTGTTAAACCAAGTTTAACTATATAGGTAAACCTGGCTTAAGATTAAAGCGGAGAAGAAGAAATCGGTCCTAAGAGCACTTAATTTTTCATGAGACCTTCGTAGTCTGTACTTTGATATTCTTCTCCGATATATCTTGGTGTCATCCCTAGAATCTTTTAAAATACTCTTAAAATCTACTTTGGATTTTTTAAAGTTCTTAATCATCCTTGAAAGACTTTTGAAAATCTATCACAGACAAATACCTTTGGAAAGTTACAATTTATTTTCTGGAAAAGGAGGTATATTTTTCCCGATTTTTAATCGAAATTGTAGGCATTTCCCAACAGATTTCCTGGTGTTCAAAAGTTTTGCGGTTCACTGGTCACCCTGGTTAAAATTTTCAATTTTTTAACAGATATGTCTATTTTGTTAAAACTACTGTAGACTTTCTTAGAGCCAAGTACTCAATTTAAACATTTTGTTGATATTTTTAAATTTCACTCTATTTTAGTAGTGAAAAAATTACTTCCCTAAAAATAGTCACTTATATAATTAGGGAAATAGTGACTTTAGTGACTTTTTGGTGTAAAAAGTGACTTTTTAGTGACTGGCTTTAAAATAGTGACCAAATCACTAAAAAGTGACCTGCTACCAGCCCTGCAGATGTAATATTTCTTAGTCTCTTTGATCTGGTTGAATTAAATTCGATTCATTACGTAGATGTAATTGCATGCAAACAATTCGAAGATTTTATGTTTGCGTTGAATAGGTGTAATAAAACATTTTATATAAATAATAATGTTCACTGTGTCATAACAAAAGTCAACTTATGAGTGTCATAATACATCAAGAAATATTCTGTTGACATTTATAAAAAGTCGCAATTCAGCTAAGAAAGCTAGAAACATAACTAGGGTAGGTGTACCAGTTTTAGGCCCTAGTGTTCGTCGAATTGGCCTTATCTCAAATTTTACATTTCAACACTCTTTTAAATTTGTTTCGATACAAGGTTAGAACATGGTACAATGGCCAAAAACTGGTACAATTATCCTTTGTAAAATAGATTCAAACGATTACTTTCGCTTGTAAATAGTGCTTATTGTTGCTAGAAAAAATAGCAGTTCCAGGTAAGTTTGAGACAGCTAGCTGGGAGCCCAAGGATGGGACCTTAGCCATAGTGAACTAAAAAAGTTTGCTGGGAACGCCCTTCCTTTGCCTTTTCGATCAATCTTTCCACTCAGTAAAAAAAAAATTTAATATTACATCAAAGTAGATGCACTTCAAGCAACCGGTGGAAACTAGCGATTTTAAATTGGCTCACTACTTGACTAGCCTATTGGTACCAAGCAAATCGATTAACGTACCCTATTCTAGTCAAAGTTCTAGTACTACACTATGTTTGTTTTGATTCGCTTTGAAAGTTTGACAGATAAAATGAGGGGTTCGTGGATTTTCCTATGTTTTGAGTGGTGCACCGATTAGATAGTACCAGAGCTGAGCCAAAAAGTTAAGCATTTTTCTTCGGGACCTACTAGTCTTAGAGTTACCTCTATGACCCTACTGCTTTTTCTCTGAGATGACTACGTTGGTCATGACGAGAGCAGCAAAACAATAGTTGGGTAAAGAAGAGTTGCATTATAACACGCCATTGCCTGGATATGCTTTCGACAACTTGGGGGCTTTAGTTAGTGATGAAACATCGCTAGAACTTTTCCACAGCCGCAGATAGCATGAGCAAGTCAAACGCACTATTCTACCTCTGGATTTGAGAGCATACCTCAAATCAAGCTAAACAATGCATTAGGTCCGATGTAAAATTTATCGATTCTCTTCATCGACTTTCTCTTTTGGGACTTAACTGGCCATGAGGATGCAAAGAGAAAGTCCACGAAGAGAATATGTAAATGTGTTCAGCTTGAAATTCCCTCTTCCATCCAGGGTTCCTTCCATTCATTTTGGCTAAAAAAATGTTTTATAAAATTATGGAATAATAAGATATTATAATAATATTTTGTTTGTGTAAGCAACAAGAAAAGATTGTGGAGTTTGTGTTTGACACATAATACCAGCCAATGTTGCTGCATGAGAGTCGCAATAGCTTGCTTGCTTGAGCTTGAGCTTGAGCTTGATTGACCGCCCACGGTTGCTACTCTGTTATTGCCAGATCAGCTGTAATTACACAGAGAACCAATAGATAATGCTTGGGACTAGCAATCATCCTCAATGTGTAAAAACTGGTGATCTTAAATTAGGCATGCTGCATGCTGCATGAGAGTCGCAATAAGCGATTTTGTCATTTATCTCACCCACTCTTCACTCTTCACTCTTCGCGAAGAGGCGATCAGAAAATCGCTCATTGTGGCTCTGTCAAAGCTAAATTTACAGGTTTTATGTGTCAAACACAAACTTTAAAAATTTGTCTTGTTCCTTACACATACAAAATACCATCATAATATCGTATTATTCCATAATTTCCTAAAACATTTTTTTAGTCAAAATGAATGGAAGGCACCCTGCTTCCATCAATGTATGAGCTAGGTAAAGGAGTGCGCTTTTGATTAGTATTGTCGCATTAATGGCCCTTCGTTCAATTTCAACTTCTGTTCAATTGTCACACTGCTGTACTCTAGCGGAACTATCAATCTATCACAGCGTTTCACAATCTTCCTTTTTTTTCTTCTTTTTCTTATTTTGAACTTTAATAAGCTCCCAATCCATCAATATTGAATACAGATGTAGTTTTTCTATACATTTTGATGCTATATTATACATATGATTAACTGAAACGTAAAAACAGATTGACATGAAAAACATGAAAAACATAAAATTCCTACGTTCGGTCGTGACCCGCCAGTTGGATCGCGACCCATATTAACTCTAACTGATAAATGATCGCACTAAAGCTTCGAATTGATATAAGTATAGCATTTCCTCCCAACTCTGAATATCGTAAACTTCACGTATGAAGTAACAAAAAACACTTTTAATGCAATACAATCAGTTCTGGCAGTAATTTTGTCCACATTTAAACAAGAAAGCAATTTTGAAAATCAACCAATTAACCACTTCATTCGAGCAGTTAAACTGACGTTTACTACCACTCGAACTTTGAAATAAAACGTTTTTTTGAGATTTTTTTCTTCTAGAACCTCGAGAAAAGTAGCCAACATTTGTACGCTTCATATAAAAATAGAAATTTTTTGGTCCAATTTTGTGAAATCGCTGGTAGAAAGTCACGCCAAAACTGCTTGACAAAATGGTCAATTAGCAACTGAATCAAAAACTATACCGCAGTTGACTATTCCTAGGAACTATCACAGTTAAGTGAATCAATTTTCGGAAATTATTCTACAGGGTGATTCAAAATAACTGTCACCGATTTCACAAATATGCAATTCTCAATGGGTAAAATGGGTATATGTTCAAGTATTTTTGTTTTAAGTGTGTACAAATATCAGCTTGTATTGATAGTAGGATTTGAAATTTCATTCGTTTGTGATTTCAAGCAGCCATTGACGTCAAAATGGAGAATGGCATAAATCTTTAAAAAAATCGTGTGTTATCTTTTAGAAACTGAAATTTCTTCGAAAGAATGTAACATTTATTTTTGCATCATTATAGAGGTACAAAGGAACCATGCTTGGAAAATCCGTTCAATATCAGAGCTTAAACGCATCAACAGGACTCAAAAACTGCTGGAACTAAAGCGTGCGTGCCAGCTGTGGTTAATTTTCATGACAAATGTGGCTGATAATTAAGGTAAAGGGAGAGAGATTTGGAATAAACTCTGCTTAGTTGAAGATTATATATGTAGAATATCTGGAATATAATGATATCAAAAATTCATGCAAGCGTTCAATCGTTATGACCATTTTAAAAAGGGACAGTTATTCCGAATCACCCTGTAAGTGTAGTAAAAAGTTGAATCAGCATGGTTGCAAATACTTATTTTGCATAAAACCATATATTTTAGGAATAATGAAATCAAAAGATAAGAGGATGTATTTGACACAAGGGGTAGGTCACTCCGCACACCAATCTTGGGTCATCTTTTTTGTCAGTGTGCCGCAGATGTACCGATTGTGCCGATCATAGAGCAAGCTGCGATTGTTTGTAAAATACCCATCCCGGCAACCCGGTATTTCTGACACCTTGAATGTTTTGGTTTGAAATCGCAAGGATAAATCGTATTAAGAATGACGAGGGAAGTGGTGGGTGTGCGAAATTTTGATGTTTTGTATTCAAAGGATAGTAAAAGTCCTGTGTTTTAGGGTTCTATAATGCCCTCAAAGGCAGACCAGAAACCTAGCATTTCGTGATGCGAAAACAACGGTCTATCAGGGGTCGTAAAGAGTTGGAACCGGTGGGGAACATTTTTGGAAATCGACTATATTGTTTTGTATGAGTTGCAGCATTATTTGAATTAAAGGTACTAATGAGGTCTGACTAAATGTCTCTTTCCCTTGAGCCCACTCAAGAGCCTACATTTCGTTTTCAGATCTATAAGTGAACTGCTGGTCTGAGTTCCTCTGGTATATTCACTTAGAGGATGTTCCTGAATATACAGTCAAACAGCACGTACTGTTGTGAACAACTTCAATAATTAGCTTGGGACCGAAGATAGTACCAGAGCTGAGACAAAAAGTTGAGCAGGTTTCTTCGGGACCTTCTGGTCTTAGAGTTACCTCTATGCTTTTCAGTATTGTCAGCACGTCGGAGGGATCAATAGCTCTCTATGTGACTACAAGCTCGCATGCTTCGACGACGCGTGTTACGACATATATGCCTTCACGGCGTCATATTTATTCCCACAAAATTTGCATTAGCTTGCGCAGCGCACAAATGGGTTATAACATTTCAACAAATGGATGCAATTTTACCCCAGTGTGTATCGGAACGTATTCTATAACGCCCACTGTGCAACGACCGAGAATCCCATTTCCGTGCTAATGGCAGTAATTTCCATTAGCGCCTGGGATTCCAACTCACATTTCAAGCACGCGCACGGCCATTAGATTCTACTTTTCACCAACAAATCCAACAGATGTCGCCCCACAGTGGTGGAGATTCTCGGTTATTCAACAATTCTTCTAGCTAAGTTATATCAATCGAATATACATATCAATTTTACATTTCATTACAGTACAATCGTAAAACAATTTGTTTTAATGGATGGTGAATATACCCATCATTCTCAAGTTGATTTTCCACCAGGCCATTTGAATGCGACTCGCCCTCTCGTGGTGACTACTGTCAGAAGCAGTGCGAAATACCTCATTGGACAGAAATTCCGAGCTATGATGCCCACGAACAGTTCTAATGAGGGCGAGAGGCGATACGCGGCGGGGAACTAAATCAATCAGACAACCTTTCAAATTGATAAATGAATAATGAGATTGTGTGCAAGTGGAAACCGGTTTAGGAACTGTGTTCAAACCGATTTATCATCAGCACATGCTACAGGTTGTAAATCATCTGACCGATTTGCAAGGCAGCCGGCAATGAAATCAGCGAACGGGATCAATCGGGTAAATCACAGTGATTACGCTTCTCTTTCACAATGCCGGGGTGTCAAACGGCTCACTATGGAATTATAAGACCGGAGTTATTTAACGCTTCAATTACCGCATTTAACAAAAGACTGCACTTTAAGATTGTGGCGTTTTTCATTGTTTGTTTTTTTTTCCTTTTGTAGTGACTCGTCGCATGATCATTATGACAACTTAGCACGGAAAATGGAGATCGCTATCGGAGCAATTTAACATACGCGAAACGAAGCGCTACAGGGAACCTCCGCATTTAAATCGTATCCCCATTTTATTTTTCGCGCCGACTTCCTGTTGACGTGCGTTTAACAAACTTGCGTGATTTAACAGTGCACACCATGGAGGAGTGAGTGGGGAAAGAATTAACACAACTTACATAATTCCGCCTCAGCATTAGCAGATTCCGATAGAGCAACAGTAGAAACTGCATCACCAATGACGCCGGCATGGTGTTATCGACAATCTCCGGACACAGCTCACTGTCTGGGGAGTCTAGGGTTCCGCCAGCGATGCCACCTCGTTCCTTGATTTGAAGCAGCTCGTCCACTTTGCTGGCGGCAGTGTCCTTTGAATCAACATCGGAAAAGTCAAACCTGGCCACGACGGGTTTCACTGCAATGGAGAAGTTTATTAGAAATTTGCGGTTTAACAGTGGCGATTATTTGCCAGCTTGAATTCATATTTTTGACGTAGACTACATCTTACGGGAAGGTACAGGGGGTAGATCTTAAATCTAAAATTGCGACGGTCACAAAAGGTGTTAGGTTTTGAACGCTCCTAACTTTGTTATTTGTAGATGAAATTGAAATAAAAATACAGCAATCGATCGCAAATTCAGCAATGCGCTGAAATAAATCATTATTAGTATTGACTTCTTCAACCATCTTACCCTTATCTTCAACAAATGTTTGGAGCTTGGCTACTTCCCTGCATGTTGGAAGTTAGCCAAAGTGATTCCAATACACAAGCCTGACAAAGATCCTACCAGTGCCAAAAGCTATCGCCCCATCAGTCTCTTGTCCTCCATCTCGAACTTATTCGAAAAGTTGATACTCAGCCGTCTACTGGTGTTTTCAAATGAAAATAACATCTTTCTCAAAGAGCAATTCGGGTTTAGGAAAGGCCACTCTACCATCCACCAACTCGCACGGGTTACTAACATCATCAAGCGGAACAAGTCCGTTTCCAATACATCTGCCATGGCATTGTTGGACGTCGAGAAGGCGTTCGACAATGTCTGGCATGATGGTCTAGTGTACAAGCTGCATCGATACAACTTTCCGAACTATCTCGTGAAGATCATCAAAAACTACTTGTCGGGCCGATCATTCCAGGTCTACTTGAACAATGTCCCCTCTGATACGTTCAACGTAGATGCAGGAGTCCTTTAGGGTTGCCTGCTTGGGCCTATCCTTTTCAACATTTTCACGTCAGACGTACCTCCCCTGCCGGGTGGTGGTATCCTGTCTATGTTCGCAGATGACATCTCCATCATCTATAAGGGTC
Source organism: Ochlerotatus camptorhynchus (assembly GCF_037179485.1). Taxonomy (NCBI): domain Eukaryota; kingdom Metazoa; phylum Arthropoda; class Insecta; order Diptera; family Culicidae; genus Ochlerotatus; species Ochlerotatus camptorhynchus. The sequence continues at coordinate 2,177,181 of NW_027040657.1, forward strand.
GAGTGATCCGTGCTCTGGCAAGTAAACTACAATCAGGCCTGGATGTTCTGTCCGACTATTTCAAGAGCTGGAAGATTTGTATCAATGCAGCTAAAACACAAACCATTCTGTTTCCACACTCGAATTCACCTCGGCTTGTTCCACCTGTTAACGTCAAGGCCCACCTTGATAGCACTCTCATTGAATGGTCGCGAGAAGTAGTCTACCTTGGTCTCACCCTTGATAGCAAATTGCTATTCCGAACCCATGTGGAAAAGACATCCACCAAGTTTAACATCTTGATCAGGTCGCTCTACCCTCTGATAAACAGGAAGTCCACCCTGTCCCTCAAAAACAAGCTTGCTGTCCACAAGCAGATCATTCTGCCGGCTATTGAGTATGGTATCCCAATCTGGGAGAGTTGTGCTAAACAAGGTTTTAAATACTCATTTCAGCTAAAACAATGTTTTTTTTTAATTATGAAATAATTAGATGCTTCGATCATATTTTGATATTAATATATCGATATTGATTTTTGGTAAGATACAAGAAGAGGTTGCAAATAATCTGTTAGACACAGCGAATCCAAACACATAAAGCAACCAACGATACAGACAAAACGGTTGCTACGACTACCATGACAAACTCGCTCTGTAACAAAGCTCGATCCGAGTGGTAGAAGGATAATGATATATTGCTTGCCTGCTTTGTTGCAATATACACGGATGAGGACATATGAATCGGGAAAAGACATAACAAAAAAATTCCCATTAACACACGTGTATCATCTTCGGCTTTACTTCGTGAAGCAGCTTGCCAACAATTTGCTCGTTTCCTTCTACCGCCCCGAATGAGTTGGGTCGCACGAGCTGCTTGTCATGAAAAAGAACGGTGAAGATTATATCATTATTGTTTTCCACTTCTGACATAGCGTTATTATTCGGTTCGTTGATCGCTTGTTATTTTGTCATTTGGAGATATTTTTGATTCCTTGGTTAGACATATTAAACCTGTTTATTTCACTTCATGAGAGTCACATCCAGAGATTTTTCACACACTCACTCACTCAGCGATCAGCAAATCGCGGATTGTGACTCATAGAAAGCAAAATTTACTGGTTTTATGTTTCAAACGCATACTGTGTAACCTCTTCTTGTAAGTTACAAGTAAAACATGTCATCATACCATCTTTTGGTTTTATTATTCCGAAAAACATTATTTTAGCTGAAATGAGTATTTGCAACCTTGGTGCTAAGTGCCACCAACTAAAGCTTCAGATGATCCAAAAGAAGATCCTCAGAATGATCCTTAACAGTCCAACACGAACTCGTAATTCTGAGATTTACCACCTGGCCAGCCTTCAAACACTCGAGGAGCGAAAGACGTCCACGCTGTAAAGGTTCAGAGTCGCCTGTCTGCGATCAAACCACCAGATCATTCGTGATTTTGCAACCTAGTTAAAGACGTTAGGTAGGTTTCTGTGCTCAAGTAGGTAGGTTATCAAATTTTTTAAATTGAAACGAAAACAATCCCATAAAAGGGTATCCTGTATATTAGCGCTAAACGCAATCATCACATTAGAATAACCAATTAACTAGAACAAAGATGAAGAGCCAAAGGCTAATCAATTGAAATGTTAAACTAAATGTTGAAACATGAAAAACCAGAAAATAAACGTAAATTTTGCTGTGGCATTGTAAGTCCCTCCTACTTTGAGAATTATGCTATGAAACGGCTTGCTATGCCCCAGATCCATTTAAATTTCCCGGATTTTGTGCAGATCGGGGGCGGAGCATAGCGAGCCATAGCAAGGTTCCATAGCAAAATTATCCATGTAGGAGGGACTACATAGTCTACATAAATTATGCATGATTCTACGAATACGCTGTAAAGTACATAATGATCATGTTATAGGGTTGACCTCCTAATTGGAGAAGATGATCATTATACCATACCATTACCATTATACCATTATATCATAATTGACAGGCAACACTGCTCTGTGTGCGTAATATTGACAATTATCGGTCGTGATTTTTTCTGTTATTTTCCGTGTTTTTCAACTCCGTAAATATTATTTCCGTTGTTACGTCGTCCAGTTAAGCTCGGTTAACGAAATTCGTGTGTGTACGTGCTTGTTTATTTGTGCTACGGTGATATTTTATCCCATTCCGCGAGTGTTTTGTTTTCGTCAGTGCGATTAAACAACAAAGGCCTATTACCTCCCCACGCCGATTTTCTCTCCTGAAGCGACATCTGCTGGCGAATAGCGCGAACCAACATTGCTTTGTGGGCACATCATCATTTTCCAAGCATACTGGTAGGCGATTTTGGTTTACATCAACGCGGTACACATGATGGAGAAGGCTTGCTCAGAATGTTGCCAAGCTATCGTTGGTATCGATCAAGTGGCTTGTCGTGGTTACTGCGGTGGAATTTTTCACATGACGTGCGCTGGTGTGTCACGAGCGCTTCTAAGCTACTTTACGTCGCACAAGAAGAATTTATTTTGGATGTGCGTGAAGTGTGCCGAAATGTTCGAAAATAGCCATTTTCGTTCAATTTCGTGTTGTTCACATGAGCCGTCTCCGCTTGCATCGTTATCGGAAGCAATCAACGAACTACGTACCGAAATTAAACAGCTTTCAACCAAACCCGCCACTCTTCCTGCTCCTCCTGCATTACCAAGGCCTGAACCCCGGCCCCCTCAAGCTCCAAAGGCACGTTACATGGCAAACACAGCAGCTCAATACGGATCGAAAGAATCAAGTCAGAATATTGTCACAGTTCAAAACTCTACTGTCGGCAATGACAAATTCTGGCTTTACCTGTCGCGCATCCGTCCCGACGCAACGAACGAATTGATTTCGGCGATAGTGAAAGAATGCTTGGAAACCACCGTTGATCCTGAAGTGGTGAAACTGGTACCAAAGGGCAAGGACACCGCTGGCTTGTCATTCATCTCTTTCAAAATCGGCCTCGACCAGGATTTGAAGACAACGGCATTGGATCCCTCAACATGGCCAGAAGGAATCATGTTCAGAGAATTCGAAGATTATGGTTCGAAAAACTTTCGGAAGCCATCAGAAGACTAATCATTGCAATCATTACTTGAAGACTCCCAACCTGCAGCAACCGACTCCACCAAAACTCACCTCATCACTGGGATGCACGCCTGAAAGCCTCATGGAAGCCCCTAATCCTATCGTCACAGTCGAGCCATTCCTGCCAGCGTCCTACAGCCATCCCGGTCCTGTGCACGATATCGGTGAAGGGGTCTTCCAACCAGCTATTTCAGGCAAGTACAAAATCGATTTGAACATTTCACTTCCGGTAATGCCCATCGCTTCCAGCCGTTCAACGCCAGGAGATCAAAGTTCGAAACCTCACCGATGCTTCTCGGAGGATCTCGGCGAATTCAGTCGATCATCGTTTCCTACCTTCTCATCATCAGCACTCAAGCCACCGGGATGCACGCCTGCAAGCCTCACGGAAGCCCCAAATCCTATCGTCACAGTCGAGCCATTCCTGCCAGCGACCAGCAGTCATCCCGGTCCTGTGTACGAATCAGGTGAAGGGGTCTTCCAACCCGTTATCGCAGGCAAGTACACAATCAATTTGAATACCTCACTCCCGGTAATGCACATCGCTTCCAGCCGCTCAATGTCAGGAGACCACTGTGCACTCTCATTATCAACACTCAAGCCACCGGGATGCATGCCTGAAAGCCTCACGGAAGCCCCTAATCCTCTCGTCACAGTCGAGCCTACACCGCCAGCGACCTGCAGTCATCCCGGTCCTGTGTACGAAGCTGGAGAAGGGGTCTTCCACTCCGTCGCAGCAGGCAAGTACGCGCACAGTAAGAACATTCCTTGTCGGGTAACGTCTATCGCTTCCAGCTGCCCAGGGCCGTCAGCGCAGTTCCACTCAGCCGCTCTTCAATGCATCACTGAAGTTATCACAACGAGTCCAGTCAACATTACGACGTCCCTACAATGCTCCGTTGTTTCTGGATCAGAAACTAAAACAAGTTCATCTCAACGCCTCATCTCGGTGTACTATCAGAATGTCAGAGGCATGCGTACCAAAATTGTGCAGTTACGTTTGCTTCTCTCCAGCTGCGACTACGATGTGCTCGTCTTCACGGAAACTTGGCTTCGAGCAGATATCGATAGTACTGAAATTTCGTCCGACTATACATTTTACCGTTGCGACCGTAGTGCATTGACTAGTCAGCATTCTCGTGGAGGAGGAGTGCTAATCGCGGTCAAAACTCACCTCGTTTGCAAAGCTATGCCACTGTTGGATTGCGATCATCTTGAGCAAGTCGCAGTTTGTGTACGACTGGAATCTCGATCACTTTACCTTGTTGCGATTTACCTTCCACCAAACTCAAGCGCCGACCTTTATTCTGCACATGCTAACGCAGTGCAACATGTTGCAAACTGTGCCACCGCAGCAGACATCATTATGTCTCTGGGTGACTTCAACCTTCCTAATTTACGCTGGCAGTTGGACGAAGATGTAAACGGTTTCATACCCTTGAATGTTCATTCCGAACACGAACAGGCACTCATAGAAACTATGTTTGCTACTGGTTTGCAGCAAGTTAACCGCTACGTGAATGGGAATGGCAGACTACTCGATCTCGTATTCGCCAGTCTTCCAGAGCAACTGGACCTCGTTGAACCCTCCACGCCTCTGCTGCCCGCTGACATTCACCACGTGCCTTTTGTTTTGCTGTTCAATGAGAGCAATGACAATTTAGTGGTAGAGAATGAGTCGGACGAAAATCTTAACTACGATTTCCACTCGTACGATTTTGGACAGTTGAAATCGGCTCTGGCTGCAATCGACTGGGAAGCTTTACTGCTATCTGAGCCTTTGGATGAATTATTATCAGCATTCTATGAAAAACTTTACGCAGTGCTCAACGACTATGTACCTCGGCAAGGTTGCAAAGACTCATTTCAGCTAAAATAATGTTTTTCGGAATAATAAAACCAAAAGATGGTATGATGGTATGTTTTACTTGTAACTTACAAGAAGAGGTTACAAAGTATGCGTTGGAAACATAAAACCTGTAAATTTTGCTTTCTATGAGTCACAATCAGCGATTTGCTGATCGCTGAGTGAGTGAGTGAGTGAGTGAGTGAGTTTGTGAAAAATCGCTGATTGTGACTCCCATGAAGTGAAATAAACAGGTTTAATATGTCAAACACATTCTTTGCAACCTCTTCTTGTATCCTACCAATTCAAAATTTGATCATGGCATCTAATTATTTCATAATTTAGAAAAACATTGTTTTAGCTGAAATGAGTCTTTGCAACCTTGTACCTCGGAAAAGGCGAACGTTCAGTCCAGTTTCCAGTAAACCATGGTGGACCCCTGAACTACGACATCTTCGCAACATCCTCAGAAAAGCACGTCACCGTTTCTTTCTTTCGAAATCTGAGAACGACCGCGAGTACCTTCGTGAAGTGGAGCTGCAGTACAAAACAGTTCTTCTATCCACCTATGAACGCTACCTATCCAGGATCCAGGACAGTGTAAAACAAAACCCGTCGTGTTTCTGGGACTTCGTGAAGAATCGGAAAGCATCTACTCGCATCCCATGTAACGTTAGCTACAATGATCTCCAGGCTAATACAAATGTGGATGCTGCTAACCTTTTTGCCATATTCTTCGAGAGCGTGTTTAGCAAAGTGTCACCTGTACCAAGGCGCGACTGCTTTGCACATATTCCGTCGCACATCATCAACCTTCCTGTCATTCAGTTCTCCACCGAAGAAGTTCTACGAGCCATCGATGACCTTGACATCAAAAAAGGATCCGGAACAGACGGTTTACCACCTCTGCTGCTGAAAAACTGTTCCGAAGAACTGGCGAATCCAATTGCTCACTTATTCAATCAATCGCTTCGTGAAAGGACCTTTCCAGCGGCTTGGAAATCTGCTTACGTTGTTCCTATACACAAGTCAGGCAACTGTAACCAGGTGACAAACTATCGCGGAGTATCTATTCTTTGTTGTCTCAGTAAAATATTTGAAAAACTGGTGCACAATATTTTATACAACGTAGCGTCTCCGATTATCTTCGAAGGTCAGCATGGCTTCATGAAGCATCGCTCTACAACAACGAACCTCATGTGTTACGTCACCACAGTGTCCCGCGAAGTAGAAGAGAGGCGGCAAGTTGACGCGGTGTATGTTGACTTCGCGAAAGCCTTTGATACCGTACCGCACATTCAGCTCATTGAGAAACTGAGGCACATAGGTTTTCCAGATTGGATTACGGAGTGGATTTCTTCGTACTTATGTGATCGTACCGCATATGTTGTGATCAACTCGGCTCGTTCCCGCTCTTTCAACATCACGTCTGGTGTACCCCAAGGAAGCGTTTTGGGACCACTATTATTCAACATTTTCATCAATGATCTGTGTTTGCGGCTTTCCTCGTTCAAGCTCTCATTCGCTGATGACCTTAAATTCTATCGTGTCATAGCTTCTCTCTTGGACTGCTTTGCTCTGCAAGAGGATATCAACACTATGATGATATGGTGTAGCGATAACGGCATGCGAGTTAACAACAAGAAATGCAAAATTATTTCCTTCAGTCGCTGCAATAGCCCCATTCTGCATCAATACAGGATGGAAACGGCGGAATTAGAACGAGTTTCGTCCATCTGCGACCTCGGTGTTACCATCGATACGAAACTAAGGTTCAACGAACACGTGGGAATTATGACTGCCAAAGCTTTTTCTGTGCTGGGATTCATCCGTCGCCATGCGTCCGAGTTCACCGACATTTACGCGTTAAAAACTCTCTACTGTTCGTTGGTTCGTAGCATTCTGGAGTACGCTGCTCCAGTTTGGGCCCCTTACTATGTAGTTCATGTTCTTACCATTGAACGGGTACAGAAAAGGTTCGTACGTTTTGCATTGAGACAGCTTCCCTGGAACGATCCGTCTAATCTTCCTCCCTATTCTGACCGATGTAAGCTCATAGGATTGGAGCCACTATCTACCAGACGAGTTACGATGCAGCGATTATTTATTTTTGATGTCATCGGAGGATTTATTGATTGTCCTGAACTTCTCGCACAGATCCCACTAAACATTCCTCCCCGACGGTTTCGGAACTCACCTTTATTAGCAGTTCCATACCACAGAACAAACTACGGATACAACAACCCGTTCGATTCGTGCCTTCGCTCGTTCAATGTTGTTTGTGACGAATTTGATTTTAATTTGACCAAAAATGTTTTTAGAAATAGGATTAGAAGCAATCTTTAGTTTATAAGAAAATAGTTCAGTCTGTACGACTAGTCGAAGACGGTGATATATAAAATAAAAATAAATAAAATAAAATACCCCTTCTTCCCCTACATTAAGTTCAAATTGAAAGTACCGTCTTCTGATAAGGAAAACACCACTGCCTGTTGCGTTATTATAAATTCCAACCTTGACTCTCTTCTTTGCTTCAGAGACCAAATTTAAAACTAATGACGGAACAACTGAAAAAAAGTTATCGTAGTTTTTGAGAATTGGGTTGCGTTTTGGATCAGATTCAAAAATTAAGGTGGGGAATTTGTTTATATTTCATTATATGTTCCTATTTTAATAATCATATCTAATTGCAAATTAAGGAACCAAATGTCATAGACTATGTGTTCGCATTTGTATGAGGTCCTGAACTTGGATTAGTTTTACTAGTATATAATCCAAAATATATGTATAGGACCGATATAATAGGTGACGTCTACTGTACTTTAAATCAATACCAAGAAAAATGTACGAGAAGTTCACTAAACAGCTTAACGTAGTCTACGTCAACCATGCGACCGCACCGATTTTTTTATGATCACTTTTTTTACTGAATAAAAATTCAAGAATTTGTGAACAGTAAGCCACAACAAATGTAAAATGGCAATTTGAGAGCAATATTTGTGAAGTAATGTGAATACATTTTATGGATCTTAATGAAGCCTTTGGCCAAAAAATACGTGGCACCACTGGTTTGTGGTGCCACGTATTTTTGGCCAAAGGTTTCATTAAGATCCATCAAATGTCTTCACATTACTTTACAACTTGTCCGACTGAATATTTCAAATTTGTAGAAAATAATGACACTATTTCAAAGAATTTACTAAACCATGGTGTACTCAGGCCATTTAAAACATTCTCAGGGTATTTTCAATATCAATTTCCAAGCAATAATATACTCAAAACGCTAAACTAATTTCTCAGGAATTTTTAATGTTACATAATGCAATCAACTTTATCTTTCTTGTGGGTTTCTTTAACTCATTAAACTTAAAAATTTCGAAGCGTATTGAGGTTTAGCAAAATAAAATAAAAATCTTGGGCTATATTTCAAAATTCCATATTTTTACAATCTCTCTTAATTATACGAAGATCTTTGAGCATCTGTGCCCTTTTGGAGAGTAACCTATCATCTACAAATATTCCTGAACATCTGGAAAGCTCCTTGAAATTAAACGAAGTTCCCAAAACCCCCAAGAAGTTGATGGAGCTTTTTCGAAGTAAAATCTTTGGCAAACTGCAACAAAGTTCCCTAAACTGTAGTTTATTGAACTGCTTTTTGATTTTCTACAAAATTCCCTGAATTTTTTCAAAATTCCTTACATTTATATAAAGTTTTAAGCAGCTCCTCAAAATGCTAGAAAATTCACATAACACCTGAAAAGTTTGCTGCACTTCTACGTTTTTCGTTGATTTTCCGCGAAGTTCCCCGAACGAAATTTCTTGAATTTGTACGCAATTTCCACAACTATTCCAAGTTCACGTGACTTCAAAAAAGTGCCCTGATATAGAGGTTCCCGATCAATAATGAGCTTCACTGAAATAAAAAAAAATCCCCTAACCTCTACGAAGCTTCTCAAACTTGAATAAATTTTCCACTTTTACGCAGTTTTCAGAACTTTTCGAAACTCCTTGATTCTAAGAATGTTTCTGAAGATCTATGAAGTTCCCAGAATTTCTAATAAGTTTCTTCAATTTCTACGATGTTCCTTGAACTTCTTAGAAGTCCTTGAAGTTTCACGAAGTTCCCAGAAGTTTAAGAAAAATCCCTGGGCTCATGGCCAATTTGTAGAGCCTGAAGACGTCTTAATATGCCATAGATTAAGTACCGATCTAATATAATTTCTCAAAATTGCTTCTTTTGGTCCAAAACATAAGAAAATTTGTCAATTTAAAAGACTTTACAAAATAGTAACATCGGTGAATAAAAAAAAAAACACCAAAAATTGGCACCCCCATTAGCTACGCCAATGGCAAATACTGAATTTAAAAGGTAGCGAATGTATAAGCAGATCATTGAATGTTAATGATTTAGGAAAACTAGCAAAATACCACAAACATTGCGTCAATCGGCTTCCAATCTATCAAATCGTTTGAACCTTCAATGACTCTACATCATTCGATCTACTGTTCACCAAAAATGTTAGATCAGACGAATTTGAAATTTAAATTGAAAACGGAATGATAGTACAATCGAATTTGCATAGCGAATTTAATCTCCAAAGAAGAATGCGAGGATGACGGCATTCCGCACAGAATTTATAAAAAACAAAATCGACTCCATTACCGGAAAAGGAATAATCAAACCATAGAATGAGAATTATAATCACAATCTTAATTAATTCAACCCGGCATCCAAAAAGCCAAAAATCTTCCAAAAAACCAGAATGTTTTCCACTGACCGAAACTGGTTTCAAAGTTCATTCGCGCGTCAACCGGATCGAACAGCATTCTTTTTAATACTGTTTCAAGTTGCTGTGTTTTTTTTCCTTGATTTGTTTTCCGTCGATCTTGTTTTCCGTGGTGAGCACCAATGCTACCGATGCCAGTGAGGCAGCTGCCACACCTGGACCCTACCTATCGACCCATCAACTCGTGAACCGGGGACCAACGGCTTTACTTCCCTAGCGAAGGAAGACGTGATCAGAGATGTTATGCCTCAGCTGCGTCGATTGGGATTGAACCCAGGCCTTGCCTTAAAAAAATCCCAATAAAATGATCTCCTCATCAAACGGGTTTTTTTCAATAGCTGTGAGTGTACCGGGCTAAAGCTTAGCTAGAACCAGTCCCGTCTAGAAGTGCGTGCGTGTGTGGCTTTTTTGTGTCAAGGATCCAAGCGGCGCGGTCGATCGAGAAGTGTCACGCCAACTAAAACAAGAGGGTGGGTCTTGGGAATTCTCGCTCAACTCAGGGTGGCTGCCAAATGAAAAGCAAAAGTTCACGACCACCCCAGTCAAGCAACAGGCCAAGCTACTTTGTTGTAACAGTGTTGAACTTGAACTTGACACCGGTAAAAGCGTGAAGCGTGTGCCGCCCGTGCCGCCGTGAGACGTCTCTCTGCATTGTGTGCATAACCCATTGTAAGCAACTTGGCGAGAAGACAGCCGCGATGAGCCGTGGACGATTTTTTGGACCAAGGGAACTACATTTTAACTCAGACAAAGGTGCTAATGTAATCAGAGGTGCCTCGATGAGCAAACTAGAAATCCTCCGGTTGCCGATCGCGACTTGACCATGACTCATTGAGGAACACGATGAACACACAAAATTAGCATTCACCGGCAGTGGCCGGTTTGATCGGTTTCCAACGGCTTATTTATGTTTATGTTTTCGTTTCGTTTGCTTTCGCACGGAAGGGATTGGACAAGTTGAACGACACCCCTCCCGATAGGGTATGGTGGGTGACGGCGATGTGTCGGTGTATGTTCTCTGCTGGAACCGGCTTCGAAACGCTGGCACTGCAAGGTCGTTCTATCGGATAGTTTTACTACACTGTTTTTAAAATTCACCTCGTGAAGCATATCGGACGTAAACAAACTGACCTTAAGGTTTGTTGAATTGGTAATGCGGTAGAACGGATTTATTATTCGGACTAAAAAGCCGACAGTTCTTGTCTGAAACCACTGTTGGCTGGTCAGATTGGCACAAAATATGCAACACAGGGTGGATTCGAAACTTCGCCAAATTTGAACAAATTCGGTTACGATCTGGATTTCCGTGGAGCTTGTCAAAATTTAAAAAATCGCTCAGTTTTTAGTAACCCTGGGATTTAGATGTAAAAAAAATTATACAGAATACCAATTTTTACGAATTACTGAGAGCCACTTATATCGTTTTGTTATGGAATGGATGAATAAGTCTCTATGTATATGATATTCATATGAAGTGCCCAGGACTAGTCATGTTCTAGGAACCCCGGAAGGAATTGAAACGGAGACAAATGAAAACAAATCCTAGGGCCTACTTTTTCTCAAGATAATATTATCTGTTTCTTTGGTAACAAAACACGCCGAAAACGACGCAGAAATCATCGCCATAAAAATTCCTATGGCGACGATTTCTGCGTCGTTTTCGGCGTGTTTTGTTACCAAAGAAACAGATAATATCAAAAACGAGATTGTCCTGGGCGACAAAGGTTCTATACACCTGCCCGGTGGATCAATATGGGTTTTTACGGAGGTAAATGGGTTTAAAGATTTTAAATCCCACTACCCTTTAACAAATGGTTTAGGTCATATTTCCGGGGAAAATTGGAATATTAAAAATGTCGATTACAGGTGTCCGGAAGCAAACATTTCATGGAACATATCCTGAAAATCTCGTATTTTAGCGTCCCCTCCCTAAACCTGACATTCTCCCACGATTTACGATCTACAATAATTATACAGCAATTAATATATACTTCTATCGCGGCATTTTATTCACTCCCATCGATTCAAATTCTAATCATTAATGCACATTGCAGCACGCTGAATCAAACGTCAATCGTAGCTGCTTTCTCACAGTCATCATCTTTTAAATATTCACAACAAAATGTTGCAAGCGTCAATCATGAATCACTTCCTGTGTAGTAATTCTGCATCTGCTATGTAGAAAGCAGAAAACAAATAAAAACCACAAAGGCGACAACGCACTTACTGAGTCTTCTTTCGATACGATTCGATTAAACTCTGCTCCCACCGAGGGAGAGCGTGGCCATGAACCAACCGTACGCTTTGTCAAGGTTCAACGAATCAACCGAAGGGCTTGTAGATTAATTGCAGCGGATGCCGGACAACAGCATGCGCATAAGTTTACGGTACATTCAGCAGCAGAGCCCTTCAATCATTGCTCAATATGGTCTGCAGCACGAGAGCCCAAGTGCTGCAACTGCAAGTGTAATTGATTTCAACCAAGTTAGCTGAAGCCACAAACGTGCAGAATGCGAATCGGTTGATTTCTTATGGCCACTAATTGAAAACTTCAATGACTAATTCCTAGTTCAACCAACCAGTCGTACTTGATTCTATGTGTCTATTAGCCATATAAATCATAATCCGAATTCCAGCAAGCAAATGAAATCCTTGATACAGAAGAAATCCATGAACCGCCTCAACGAACTCTATTACCACTATTAAACTTTAATTACATTGAACAATTTCTGCACTTACCATCGTCAAAGACTGGATCTAGCTTGATGCATTCGCTGCTCATTTCGTAGTACTTTTTCAAGGCAGCCTTTATCACTTTGGCCACATCGGCTCCGTACTCACCAACGGCGATCTCCATCACTGTTGGAATCAAAAACCACCCCATTAGAATCTCCAGTCCAATCTGCTGCCATGGTTTGAAATACTTACTGAAATCCGCTGGATTGTGGTAACTTGGGCAGTTATATCCTAGATTAGATAGGAATGGTAACAGTTCTTTCGCTGGGCCCTGATAGAAACAGTGACCCTGGGTAACGGTGTACAGTTTGTCGAACATTTCAAACAGCAACGCACTGGGTGTATGGATCGTACACACTATCGTCCGACCGTCTTGGACCAACCTTTTGAGCAAAGAAATACACTGCGTGCAGGACGAACTGTCCAATCCGGTGGTCGGTTCGTCCAGGAACAGTATCGGTGGGTTGCTGATCATCTCCAGCGCGATCGCGAGCCGTTTCTTCTGTCCTCCCGATAGGCCGTGGGTGGGTGTGTTGCCCTGATGCTCCAGTCCCAGCATGAACAGGATCTTCTCGATCAGTTTCTGCTTCTCTTCGTGACTTATGCTAAAGCCCAGCTTCAGGTGGGTGGCACAGCTCATGGCTTCGTTGACCGTTAGCCAGGGACGGAGGGCATCGTGCTGTTGGATGTAGCAGGACAGCTTCTTGAAGCTTTGTGAATTATGCGAACGGTTTTTGCCATTCACCTGGACCAACCCGCTGACGCCGGAGGATCTGGTTGAGGGATGAGGATGGTAAGAATAAATGGAATCAATTTGAGGGAAATTGTTCGATTGAATACAAAAGAAAGGAGAAAGATAGATTTATAAAAATAATAATAATAAACCAGTGCAATCCTGGGAAGGAGCCTGGGATTGAACCCACGATTTTCTGTTCAGTAAGCAAAAGCGGTCACAGTTTGACCACCGAGCTCGTTATACAGCAGCAAACTATTGCTATCGAAGATCGTTTATGCCCAACGTCATAAAGTTTATGAAATAAAATGACATCACTGGAAAGAGTTCGCTATTTTTTCGAACCCAGATCAAGCATACACACTTATATATATTCATGTAAATTTAGGTGCTCTGAGAGTGACATATATGAGCGTGAGTTTTTACATAAATTTAGTCAAAAAAGACGCTAAATATGGCTTAATCAAACGTACTTTTCGTAAAGTTCAGTTTCGGAGCACTTCATATCACATGACATTATTGTTTACGTCTCATCTTTTATTTCAAAGATGGATTCCATCACTTGTAAAATTAGTTTTTTTCTAAGTGTTTACGGCATAAAGATTGTACTCGAAAAAAATGCAACACTCTCTTTTGTACACTCAGGTCTTTTTTTACACGGGGGATACGTACCGTGTAAAAAAAAAACCGCGTAAAAAAAAACATGCTTAAATATTTTGAAAAAATCGGATGCCATTCGATTACTTATAGCTTGAAACGGATAATGTGATTGGAATGAAGTCGATAGGTTGTATCGTTGTCGAGAAATCGTTAAAAACGTACCGTGTAAATGGCGAAAAACCGTGTAAAAAGACTTAAGTGTATATAACTTTTTATTGCATGGGTAAAAACTGATGAAATTTTGAGTAAAACTAGTTTAGAGTGTAATATTTACATGTGCAAAATATCGTCACAATCTGTCAAGTGGTTATCGAGATGGCTTCCAAGCAAGAAGTGCTTCGACAAAAAATTATGGGAGCGGTCGTGGAAAATCCAGGCCAGTCCCACAGGTGGATCGCAAAACAGTTGGGAATCGACCGTGTCCAGCGACGAGCTGGCAGCGGAAGAAAAACGAAGACGAGTGAACCCGGTGAACGCAAGGAAGGTAAGGAATTACTTCAAGCGCAATCCGAACCTTTCGATTCGGGCCGTGGCCAAGAAGGTCAATTCTTCCGTCTGGTCCATCCAGCAGACAATGAAGTGGGCCGAGCCGATAAACAGAATACGGTGGCCAAATCCCGCGCCAGGAAGCTGTACCGCGAGTGGTTGGTGCAGCCGAAATGCATCGTAATGGACCAGGCTTCCGAAAATCTCACGCGTACACAAATGCGACAGCGAGCTGTGAGACGGAGCGACGCATGACTCTCAAATCCATGGTGTGCTACATTAATTGTACAAAAGAGAGACCAGAACGATGCGCGCGACAAGCAACACGCTCTCAACATATTTGAGCGTTTCAATTTATTTTTGTCTCATCGCATTGCTCATCACATGCGACTGTTTCATTGAAACACCTCAATGCGCTCTCTCAGGGCGCCATCGCCGTGCGCTGTTTCGTATGCCTTGACTCTCGCGGTCCCATCATATGTGATGTTGTCGGGTGACGAGAGAAGAGGCTGCAAGGGTTTGTTCACAGAAGACTTGCGTGCCCTTTTCACACGTGGCTTTTGAAATGAGGTGAAGTTTTTAGATGGTTCCAGAAATATCTTCTAGTATAGATTCAAGCAGGGTCAACACATGGTTCCAGAGATAAAGGGTGATACGGTCAAAATTTGGTCAAGGGAAAACGCGTGTAAATCGGTGAAATCGTTTATTTAAAAAATCAAATTAAATTTCTTTTTCAAGTTCAATTAGTATAAAATTCAGGAAAAATATTCAGTTATTCTTCCGCTTTTCCAAATCCGAATTGCCGGGCCTTACGCTTGACCCCTGCCATCAGATTTTGTACAGCCACCTTGTCCACCTTCTTCGCCGCAGAAAGCCAGTTTGCCTTGAACTGCTGCTCGCCGTTAGCAGTTTTTTTGGTCTTCTTTAGGTTCCGCTTGACAATAGCCCAGTATTTCTCAATTGGGCGGAGCTCTGGCGTGTTGGGAGGGTTCTTGTCCTTGGGAACCACCTGCACGTTGTTGGCGGCGTACCACTTCATGGCCTTTTTACCGTAATGGCAAGATGCCAAATCCAGCCAAAACAGTACGGAACAACCGTGTTTCTTCAGGAAAGGCAGCAGACGTTTATTCAAACACTCTTTCACGTAAATTTCTTGGTTGACAGTCCCGGAAGCTATGAAAATGCTGCTTTTCAAGCCACAGGTACAGATGGCTTGCCAAACCAGATATTTCTTTGCGAACTTTGACAGTTTCATGTGCTTGAAAACATCTGCTACCTTTCCCCTTCCTTTTGCCGTATAAAACTCCTGTCCCGGAAGCTGCTTGTAGTCGGCTTTGACGTAGGTTTCGTCGTCCATTACCACGCAGTCAAACTTCGTCAGCATCGTCGTGTACAGCCTCCGGGATCGTGCTTTGGCCGTCGTATTTTGTTTATCATCGCGATTTGGAGTCACTACCTTCTTGTAAGTCGATAGTCCGGCTCGTTTTTTGGCTCGATGCACGGTTGTAGACGATACACCCAGCTTATTTGCGGCATCTCGGAGAGAGAGGTTAGGGTTTCGCTTGAAACTACCGGCAACTCTCTTTGTCGTCTCAGCGGCTTCCGGTTTTCGATTTCCCCCCGATCCAGACTTCCTGGCTGTCGACAAACGTTCCCCAAACACTTTAATTACATTTGTAACGGTTGATTTGGCAACTTTTAGCGATTTTGCCAACTTTGCGTGCGAGTAGCTCGGATTTTCGCAATGCGCGAGCAAAATTTTGATACGCTGCTCTTCTTGCTTGGACAGCATTTTGACAACTGAAGAGTGAATTCCAAAATCAAAATAGGAGCAACATTCTACACACACACACCTTCAAAATGAGGGGTGTTCAGGTTTTTTAAATGCAAAATTGAAAGAAATACGTCAAGTTGATATTGACCAAATTTTGACCGTATCACCCTTTAGATTCAAGCAGGCTCAACACATGGTTCCAGAGATATACTGGAATCACCGTAAGATCACCACTCATGCTCCTAGGAAGACGCAATTGCTTGTCGAAAGGATGCTAAAGGAAGGTAAAGGAAGACTACGTGAGCGGTGGATGGCAACCTTACGGTAGTTGGGATACCGTTAGCATGTTAGCACCCCAAATAATACCGGAATATCTCTGGAACTATGTGTCCTTCAACAAGTCCTTATGCGGAAATCTTCCAAAATACATTTTTTGAAAGCCTCTGAAGCTTTCAGCCCATTTGGTGGAAAAATAAACAAGTTATTGCGCATTTGCACCAAATTAGACTGCCGCGCTAAAAAAATCCATCAGAAAACTTTTACTCAGACCAGTAAAAAAAATAAATGGACGATTTTGAATGTAAAAGAGCACTATATTTTACTATACAAGTTCATATGGTCGGTGTTAAGTCAGAAGGGACTAAGTAGCAAAATAAAAAAAATGAGTTAATTATATCATAAGATCAAGAATTCCGTCAGCTACATTTCACTTTTTCAGCCAGATTTGAAAAATTAGAGTAGCAAGAGAAAGCAAGAGAAAACTTTGACTATATGTTTTAGTATTACTTCTACGTGAAGTCAACGATTTAAATAGTTGAAGATGCTAATTTCAAATAACAGACTAGTGGTAATTTTTATACGATAGATGGAGTAGATGAAAGCATAGAGTTGATAGTTCCGTTAGAGTACGGCAGTGTGAAGATTGCATATAGATATTCGAATATAGCGAGCTAGGACAACTTTTAAGGAAGGTACAAATCGGTTTTTTGCCAGTGGTGGCGGGGGGACACACCCCTCACCATCCCTCTCCAAAGGGGGAGTTTGGTAAAGAGAGATGAAAAAACCGATTTGTACCTTCCTTAAAAGTTGTCCTAGCTCGCTATATTCTAATATCTATATGCAATCTTCACACTGCCGTACTCTAACGGAACTATCAACTCTATGCTTTCATCTACTCCATCTATCGTATAAAAATTACCACTACAGTCTGTTATTTGAAATTAGCATCTTCAACTAAGAGAAAACTGTCAAATGATTTGTCCCATTACATAAGACACAATATTGAACAGCCAACTTCGTTTTTCTCGAAATCAAAAAAAAAATGTCACAGTTCGGTCTGACTTGACTGATCATATGAACACGCTAGTAATGATAGAACTCTGAAGATTAATATTTGTATTTTGTCTGGCTTGAGTGAACACTATTTTAATGGATTATTTTCAACGTAGAAGTGTACTTTGCTACAAAAACGTTGATGGTGACTTCTCATAACATACACACAAGTCTACACTTAAAAATTAACCAAGTTTAACATGTTGTAAATTTGTTCTGTTATGATAAATTGAGCTGAAATTTTGACTAAAAACTTGCTTTTTTATTGACCTTTGTCCGATCAGCTATGCACAAATTTTAATTTTATAATCATCTTCCAGCAGGTGCTTCAAAAAATTTGGTATTTCTTACACGTGAAATTCAACATATTTGTAGTTTTTCGTCAAAATTTCAGCCCAATTGCTCATAACAGAACACATTTACAGCATGTTAAACTTAGCTAGTTTGTATGAAAACGACCTTTGTCCGATCAACTTTGCACCACAGTGTACGTAGGTACGAAATGCTGGATTAATGTTAAGGCAATACATTTAGGAAAAAGTTGTGTCATATCTGTATTAAGGATTGTTGCTAAGCTTCTTGCTTCAGGAATTGTATTGAATACCTGTCAATCAACAAAATTTACTACGGCAGCATCTGAATTCTTCAGATGTGTTAGTGCTCACAGGATAGTTCATACCAGCCACCATGATGCTGAATTGAAACAATCAATTTGCGACAACAGATTTCCAAAAAGTCCTAAATAGTGTTAGTACCGTGGACCCTCGGTGAAATTGAAAAAAGCATATTAACGAGCAAATAAACCACAACGTGATTGTACATTTCGCTTACCAAAGCCACATCTCTTCCTTCGTTCGTTATGAATGGGCTATTTTTCAAATTGCCGCTAGGAAAACTTTGTTGGTTATAGCCATCTGACGCCTCTTCTCCATGTTCGATAAGAGTGTAGTAGCTAGGTCACTTTCCATCGTTTTCAAAACAAAACAACACTTTTTCCACATCAAGAACACGAGTTGGTCTTCCAGTTGAATTTGTCATTTCGATGTCGCATTGAGACGTCGCTTAGCGACGTCTCATTGAGAAAAGCGCATGAGCTTCGCCTCACGCGACGTCGCATGATACTCGTTCTGATGAAACGCATACATCCGGAAATGTGCCGGTGTGACACACAAACATTATGAGAATGTGAGATGACACAAAACTGAAGAGAGAGAAACAGAGTGCTACAAATCTCTTGCGCATGAGACTGCTATAACTATGAGGCTATTCGTATTGCGTCTCGCATACGGTAGTGCGCGCACTGGAAGTCTGGTAATGCACGACGAGACGTACACTACCAAGGACACCTCCAAAAAACCATGCAAATATGTTTTGTTCAATTTTCGATCTCCAAATGTTATTTGAATGGTATGAATGGTATAGCATAAAGTGCTCTACTACTACTTTTATATCAAAATTTATATCAATTCTGAGAAAATCAATCACGATTCTTCAGAGTAAATTTTGAAAAATATTGTAACTTTGGGTGAACTTTAAGCACACAAAATTTTGAAGTTATATTGAACAATTTACCTACGAGAGAAGTTCCATTCAATACCTTTCAAATGATCTAAACAGAACGAAAATTGGACGTAACATGACAGAGATATGAACATAACGAAATTGTCATGGTTTTTTGGGGGTGTCCTTAAACTTATGATCGGGAGTGTAAATTAAAGCGACGCCAAGCGGATCCCCGGCCTAGCGGTTTTGGTCCACAAGTCCCGCCTGGATGTTCCGGAGAAGTCTGGATGAAGAAGGTCGACAAATTTGCCAAGAATTACTTAGTGTGGTAGGCGATCTGTGGGTGCGGCAAACTCAGCAAGCCGTGCATAACGACCGGCACCATCAACGGCGAAATATATAAAGAAGAATGCCTCCAGAAGCGTCTGCTGTCCTTCCTCCGATCCAACGAAGGTGACACTCTGTTTTGGCCGGATCTGGCATCGTGCCATTACGCGAAACCGGTGATGGATTTTACGGATGTTTTCCGATCTTCCGGAGGACCGTTTTGTTGTCTCCAGGATCCATATGTAGGAACCATGACTGCATTCTGACTAATTACTAACATTTTTCTTCATTAATCTAAATTATAGGACTTGAGCCACTTGCAAAACCCATAAACACACCTTTAAAAAACGTGTAACGACTTTTAACGTAGGACTACGTGTTTGATTTCTATATGGGGGTACACTTTGTGAAAACCGAAAATAGAACATGTAACAAATTAAGAAAATTTTGAACGTTAATAACTCAGCTGCCCCTGGTTCAATTTCAATAATTTTATCTCCAATCGATCAGAAATATGGCTACGCATCGATAGCAATGCTTCCGGATGTTGATTTTTAACAAGAAACTGTTGAAAAACTGGTAAATGTCCAGCATTGTCCAAAAGCGTCGAATTAACTAACAAATCCACCAATTACCTACATGCATATGCTGCTTCCCCAGCACAGTCGTCAGAGAGTAGTAAGTAGACGAAACAAGTCGAAGTATCATTCGCCTCCGATCCTCGGGCGCGTGCGAATAGGGAGGATGGAATTGCGTAATATTTTGCACACTCATCGCCATACTCAGAACCACACGCTCCCAACGACCACACCACTGTGTGGTGGTGTTCGGTCGTCGAAATTAGTAGCAGCAGTAGCAGTGCTTTCGGCGTGTGGCGTTGAAAATTGTTCTCCAGTAACAACGAAAGGCTGCCTGCAAGCAGCGAGCTGCAGATCCCACATAAGCAACCATCAAAGTAGGAAGAAGCTGCACCGCTATGCTATGGATCGGAATCAGTAGCTCTTCGTGAGTCGCTGTGGGTTGGTCATCTATGCCATGCGTGTCACCCTCGCTCCAAACGACATACAGCTCGACAGCCTCATCTGTGTTGAACACCCAGCTCAGAATTACTCAACCATCACTACAAAACGTTTCTTTTCAGGACCACCATAAATTTGTTAAGAGTATTATTTGGACATATGTCAAGGTCATCAGTTCCCGCAAGCAGCTAGCTATCAAGGCTCAACCTGGTCTCTATGTAAGGTGTGGAATTGTAGACCCGAATGTATTGGTGAGATTATTCATCGTCCGACCATTTTCCAGAAACGCTGGTAGGAAGTGTTAAAAGTCGATATGTAGATGGGTAGTCGGGTAGATGAATCGAAAATACTCAAGTTGACAGTTCCTTGGATTCTCTTCATCAACTTTCTCTTTGAAATAAATACTACACATTTGATACGCTTACAAATAAACAACGGAGAGAGTTAGGATAATTGATGATTGATCAATTAAAAGAACTAAATGTTCACATTTGTTCCGTCCACTAGCGGTCCTACGTCAAGCTTCCGTTCGTGCCCCTAGGCACAGACCCTTCTACTTTTTTCACTTTTTAAAAAAACTACAAAACCCTATTTTCAATCTTTTTACGATCGAAACAATCTACAGACCCGAGGAATTCTAGAGGTAGGGGGAATGGATGTAATGTCAGCCTAAATGCCCCTAATTTGGGCCCAGCAATCGAGTAAATGTTCAATAGCCATTAGTACCGTCCCAATGACGCGTTCATCTAGATAAAATTGAAAACAGCAGATTTTTAGCTATGGGCCCAATCTTAGACCCATAGGCCAACATTAGAGCCATTTCCCCTACCACATATTATGAAATTCATCAAGAAATGACTAAGTTATGTCATTGCAAATTTGCCGTTACACGCTTTTCGGAGGGTTAGTTGTCGTCGTAAATTGTTTTTACCCACCGTATTTGGAGTGTTAAGAACAAACAGGATTAAAATTGGTCGATAATAAGAAGGGTCATAAATGTCACCGGATTTAAATACTGGCGTGACTTTATAGATTTTTAAAACATAATGATGAGATCCAGTTACCAAGAGCTTAACAATAATCTTAGAAAGTGAACCAAAGCTAGTTTTCATCAAATCTGCCGGAAGATTATCATACCCTCTGCTTTTCCTAACTTCAAGCTGCCTTATTAAGATGCTAACTTCGTTTGCGCTTGCGGGTCCCAGAAAAATCGAGTTATTAACACACTTTACAGGTTTCAAAAAATCAAAATTGTTATTTGGAAGGTTCGGCCAAAAAGCTATTGCAAACTTCAGCAGCATCGTGATCTGAGTATAATATTTTCCCATCAGTTCGTAATTTTATATATATATTTATAAAATATCTTAGTCTATCTGGAGATCTTTTGATTATTACCTGCTGTTTAGGGAGGATGTCTGAAAGCATATTCTGTATCCTATGTATTGTTCCCTCAACAGCTAAAAAATTCACTTAAGTTTTTAAAAATTTCCTCCCTTCTAAGAAGTTTCCTGAATTTATTCCAAATTCCATCTTTTTTACATCTCTCATAATGCTACGATTACTTCTGGAAAGACCCCCATCATCTACAAATATTCTTGAACATCTGGAAAGTTCCTTGAAATTTAACGAAGTTCTCAAAACTTCCAAGAAGTTCAATGAGCTTTTTGAAGTTAGATCTCTGACAAACTGCAGCAAAGTTCCCTAAACTAAAGCGAGGATCCTTGAGGATCTTAGGAGTTTGCTGGACTATTTTCAGTTCTTCTACAAAATTTCCTGCACTTATATGAAGTTGCATGACGCTTTTCAAAATGCTACGAAATTCACAAAACTTGCTGCACTTCTAAGATTTTCGAAGTTCTACTTACGGAATTTCTTGAACTTGTACTTAATTTCCTGAACAATTTTGAAGCATGGAATAATGAGAATCTTTGAAATTAAATAATGTTTAACTTCTACAAAGATCCCAAAACTCTATTTAGTCCCCACTTCTGTGCAGTTTTCTGAACTTTTCCAAAGCTCCCTGAGTTTCTACGATTTTTTTCTGAAGCTCTATGAAGTTTCATTAATTTTTACGATGTTCCCTGAACTTCTTAGAAGTCCTCATAGTTTTACGAAGTTCTTCTAGTTCTCGAAACTGCTTGACAAAATACCGGAGCAAAAAAACACCCAAAATTCGCCAATGTTTAGCACTAGACCTAAGTAATTAATTTCATGTATTTGAATAATTGCTAGTAATTCCTAAGTTACAATATGATGAAACAAGACTTTTTGTTTTTAATCTGCTCTCTATTGGTGGAGAACCAAATTGGGAGTACATGGAGATCATTATGCATCATATTTTTTTTTAAGTTTCTATGTTTTTGGCTTTGTATTTTGTTCCGTCTCCGCCGAAATTGAACCAACCATCTTGACAATCGCCGCTGATGAACAGCGACAAACAACACTAACCAATCAGCGACGTCCATATCACCATGCGCAGACAGCGCGCTCCTATAAAAGTGGCACCCATTAGGCAAACTGAATTCGTCACCTGGAATGCTTGCTCTGTAAGAGCAAAAGAGATTGAGCTTGCCGACTTCCGCCGCAAGCACAGCATCGACGTGGGCCTTCTAACCGAGACCCATCTAAAGTCCGGCGACAGCTTCTGGTTGCCTGACCACAACATTATCCGGCTTGATCGCACCAGCTCCAGGGGGGGTGGTGTTGCGGTCGTCGTCAAGAAAGGAATAAAATACCACACTCTGTCCCATATTCGCACCTCTATCATCGAGGCCCTTGGTGTGGAGGTGGAGTCGTCGACTGGATACGTCCAGTTCATCGCCGTCTACTGCCCTCGACAGTGTGCCGCCAGCAGTGGACTAGCGGCTAAATTTAAGAAGGACCTGTCCACCATCACCCGTACCGGTTCCCGCTTCGTTGTTGGAGGAGATCTGAATGCTCGTCATGAGGCATGGCGGAACTACCAGCAGAACCAGAACGGTCGTCTGCTGTTCGACCATTCGCAGCATGGGCTGTACTCCGTTTGGTTCTCGGACGAGCCAACATGCATCTCACCGGCAGGCAACCCATCGACGCTAGACCTGTTTCTTTCAAATACCGGCTTGTCCAAGCCGGTAGCCTTAAACGAACTCAGCTCCGACCATCAACCGGTGGTGGCTGAACTGGGATACAACGTAGCTGCTGCTCCAAGCCTGCGCAAGGACTACCATCGCGTAAACTGGGCCCAGTTTGGACGCGTGGTAGACAGGCACATCATCGACAACCCGCCGCTTGATTCCGTGGAGGACATCGACCGAGCGTTGGAAGTACTCCACCAAGCCATAACCGTGGCTGACGAGGCGTGCGTCCGACGAGTTCCAGTGAGGGGTAAGTTTATTGCCATTGATTCCCACACCCAACTCTTAATTCGCCTGAGAAATGTTCGTAGACGCCAGTTTCAGAGGACTGGAGATCTAGCGAGGAAACGTGAAATGGCCAATCTGAACAAGGAGATTGCTTCCAGAATGGTCTCACTCCGGAACGAAAGTTTCGGGCGGCTTGTCCAGAATCTGGACGACCGCTCCAGACCATTCTGGAAAGTTGCCAAGGTCTTAAAGACGCACCCTAAACCCATTCCGCCACTAAAAGATGAAAATGATGACGATCGGCTCATAATCACCCCTCAGGAGAAAGCAAATGCGATTGGTGAGCATATTGCCAAATCGCACTTGCTTGGCTCCAACATCCAAAGTCCGCTCGAAGTTCAGGTTGAGCAATGCGTACTCAACCTTGATTCCTCCCCTTGTGCCATCGCTCCGGAGGATAGAATCACAGTGGAACAGATTTGCTCAGCGCTGAAATGCACCAAAAACATGAAGGCCCCCGGGTTTGACGGAATATTCAACCTAGTGTTGAAAAATCTCAGCATGAAGGTTCACTCTCTGCTGGCTGCTGTCTTCAACAGATGCTTGGAACTGCACTACTTTCCAAGCATCTGGAAGACAGCGAAAATCATACCTATCCGCAAACCCGGGAAGGACCCAACGCTAGCTTCAAGCTACAGACCAATCAGCCTCCTTTCAGCGCTGAGCAAATTGTTCGAGAAACTCATTCTCAATCGTTTGCTCAAGTTTGTCGAGGAAAATAACATTCTCCTTCCGGAACAGTTTGGGTTCAGAAAGGGGCACTCCACCAATCACCAGCTAGTGCGGGTGATGAATAACATCCGAAGTAACAAAGCTGTATCCAAGTCCACAGCCATGGCATTGTTAGACGTTGAGAAAGCGTTTGATAATGTCTGGCACAATGGGCTTGTATACAAGCTTTGTAACTTCAACTTTCCATTACATCTGGTTAAAATCACCCGTAGCTACCTCCAGCAAAGGTCGTTTAAGGTATCGTTGAATGGTTGTCTTTCCGACACGTTTTCCATCCCAGCAGGAGTCCCGCAAGGCAGTCTGCTGGGCCCCTTGCTTTACAGCATTTACACTTCCGACATTCCTCCCCTTGGAGACGGTTGCGTGTTTTTCCTGTTCGCAGATGATACCGCAATAGCCGTCAAAGGAAGGATGCCTCGCGAAATAACGAACAAACTTCAACGATGCCTTAACGCCTTTGCTGATTATGCCACCACGTGGAAAATCAAAATCAATGCTTCCAAAACACAAACAATCATGTTCCTCCATCGGCAATCACCCAAACTAAAACCGGCTCCCTCTTGTACTGTAATCATGGATGGCACAAGGGTTGAGTGGTCCGCCGAAGTAACCTATCTCGGGATGTTGTTTGACGAAAAGCTCCTATTCCGCTCGCATGTGGAGAAAACCGAAGTCAAGTGTTCCGCCTTGGTTAGGAGTCTGTATCCGCTGATTTGCCGCAGATCCCGCCTCTCAAGGGTGAACAAACTGGCCGTCTACAAACAAATCGTAGCACCTGCGATCCTCTACGCAGCTCCGGTGTGGGAATCATGTGCACAGACTCACAGGAACAAAATTCAGGTCGCTCAGAATAGAGTGCTAAGGATGGTTCTTGATCGTCCTTTCGACACTAGAATAACAAATTTACATGAAGAGGCAGGCATTGCCAAAATAGATTCCAAAATTAACGAAATTAAGACTAAATTTACACAAAAATGTAATTTATCAGAACATGCTTTGATAAGCAATTTGTATATAGTAGGTTAGGTGTATATAGTAGTTGTAGGTTAGTTGTAGTTGTAAATAGTAGTTATAAGTAGTCTCCTTTTTCAAATTTAAAACAAACCAATCCCACCAAGGTGGTCATACTTTAAAATAGACCTGATAGGACTAGGAACTGCAAATAATAATTAAAATCTCAAATGTACCAAAGTTGAAAAGACGAATCTGTGTCACTTAACAAATTCATACATGTAAACCACATAATCACAAGAAATAAAGATCATTTAAATGCAAAAAAAAAATGCAAATGCAAACTGAATTCAGTTTCCTTTTGACCGGCCACGAGCAAGCATCAGCAGCAGAAGAAAGCAAACCTTTGTAGAGAGAAAGAGGAGAGAAATAAAGTAGTTACTAGCGTAGCCGTTCGCCGTTTGAATAATTACCCAGCACACATCCCTGGTTCGGAGCAAGTGTTGAAACCCACCCCCAGCTCTTTTCAGAGCTCAAAGAGTTCGATTTAGATCGACGCTTGCCTCCTCCACCAATCATTGCCGATACAGTCCACTGCCGAAAGGGAAAGTGCCTTCCCAGACCGAACATATTTACAAACAGCATCATTCGCGTAGCATTGTAATGTACCTTTCAGAGGCAGATTAAATAAATCATTTATAAAAATATTGAACTTTAGATCCAAGGATCGATCCCTGAGGCATACCAGTTTTAAACACTAAATGATCACTCAATGTCATATTAGCATAACAACACTGCTTGCGATTTGAAAGGTAAGATTTCAGTAGATCGATGATGCCGGTTGGACCCACGTGTACCACACGTGATACTCCTACGGACTCCGAAACTATGCTACTGCGGACTGCACATAGCCGATGTCGTTTTCCAACTACGCTTCACACGCTGAGTTGTGGTCTTCTACCTAGACGGGGTACGGCCGTCGCATCGATGGTTGTCCCCGACGACGGGAAACTGCGGAAAGTGGTTGCCGCTGGAGAGGGAGGTCACCGGTTCGGAACCAGTGGGTTGCTGCTCACTGTGCCTAGGGCGCGGAAACCTTTTTGCTGCACTTTTCCAGCCTCTGGTACCACCGGGTGTTCTTCGAAGCTGGAAAATGGGGTCGAAAACGGTCGCTGACTGATGTGGGTGGTGTGACGAGCTTCGCAACTTGCCACAAATCTGCCAAAGAGAAATGCCGTCGCGTGGCATTCAACATCTGCACACTGAACAAAGTTATGCACACAAAATTACCTCGGTTTCAATACACCTTCGCACACTCCTAACCGCCGAACTAACGCACTAAGCACTTTCTGCTCTAATTTCGAAAAGTAACGAACTAATCGAGGGAATTTATAAAGAAAATCTAAATTAACAAAATTAAAGACAATTTCACGTTTACTAATTCACTTTTAAATTCACACCACGGCGCGATAACTGAAACTCGGACCGCTCTCGCCTCTTCCACAAACCAGAACGAAGTGAAAGAATCAAGTCTGAAGGTCCTCAGATTAGGCGCAAGAATTGCAATCTTCGTCGCCGGAAATTACGTGAAATCAACGAAGTTGATTTTCACGAAGTTCAAAAAATCGCCTTCACGCATACTAATTTTTTGTAAAAAAAATACGAAGGAAGGCATTCTCCTTCTATCAAGTTAACGCATATGCCAATTCGCTTCCCACCCGAAGTGCATGAAAGGATGGGACGGGTCAACAAATCCTGAAAGCAGAATTGTGCAGGTCGATGTCCGTGCGTTTACGCGTGGTTTGCTTAGACTCTTCGTTTGGCTATCGAATTACGCTTTGGCGCCCGAAATGGTAGAGAGAACTCATTTACCATCTGATGAACATTTCGGTGAGTGAACTTTTTGGTAATTCGATGGTGTTTGAAAAATTTCAATAAATGTACAACTTTTTACATTTTGATTTTTATAATATGGCACCTGCCACAAGGTTCTTCAAATCGTCCTGGAGTTTAGATAATTTCATCTACAAGATCAACCGAGACTGGGGCAATGTATTTAGTATCGAAATATTTCCAGACAGATGCACAGTATCTATGTGGATCATACAGAACTATTGTCATGTATACCAGACGTTTTAAGTTCTCCAAATCGTTCTGGAGTTCATATGATTTAATCTACTAGTTCAACCATGACTGGGATAAAGTCTGTAGGATCGAAATATGTCCAAACAGATTCCTAGTGTCTATATGGATAATGTTTAATTATTTTCACGTATACCAGATGATCTAGGTTCTCCAAATCGTCCTGCAGTTCAGATGATTTGTTTAACTAGATCAACAAAGACTAGGATGATATCTGTAGTATCAAAATATCGATTTGGCAATCCTAGAACATTTGGCATACACGGAAATAGGTTGGCATGACCCACATAGACACTGCAAATTTGTTTGGGCATATTTCGATACTGCAGATATTGAATTAATCTCCAGAATGATTTCAGAACCTATAACATCTTGTATACGTAGCAATAGGTCGGGTACAATCCACATGGACACTTTGAATCTGTTTGGACAGATTTCGATACTACAGACATTATTGCAGTCTTGGTTGATATAGTAGAACAAAACCTAGAATATCTGATATACATGTCAATTACTCGCATATATACGGTTCGTTTATGATTTAACATCGAAAAATGCTATGTTCACATTGGAAAAAAAAAAATACATTTTCACATTGGACAGACCTCAGGGAATTTCCGGGTAAATCCGATGTGACTCATGGAATTGAGATCATTTCTCGATTATTTGCAGGGTGTTTGGTTTGAAACGGTAAACAAATTAAGAGCCAAATGAACAACAACATTTATGACAGCAAAATAATCCGGGACGGAAAGGTAACAATGAATTCCACAATTTTTGTGACAGCACATCAGTCCCTTCGCGATTTTCGCGACATCATTTAATGTTTCCGCGATTTTCGCAACTGAAAGTTTTTATCCGCGAAATCCGTGCCTGTTGTAACAGCCCTGTCTTCTAAAGGCCTTAAACCTGTACTACCATCGACCCTTTTCAGGGCCACCAAGATTTTCCAAAAGAGTTAAATTTCTGAACACGTCCCAACTAAAATTCATATCAAAAGGTTCTTTTCAGGGCAATCATAGTCATACTAAATAGTATAAACAAAGAGAACCCCGCACAAATTCCTATTGCTACGCAAAACACAAGCTCCTGTTGCAGTTAACAAATAACATTTATTATATAAGACCACGTAGTCCAACGTCACCATTGCGTATAACCCCATAGGGCTGTCCCTTGTGTGTGTGATCTTTTTAATGACTTTGATTGATAGATAGCTAACATCGTCATCTAAGCTAACAATCTAAGTCATAAGTCAATTCGCATAGAGGTATTGAGCGAATACCCAAAACTTGATAACTTCAAAAAATATAACTCAAAAACAAACAAAACACACATCTCTGATTTTTTAATATGATGTGTAGAAAAGCCTAAATTTTCAAGGAAAAATATATAAAACATATGTTGCGCCCTCTAGAAACCATGAACCTCATAAAAATCAATTACAATCGATGTTTTTCAAAACAAAATTTAAGTTTTTGATTATCATGATATGTTTTAATTAACTTTCATTTGATATTTTGATCTTTGAAATCAGCTCAGTGGTTCAAAAGCTATGATTTTTTGAAAAAAATCGATTTTTTGGATCACCCTATCATGAAAATGGACACCATAATAACAAAATATAAATATATGGGTGTAATTTTTTAAGATAAGGAACAAAACTACAAGTTTTTACGAACATTATGAGAACCACGATATTGTTGATAATTTTCAAATAAAAAAAGGTTTAAAATTTGACTTCTAAATTATGAGCCCCAATTTTGCTCAGGTTCTTTTTTCGAGTCAATAGGCATTTTGTATATGGTCCGTTTCAAACCCAAAATTCATTGGCACCCTAATACACATGTTATTACAAACTTTCGAAGATGAAAATTGTTTCAAGCTACCCCCAAGTTATGACATTCTCTTACTCGTGAAACATTGATAGATCGATATTATAACAATGTACAAATCAACTCGCAAAACCAGTTTATTGTTTGACCATAAAGAACCAATCAAAAAAATCTCTGCCAAAACCGCACAAAATGCAAATTGGGCAGTCTCAAAAATCAAATCATGCCCGATGTTTTGGCCCGATCGTTTACGTCACCAGCGGCGACAATTCATTGGATTTTTTTTATCAAATCAATAATACTTCAGCAGCCGGTTAACTATCTTTAGCCAACGAATCAAGTCGACATGGGGAATGAGTTGGAATCAGGTGGTCGATACTTACACGTAACCGGCTAGAATGTTGAGCAATGTGCTTTTTCCTGCCCCCGAGGGGCCCATGATCACTGTCAATTCTCCGGCATTGAACGATCCATTCAGGCCATGCAGAATTTCTTTGCTTTCTGTAAATAAACAAAAGAAAAAAATCATATAGAAAAAGTAGTGCGGAATTCAGTCGAATGAAAGTTTTGATTCGAAGCAAGGTCAAGTTGAAGATCCAAGCAAAAACTCCAATTATCGCCATTTGGTTGTTACTAATTGCGATTTGCTTTGAGTTACATTTTTTTCGGATGCAATTGTTGGAAGGTTCTAACGTGCAAGAACAGAACACGTTAAACAGATGGACGAAGCAAACGGTTCAACTATAGCGCCACTATGACGCCATCGCGAAGCTTGATCGTTCAATTCTAACTGCTAGAAACCTAGGCCGAAGGTACTTATTCGTAATCATCGAGCACCATATCTGACTGCGTGTACATTAGGGTGGGTCAACTTTACAGCCCCCTGTTCTCGATTGCTCCCATCAACGGAGTCAAATTTGATCGAATTTGGTTCTGCTCTGGACTTGTGGGAGAATTTTAAATCTTCAATGGGAAACCATACAAACTTGACCCACCCTAGCGCACATGCATGCACGCATTCGACTGATGTAACCCGTCAAGTACGACAACATTACACTCACTCATTCACTCTACAGATGGCATAGATTTATCCGACGGTGATACTTTCGATGTTCCGACAAGCGGCATCACTTTACACGTTCATCTACGTCTATGGTGTCATCTCAAGGAGCCCACTTGTCTACCCTGAAGTACACACCGCAGTGTAAGATCGTTGACTCCAACCGTTGATCGGAGATCGATCCGAGTGCGGGAAATTCTAATATCGAATCAGTTTGTGAATGAATATATTAAAGCCCTAATAAAGCGTGACCGTATGACTCCGGGACCATACATGTCAACGCCATACGAGGAGGGCGGAGTTACGATTGAACCGTACCGGCAGCAAACGTTAATCGATTAGCATCTGCACTGCAGGTTCAGCGCCGATTTTACGCTGCATTGAGATGTGCTTTGCGTTATTAAGCTATGAAATGGGAAATAAATAACATTTGCTGTGCCTGTGGCAGCAACCTTACCCTCAGTCGGAACCAGTGGCGGGCTATTCATGGTCATTGAACAAATCTACAACTATCGGTCTGCTGATAGGGGGTTCAAACAATCCACACACACACACTCTAACACGTGCACCTAGGTACCCGCCGCCGTGGTTGGAGCGTGACTTATCTGCAGTTTCTGAGGATGTTCGTTCCGCGTTAGAGGAAAATATTTACCTCGTGCTTAATTGCTTGCACCTACTTGTGCTTCAACAGAGATGCTCTCCCTCCGTGAGGAATTTCGAACCATAAACAAGTTCCAGCATTGGCAACCGAACAGACGGTTTGGATATAGTTAATTTGCGGCAACGGAAAAATTACATTTGCAAACTCATCAGCCTGTTATGAATCACATAACAAACCTGGATTAAGCCAATTCGCATGTGAACATAAAAAAAAATACATGACACACTGCAATCAAGTGGACAAGCGATATAGATTAGATCTCTTTTTCCCTTGATTACCTGTTGTTCTTTGACTGTTGTTTCATAGACAGAACATAAAACCCAGTGGAAATCCAATTGATTTGCATTCCATACGTTTTGCAGGCGTGGTCTTCCACCGCTGCCACCTCTCCTATACCAAACAAGCTTTACAACAAGGATGCCGACACACTATTTGCAAACAAATCCGACAGTCAATGCAACTGGTATGCACAGGAAGTAAATAAATCACCGGTTGCACTTGCTTACAAGGCAAATTGAAATTGCTAGAATCAAACAAGGAAATAAATGAAAGCAACGGATGCCATCGTAGAAATCTTCTCTCCATTTTCATCTGTCGCATATGTCATTCTATCTGCCTATGCTTGCTGAACGTTATCAGTTCGTGTGTGCAGTGTCCCTGATATTGCGGAGAATTTTCCCCCCCAATAACTTCTTGAAACTCTACAAGCTGCATTATCTACACGATCAGGGATCTCGGAACGCTGAAGTAGACGAGAGGTTATATTACTATTCTTCGAACGATCATTCACTTTCATTTGCCGTAACATGGTAACTCATGGTGAGACGTCACAAACTGCACTCGGAACGGGTTTTGTTTGTCATTCCGTGGCGTGTGTCAATCTAATTTGAAAATCTTCCGGAAGTACACAGCAAAAAATCTGAATTTAATTGTGTTGTAAACATTGATTCACTGTCATTTCACCCAAACGAGCAGCTTGTAAGCAATATTGTTAAACAAAGATTGGCTTTTCTCACGATTTATAATGTAATCCTATATGATATGTGCACTCAATTTATGAGCATCATATTGAAGAGAAATTTACACATTTTTTTCCGAACTGTGTAGTCAGTAGGACAAAAACATTATATATGTTTTAATATAGCATTGCACAACCATCAAAGTATCGATTTCAATCTACACCCACAGCTTACAAACTAACCAAACGCTAGCAGACTGAACAATCTGTGCCACACACATAGCAATAATTTCACTAATTCCTCAAGAACGAACCTCGAATGCCGCTTGTTTGCCTATAGCCAAGAGGGGCAACTTACCGGTAGCTTATTATCTCCGCATTACTGATTACCTTTGGCCGGATCGCCGATCATCCATTACCTCTACCACTACCATCGGTACTGGTTCCTATCGCTCTCTAGAATGCTCGCTTGGCACCTTCCAGCGTGAGCAAGCGAAATCAAAGCCAAGTACGTACCTTACAGTGCAGAGCAAAACGCTAGAACAAACGAGTCAAATGAGGTCAACTGGTTTCCAACCTCTGGCTGCATTCGAATAGAACAGAAGCGATTGATAGCTGTCGCTGGGGACGGAGTTAAGTACACACCACTAGATGATGGTTCAAGTATTGGCTACTTTGGATGTCAGCCTGATGATTCTGACCTCAGCTTTATAGGCTTCAGATGAAAGGGGGTAGGTGAAATGGATGTAATGTCGGCCTAGGTGCCCCTAATTTGGGCCCATACATAAATTCAGCAATCGACTAAATTTTCAATAGCGACCAAAAATGTCCATTAGTACCGTCTCAATGACGCGGTCATCTAGATAAAATTGAAAAATAGCAGATTTTTGGCGATGGGCCCAATCTTAGATCCATAGGCCAACATTAGAGCCATTTCCCCTACAAACTTCAAACACTTTGTAGAAGTAGCAAATAATTTTTAGTTTGGAATTTAAAGAATTTTCACATATTCGACTTTTATATTAGGGCCTTCATTAGCTCAGTTGGTAAAGATGCAGCTACAAAGCAAGACCAAGCTGGAGGTGGCTTGATTCGATTCCCGGGCCGATCGACGATTTTTTCGAGTAAGCAAATTTCTCGACTTCCCTTGGCATAGAGTATGAGTGTACTTGCTTGCCACACAATTATACTAATGCAAAAATTGTACAGGCATCGAAAGCTCTCAATAAATAACTGTAAAAGTGTATCTAGCAATAAGGAATAAGCTTGAAATTCGAAGAAGAAGAAGGAGATGCAGAATACGAAGAAGAAAAATAACAAGACGAAGAAGAAGAAAAGAAGAAGAAGAAGAAGAAGAAGAAGAAGAAGAATAAGAAGAAGAAGACTAATAAAAATAATCTGGTAAAGGAGTGCTATTTGGTTCTTACAATCAAGGTTCTGTATTTTCGAAACAAAGAAAAGAAAATGAACTCTCCGCAAAATCGCTTCATTTCGAGCAATATAATTTTCGTGTAAGTCATCGTGTTTCTTGTTGTCAAGTCACGATGAACATTCCTCTTTTCAAACATGACTGGACTATCACTTGTTTCGTTCGTCGAGTGCTTCAGTTCATTTCATTTGAAGCAAAGACTTGTTTCAATTGACGCGATGAATGACTCGAAAACTTCTTCCTTCGTTTTTTCCACTGTCACTTCAATTCGGAGCTCATTCGACTTGTCACGACCCTACGACGCAGTAGTAGTATCCGGATAGTATCCGCACAATATAGGTTTCCGATAGAGAAGGCATCCAGATTATATGCAGTAATAAATAAATTATTTTATATTAAAAAAAAATAAATTAACGAGGCCATTCTGGCCACCCCAAAATATTTTCGGAACGAGGACGACACGAAGGTATGGAAAATCGATATTCGACGTTATTTTGGAATCCAAAATGGCAGCCATCAAGTTTCCTAAATCGTGTCAAATACCCTAAGATATTGGTATTTTAAGAACGGAGACAACGCGTGGCTTCCGAAAATCGATATCCGATGCTATGTTTGACTCCAATATGGCGGCCATCGGATTTCACAAAAGGTTTCAAATACCCTAAGATCTGGGTATTTTCGGAACGGGGACCACGCGTAGATGCTGAAAATCGATGCCATTTGTAGAATATTTGACACTTCTTCTTAAATTGGAAGCTATCATCTTGAATTTCAAGATGGCCTCGCACATCGATTTCTGTCTTCTAGATGTCAGCCCGATTCCAAAAAACCCACATTGATCAGTATTTGACAGTATTTCACAGTTTTTTTTTCTGAACCAAAACCGCCATCTTGGGTTTAGAGACGGCGTGACATCAATTTTCGGAAGCAAATCGGAAGACGCCGTCTTGGATTACAAAATGGCGTCGTATATCGATTTCCAGCTTCTAGACGTTACCCGGATTCTAAAAAAAAAAAACGTTAGTATGGGTATGTGATAGAATTTACAACTTTTTCCCGCCATCATGGCTTTCAAAATGACGTCGGATATGATTTCCAATCTCCAGACGTCACCCCGATTCCAAAAATACCCATATTGATGGGACGACATCAGCATCTCCCATTTTTTTTTTTCTGAAATAGGAAGCCGTCAATTGGATTTCAAAATGCCTTCGGATATCGATTTCCGGCCTCTAGACGTCATCACAATTTTAAAAATACCTATATTGATGGGTATTTGATAATATTTCCCACTGAATTCGGAAGCCACCATCTTGGATTTCGAATTGCCGTCGCATATCAATTTTCGATCTGTAGACTTCATACCCATTAGTACAAAAATACCAATATTGATGTGTATTTGAATGTATCTCCACTTTTTCGTAAATCGGAAGCCACCATCTTTGATTTCAAAATGGCAACGGATATCGATTTTCATCCTCTAGACATCATCCCGATTCATAAAATACATTTATTGATAAGTATTTGACAGCATTTTCCACTTTTTCTTAAACTGGAAGCCGCCATCTTGGAATTAAAAATGGCGTCACATATCAAATTTCGATCTCTAGACGTCGCCATGATGCAAAAAATACCCATATTGATGAGTAAACAAACCACCCAACAATGATAAATTTTACAACCACGTGCACAGATCTATGCGCACACGCTTAAATAAACCGAGTGAGCAATCAACAAAAGTCATAAAAACTGCGCAAATTTGGATCGAATAGCTTCGCTTCAATGCAAAAGTAAATTCATTTGACAATGTAAGAAGAAATGAACACGAGTCAAGCCAAAACAATCAGCATGAAAACCGATCGAAAGTGGTTCTGTTGATGTTGACGGGGATCTGCTCGAAGAGAAGACAGAATGACTTTCAATTGAAAGTGATGGTCGACAGCTTCATCGTCACTTGACGATTTTCGATTGAAAGTGACTTTGTGGGGCCCTGCTTACAATATAATTTAAAACTGTTCAAACTTCGTCTATAAATTTTTCACAAACTTTGAAAATCCTCAGGTCTTTGAAAAATATATTGGGATTAGTGAACTAGGAAAATGTTGTCGCTTCGACGAAGCCTGCTTTTTTGAATCGGCGCATAAACTTCAAAAATAAATTCAATCGATAAAATTGAAAACTTTTGATAGAATTTACGGTGGCTTAGAGCTTGTCAATTTCAAAAGCCGGGTAATGTGTTGGAATTGATGGTTTTAATTTTATCAATTTATGGACTATAGGAATGAAAATGTGGTACAGTTTAAATTCATAGTGTATGAATACGCATAATTGAACAGTTCAGGGGCATAGCATGGTAAGGGCAAGGAGAGGGTAGGTGGTCCACTCCGGGTGTCATCCTGGGCGAGAATAAATTAAAACTCTAAAAAGCTCTATTTGCGGCATATTATAAATATATTTTCATGTATCCCGAATTCCGATTAAGTTTATGTCTTAGAATCTTTCAGATGTTTAATATTCGGGGAGCTAAAACAAAACTACAAGAAACAACCCTATAATAAGTGTTACTTCACAGCAAAAAAATAATTTTGATATCACGTCAAAGAGGATGCACTACAATCATGTCGAAAATATGGTGTAATATTACTTGCTAAAAAGGACAAAATTATCATTAATACAATGCATGAACTGACATTACGCTGCTTTTACTGCATTTGTTTATTTATGTGGTCATAAAAATTACATGAAATTTTCGACATGATTGTAGTGCATCCACTTTGATGTGATATCAAAATTATTTTTTTGCTGTGTTGTTAACTGCAGCAGGAGCTTGTGTTTTGTGTAGGAATAGGAATTTGAGCGGGGTTCTCTCTGTTTATACTCTTTAGTATGACTATGATTGCCCTGAAAAGAACCTTTTGATATGAATTTTAATTGGGACATGATCAGAAATTTAAATCTTTTGGAAAATCTTGGTGGCCCTGAAAAGAGCCGATGGTAGTACAGGCTTAAAGCCTTTGGAAGATGATGAGGACGTGTAGGCAGCTGGATAAGCAAATCGGGGACAAGCCCATATTCTTCGGTTCAATAATTGGGCACTCGCAAGAATTGCGGCCCGTCTGCTGCTGGACAGTGGTTGAACTGGTGTCTGCGTCAGCTTGGAAGGCCGCAGAATATCAGTGTCCACCCAGCTAAAGCTCCTCCCCTTTCAAGTTTTTCTCGTTAAACTCCTTCTCTCAACAAGTTGGTTGATCTTAGCCTTTATCAGAAAGACGTTTAACACTTTTCTCGGAAAATTTATGATCCTGTTTCAGGTCATGGTTTTTCTCTATGCCTATTCATATAAATTAGTACTTTTATTTATTTTTTCTACTGCACTAAATCAAATGAGTCGAAATAAGAAGGGATGTCGGTTACGTGCTCGAATAATTGAAAATTCTATAAATATTTAATCGAATAGCTGGAAAAATCTTCACTATATATAATATGCTCTTCCTATGCTATCATCCAGAACAACAAAAGTATCAATGAATGTATTTTCGGTCGAGTTATTAACGAAACAGAGAGTCAATTAAAAGAATCGATCAAATCACTTGCACCCCTACTGCCAAGTTTGGTTATAAGATTACAACTCTGGAGAGCATTTTGTGTGGTCGTTGGGGGCGTGTGGTTCTGAATATGGCGATGAGTGTGCAAAATGTTATGGAAATGCATCCTCCCTGTTCATACACGCCCGAAGACCGGAAGCGAATGCCACTTCGACATGTTTCGTCTAGAATGACTGTGTTCGGGAAGCAGCATATGCATGTATGTAATTGGTGGATTTGTTAGTTATTTCGACGCTTTTAGACAATGCTTGAAAATAACCACTTTTCAATAGTCAGTCGGAAGCATTGGTATCGATGCGTAGAAATGTTTGTTATAGATTGGTGATTAAATTATTTAAATTGGTCCAGGGGCAACTGCATTAATGACGTTCAAAATCTTTCATAATTTCGTGAGATGTTCTATTTTCGTTTTTAAAAAGTGCACCCCCATAAAGAAATCACAGACGGAGGCCTACGTCAAAATGTCCAAGATTTAAAATTAAATTTATTGATCTAAATTACTTTTTGTACACGGAATCTTGAAAAATTGTCGGAACCAAAATTACACTGAGAATTTAATTTCAACAGTTCACAGGTTTTCTTCAGAGTATTATCAATAATTTCCTTAAAATCATTCAAATATTTTCTCAGGGTGCGTTTCAGAATTCGTCTAAAACTTTCTTAAGTTTCTTCTTAGAAAACTAAACCATTCACTTCTTATCTTTTTAAATGATTATTAAGAATTCTGCCAAGAATTTTCATAAGTCAATTTCTTTGAAATTTCTGCAAAATATCAGTAAAATATTTCTAAGAATATTTACTGTATACCGTACCTGAAGTTGCTTGAGAATTACATTGGAATTTGGTTCAGCATAATCTTAAATACATTATTTACATTCATTTACAATTCTTCTTAGAATTTCCTTGCAATTTTCAAGAGAACACAGTAAATCCCTCCCCTTGGCTAGTTTTTTAATCTGGACGTTGGTGGGCGGGCCTAATTTTATGCTTCATAGTGGAGCGTTGGAGACGGTTGGTTTAGGTCCGGCATCGCTGGCTCATGCCGTGACAGAATAGCGTCATAAGCATGCGATGAGGATTACTGAGCTTCCCCTCTCTGATGAACCATTGCATAAGAGAACCAAAGTTCTAGCCTGAAGTGATAGTATCACACTTGTTACTCCTTTATTTGAAAGCCGCGTTGTAGTACGCTTACGTATAGGTACTGACGTTGGGTGCGATACTGGCGGGTTTTGCCGCAAATCACTCTTATTTTATTTATTTATACGCAGATTTATTTGGATTTGCAAGGGAATGCTAGTGCTCCTTCTACTTGCGTGACAAGCTTTCGTTGTTGTTTTCATTGAGGTATTACTCAGGGAACAATGTTAAACACCATTTTTGTACATGGTATTCCAACTAATCTTATATGTGCTTCATTTTTAATTGGGATAAGTGTTTGAACTATGGCTCGGGAGTTCCACTGTGGCGTGCTTCTATTGTGACATACCCATACGTATTTTTGTGGTGCGACATAGTGGAAACGTGTGAGCGTAGTTGAAGCATATACCCTATGTAATTTAAAAATCAGCTAGGAAACTAACTTCAAAGTGAAGCATTTTAGTCACTTGAAGGTGTCAACTGGGACGAACTAATATATATTAAATATAGGTCAAAGTCAAAAACAACTTGAAACACGTTAAATTTTAGATTACATTCACAAGTGCAGGTACTTAATAAAGCATGGTAGGTAGATAAGAGTTTTCAATTATTTATTAAATTAGACTAGAGATATCATAATCATCAAACGAACTTAAATTAAATTCAAACGAACTTAAACTTGAAAATTTAGACAACCTAGTAGCATTAAGTGGATTAACAGAAGAGTTAGGATGCGGAGGGTCCGCTTAGGGAGGCAACTAGCCTTTAAGGTTCAATTTCCTTTGATGCATTTTTTTTTGGAGGTTTGGGAGTGGTTTTTTTTTCGGCGCGTTGTTTTGGATTGCAGAAGGCTCGCGTCATTTTGTGTAAAATATCAAAAGGAATCGAATGGTGCGAGCTTTTTGCAGTCTGGAGTAGTGCGTCGGAAGGGGCTGCTTTTGAAGTTTTCCGAGGGGCATCGAGGTGGATTGAACCTTAAAGCAACTGGCAACTAGCCTTTTCATGTATTGTCTGTTCATTTTTATTATCGCTTTAAAATATCAATTTGGTATATGTGTGAAAGGATGAATCAGTGGGAGATAGATTTTCGGTTTCTTTACATTTAGCATCACTATGTGTCATTTCAAAACCCCCCAATAACCGACCTCTTCAATCCTTTCCTTTTCCCATGGTGTTCAAGTGGTCCGCAGTGGTCTTTGCGCTCCACCAAACGCTGCAAAATGAAAATGAAAATGAAAATGAAAATTTTCAAGAGAACACAGTAAATACTTTTACTTTTCGGAATGGATCACATTATTCGAGCAGTTCAAAATTATTTTTCCTACTGCTCAATCTTTGCCGTGGAACAATATTGTGATTTATTTCTAGTATCCTCGAGAAAATGTGTTCTTATTCATACTAAGCTTGAAAAATCTGGAATTTTTGAGTAATATTCGTAAAATTTCTGGCATAAGGTCGCCTCAAATATGCTCGACAAAATGATTAATTCACTTGAAACTCTCTTCTAAATTTTCATGGAACTATTCTCAACATTATGTTCCAATTCGAAATAAAATTGAAATTATCTTAAAAATTTGTTTCGAATTTTCATCAGAATTTTCTTTAAATTCAAGTCACAATTTCTGTACAATCTTCATCGAAATACTCTTGAATGCCTTTCAAGATGTCTTTCCTTTTAGTTCTACTACCTTTAATAGAAAGAAAATTAAAAGGAAACGCATCGTAAATGGTATACAATTATTCTACTAAAACGCTCATCAATCAATTCAGATTACTTTTAAATAAAGTCCATGAGCCAAGAGAGTTTTAACCAGAATCTCAATGTTATAAATCTAGGATTTTGACATCTCTGATCACGGGTCCCCGGTCCATGAGTTGATGGGTCCAGATATATGAGAGCTGCCTCCTTGGCGTCGGTAGCATTGGTACTCAGTACGGAAAACAAGATCAACGGAAAACAAATCAAGGAAAAAAAGTATTTTTGGTTCAACATTGGTCTCCATTGCGCAATAAAGTGCCAATCATCGACGAGCGTCGATTGCAAATACATCACTGACAGCAATCAAGTGCCAGTTGGGTGACTTTCACACCTGGAACCTATCAAACCTATCCCTTTCGATGGAAGTCGTGACCAGAGATTGTTTCGCCTCAGACAAATCCCAATGACCTCAGCTGGGATTCAATCCAGACACACTGGGATGAGCAAGCAGTCACGCTTACCACTCAACCACCGTCACTGTCGATCTACGAAGTTCACTTAACTCCTGTGAAGTACGCTGTATTTCTACGAAATTTCCTGAGGTTTTACAGAGCTGCCTGAAATACTTCGTGTCGTGAATCGTTGGAGCACACCAGCCGAACCAATCCCACACTCGCACACAGCACAACACCACCATTCGCATCAATATCCATTACAAGACTGACTCATTCATACACAGAACAAATCACACAGGCCAAGCCCTCGGCGCCTAATACATAGGTGCCACAGTCGGAAGAAGTGTTAGTTTGTTTACTAAAACGAACCATGCCCATTTTGTTATGGCATGTTTGCTATAAGAAATGCGCCTCGTGTTTATTAGCGAATTTCACATCAAAGATTGATTAATTGAGTAGGAAATCAGTTTGGCACGGCATTTGTGACCAGCATACACCTTCCGGTAGTATGAAACAGGTCAAAAAACTGTTCAAATCCGCAGATAAAAATTTTTGTTTTGAATTTCTGTATAGCAAAATAGTGAACTTTTCCTGAACATTAACGGCAAAGAACTCACCAACACTGGGAGACCGTGAGCTCCTGCCCACCTGTCATAAAACCGTCTTGGGCTAAGCCACGGTTCGTTCACACATACATCTGTGTGTGTCACAGAGTGTGTTAACTTAAATCAGACTGCACACTGACTAGATTTCACTCAAGTTGAGTGTAAGACGATCTTAAGTTTTTAGTTCATTTAATGCACTGTAATATTATTATTATTATTATCATTATTACAAACCAACCATATCTACCACACTACGGAATTACCATTAAACTATAACGAAGTGCCCTGATGTTAAAAGAAGGTCCTGAAAAATTGTTTATGGTTCCAAAAATTAAACAAACTCAACTTGAACGAAGTTCCCCAAACTTGTAAAAACTTCCCACTAATACGAAGCATTCCCGAAGTACAAAGCTCTCTGAGTTTCAATTACATTTCATGAATTCAAGCTATCTTTTTCGTTCAAACTGAACTAGTGTTCATATGTGTTATTCAAAAATGTTTGCTTAATCTACCTGTTTTTGTTTCAGCAAAGACAACAGGCACAATAGTTTTTAATTAATTTTTAAAAAGCAGTTGTAGGAAATGCTCTGCCCTTTTGAAGTACGCCTATAAGATTGAGCAAATGTTTTTTGAATAGCCCATCCGAACATGCCAACTCGAGAAGATGGGAGACTCCAAAATTATTTCAGTATGTAACTTTACTTCCATTGATATATGTGAGGGAGCGGAGGAAATACAGTAAGCTACAGCGAAATACGCGTATCTGTCAAGGATAAGCAAATAAGGTAGTGGAATTAAATGGAAATTACTAATATTTCTCTCTCTCTTTATGAAATTGATATGATTTCTCATATAGAATTTCTTATGTTATGTGATATTCAGATAACGATCATTATTTTTGTTATTGGAAAAATATTATGTGCGTTCCTAATAGAAACTAAGTGAACCCTTTTTTCAGTGTAAGAAACTCCAAAGTTATTTCAGTATGTAACATTAGTTCTATTGATATAAGTGAGGGGGCGGGTGTAGTAAGCCCTCCCCCTCCTTCTTCTCTAACTACGCATTTGAGATAGAGTTATTTATTTCTGAATAATTCATCCGATCATACCAAATCTATAAATTAAAAATCTACGAAAATGTTTAAGTTTAGAATCAGACTTCCGGCAGTGTTTACAGAAAAAGAGATTTTTGGAATTTATTTCAATCCATAAATAGTTGAATACTTATAACTTTTTTTAGAGACATTCTAGTACCATACATCCTTGAGCAAAGTTGTTACAGACTTCGTGTAATATATTTGTACATAGTTGAT
Organism: Ochlerotatus camptorhynchus; assembly: GCF_037179485.1. Lineage (NCBI taxonomy): Eukaryota > Metazoa > Arthropoda > Insecta > Diptera > Culicidae > Ochlerotatus > Ochlerotatus camptorhynchus. The sequence goes on from NW_027040657.1 coordinate 2,219,452, forward strand.
TGCCTAATTCAAGCAAAATTGTAGATGGGATGAAAATGCAAAAACGTAGGCTTTGCTATATTAATTTCCATATAAATTTTCCACAGTTGTTTGGGACCACAAATTTTCTCGCTTGATGAGGTTAAGTTTGCGTTTTACCATATAACGGTGCCCCACCCTAATACCAATCTTTGTAAGAAGGGTAAAAACAATCCTCAAGACCTCTTAAAGTAGGCCATCTGCCTCTTCGACCATGAAAAGTTAGAGCTGAGAAGCTTTCTAATTCTATGTTTACCCTTCCAGAAGGTTTGACGGATTCTGCAAAATTCACGGGCACCTAAAAAAAAACGGTAAATGCACCCGAAGGACGTCTCTTCAACGTCGTCGCCGCCATACCGTAAATGAATAGATGAATTATTAATTTGCGTCGAAATGGAAAACCGGTACCGCAGTCTACCGGTTAACTAATTGGTCTATACTCGACCTACCAAAAGATCCGCTGGTTTCCTCCGCGGTAAATAAAGCCGGTCTGGAATTTAAGGCACACAAAAAATAGCACCATACCTCGCTAATAATCCGAGGGTTATTTCGCAATACGAAAGCAGACCGTTGAGTGGATCTGTGTTGAATTATTTGATGCCTTTCTGGCAACAGTTCGTCCAACAGCAGGTAGCAGTCCGTTTCACTGTCAAGTGTTTGAAGGTTATGTGTATGCTTTTTTTCGAATGACCATTAGTGCTGGAGCGCAGAATCGACTCGAATTAAATCCAGTGGCGCAGAACAGCTTTCCAATTCCGGCTTCTGGGAGGAGCCACGTTTTTCGGTCGGCACTTTGCCACGGCCAAGGAGATTTGTTTGCAGAATTCCGCTCTATCGTTTCATGATCAAGGCGATGGGAATTCGAGGTACATTAGAAAGGAATTGGCACTCGCTTTCAGTGCAGCAGAGTACATTTGGCGAAAGGAAATGGTTCCGTTCGAGAGCTGTATGAATGTGTTTCATCAACATAGAACGTTTCGAAAACTTGATCGTTTTCCATCGCTACCACAATTTCGATTGATTAGTAATGCTTGTGGATTGAATCGATGTTGTACATTTCAGCACTTGGCGCTAAAAACAACAACAAACAGTGAAATATTCAATCCGCTTTATTTATTAAGCTAATAACACCGGTAGCCGTTGATTAATACAGGTTTCGATAGCCAAGCGAAGTGAGTTTGCCTATGGGTGTATTATGTGCGTGATGTAAATAATTATCTTAAAGTTCCGTGCGTCCTAGAGGATCTGCTTTGTCATTATTCAACTGAGAGAAAAAATCGGTAGAACTATTACTACTCCAGTTGGATATTAAACTAAGCGGCGTTGTTTCCAAATGCTGCCGACTAGGTTGGAATAAAAATGCGTGTCGAAATCTCTAGAAATGATCGGCATTCATGGGAATATCATCAAACGATGTCCGTGTATTGTTGTGCCTTATTAGAGTTCCTGTGTATTGGTTCCACAATTAGGCTGTTTAATGTTCTAGGTAGATAAATTATTCTAAATTGTTTCCGTCACGCATCAGACAGAATGTAGATAATAACAGATGGAGAAAAATAGCTTCGATCATGATTTAGATGGAAAATTCCCAAGGTCAATTGCATTCTCAGACGATGTTTAACTGCTTTCATTTTTGTGGATTATATCAGCATGGATTCCCAAGCTATTCATTCAATTCATTCAATATTTTGAATAATTAATGCATTAGGAAATGTTAATGACCCTAGCAGAGCTTAGAAGAGTTGCAGTTGTTTGTTAAGTGTACAACTGACTAAAACCGGTTGAAACCTCTGATGGATCATGCATCTTTTAATAAACTTTAGACGTAAGCAATGGTTCTCTAGCTTTGATGACCGCGACCCACTTAAACTTCTCTGATGAGGAAGAAGGATTGCATAGATCAGTTGTGCTCATGCAATGGCCCGCGGGCTTCATGCGGCACACCGAATGCTTTCAGTCTGTGGATTGTATGAAACTTTTATCAAATTAAGATTTCCTTTCTTTTGGAACTCTTTTTGAAACTTCTTGTTTTTCATCTGCCGAGTTATTTTCAGAATTCCATCTAAATTTTCAAAACTCCTCTCTAATTTTCCCAAGAAATTTTCATATTTTTCGATTTCTAAGCGGCATGATCTAACTAAAATCTAAATCATCATAAATCTTGATAATTTCATGAATTGAAAGAACTTTCCTTTTTGTAACATGCTAGCCTAATAAATCAATGTCACAGTTTTCACTTGCATCGTTCATTCAGAAGATTTAACGCAATTTGCGCTTTAGAACTATGGGCTGAACATTGAGGACGTCATTTTGAGACGGGCTTTTAAATATGGTCTGCGAAATTTATATGATGACTTTATATTGGTATTGGTGAATCCACTTGCGTTGACGACGAGTCTGCAATTCTTTACTTCTGTAGAAACATCCCATAATCAAATGTCAGTTTCGAGAAACATAGTGGATGATTTCTTTACATGAATTTACAGGAAAACATTAAAATTGAGTTTCGATTAGAATTGGCATAATCCAAAGGTAATTCCGAGGAGATCCCGTAGGGGATTCTGGAAATTATTCTTAAGGAATTCCGAGGAGACTAGAAGGTAATTCTGAAAAGAAATTGACAGGCTTTGAGAGGAAAGGTTCAGCTACTTGGGCAATTTAAAGGTGGAATTACATGGGAATTCTGAGGAAATGTCCAAGAGAATTTCAGATAATCTCTGAGAAGAATGCAGAACTAAAAAAATATCCATTACTCCACAACTCCAAAGAAATTCTGACAACAGTACCAAAGCAACTGACAGAAACTTCTTAGGAGTTCTCTTATTAATTTCAAAAGAATTGTGATAATAATTTAAAAGGAATCTGTACCTGAAATTGATTCAATTCCAATGGAATCTTAAGGAGAATTTAACATTTTTGATAGGCTCAAGGAGAGGTTATTTAGCATTAGTTTTGAGTTAAATTTCATTGAAGATCAAACTCACAACATCTGAGGATGGTGTCAGTGGCACGAAGCTAGATCCGGCCAGAAGATCGTAGGGCCCTCGTGTTGCTTCAACAGAGGAAGCAGACGCTTTTGTAGACACTCCTTGAGGTAGATCTCCCTGTTTACAGTCCCAGTAGTCACGAACGGCGCACTCCGTTTGCCACATGACCAGATCGCTTGCCAAATCATGTATTTCTTGGCAAACTTTGAAAGTGTCTGCTGCATTACTTCCTCCGCCACATCAAATTTGTGCTGGGCGGTGAAGAACAGTACCCCCGGAAGTCTGCCGGAAGTCCGCGTTGACGTAAGTCTCATCAACCATAATGAGACAGTGAGGCTTCGTCAGCAGCTGGGTGTACAGTTTTTGGGCCCGTGACTTTCCCACCGTATTTTGCCGTTCGTCACGATTTGGAGCCTTCTGCACTTTGTAACGAAAGACTTGGACAGATTCAACTGTTTGGCCACATCCCTGACCGAAGCATTGGGATTCAGCTTAAACGCTTTCACGACAAGCTTGTGATCCTGATCACTAATAGAGCATCCATTCTGACCGCATTGCTCCTTCTGTTTGATGCTCAGAGTTTCGTAGTAACGTTTAATCACACGACTCACCGATGACTGCACGATTCCGAGCTGTTTTCCGATGTCGCGATGAGAGAGTTAAGGATTTTCTAGGTGCTTGTGCAAAATCAATTCAGGACGTTGCTTTTCGGGTGACGCCATTTTTTTTTTCAACTTTCGAAAAACTGACAGCGATAAAAATACAGTGTAAACAATACACTCTAAACTACTTCTACCCAAATTTTCGAGAGAAAATACCCAATGGTAAATTTTCTACAGCTTTTTTTTCCATGATGCAATTTGATGTGGGACACCCTTTATTGATTAAGCAGGACCGAAAATTGTAAAACTCACTATTTTAACATGAAAAATCTCCAGATACGTGGATGCAATGTCGGTCTACTGTACTCAAATTGGAAATGGATGCAACTTCGGCCTATCGAAGATGACCCTCGATCTACATTCAAACGTAACCACATTGTTGACGTCACTTGCACTTCTCGCGTAAGAACTGATGAGGCAGTTTTCTTTCCGGTTGACCCAGATAACCACGATGCTTTTAGAATCAACATAAAAGCCAAATAGATCATCTCACTACCACACATATAACGAACTGTCAAGTCAAGTCTAGAGCAACATGTGAAATGAGCATATGTTCCAAATGTAAACAATGACTTTAAGCGTTGATTTCTCGCGGATCTAGGGCTAATTCAGGCAAACTATCAGCAGAATCTGGTAGAGTAAGTTTGCTCTATCAAATGGTGTAGTTAGTTTGCATGAACGTGTTGTTATTCATGAGCAATCGACGTTTAAAGTCATTACTTATATTCGGTTCGTATGACGTTATCACATGTTGCTCTAGTAGTAATAGTCCGAAGTATAGATACTATAGATTTCATAGATAAGCGGAGGCACAAAAAGTGGTTTTGGCAACCATAAAAAATTAATGATCTTACTGGCACCCGTGAAAAAGGTTCATCAGAGCTCTTCGTTGTGCAGTTTTGTTTTGTTTCGTGCGTAAAAGTTCAAAATGAAGTGCAAAGCAAATCTTTGCAACAATGTTTCGAGGAATGGTTTGCTTTATCTTTCCTTCTTCCGTTTTCCGCGAAATAAATCGGACTGTGGAGTGTGGAAAGCGTTTTGTGCTCATAATATTACAACACTTCTCCCTCAAACAACACCATGATGACGTCATGTTCGTTTGGCTATACTAACTGACAGTTCATTTGGCTACATTACACTTTTCCTCCGCTTATCCATGGAATCTATAGTATTAATAGTCCGAAAGGCCTATTCTGAATTTAATGCACGGTCGATGAAATCCACTCAAATTGAGTGGCTTTTCACTCACAATCACAAAAATGTACACACTTAAACTTTTTCGCCGAGATTCCAACAGCTGCCAGCGCCGGTGGTTTAGTGGTAAGCGTGACTGCTTTCTCACACCCCAATGGGTCTGGGTTCAATCCCAGCCGAGGTCGGTGGGATTTTTCTGAGGCATAAAAATCTCTGGTCACGTCTTCCTTCGGAAGGGAACTTAAGCCGTTGGTCCCGGCCATGTGTGTTGAATGGGTGCGATATCCTACGCAGGTGTGGAAGCTGCCTTCCTGCACATTCGATTGCCGTCAATGGATGGCAATCGATGTCCGTCGGTGATTGGCACTAGATTGCGGAACAGAGACCAACGTTAAATAAAGGAATTCCAACAGCTGGGTATTTCTGCATTTTGTTTTGCTGAGATTCAGTAAAACAATTGCCGAGACTCAGCTATCGAATAACGTTTTGCTGAGATATCAGCTAACAAACAGATATTTTGCAGAGATATCAGCAAAAGTAAATGCCGAGGTAATCGGCTGTTGGAGATTTTACCGAGCTAGAATAAGTGTGTAGGTCACTCATGACTGAGTAATATGGTCTCGCTTTTCATCGTAAATTTGCTCGAATATGAAGAAAATCGACGAGTCTAAGAGCATACTAATAGACTAAGTGAAACTTCTAACGATTTTCCTCATATTCGAAACGTTTTTGCTGAAAAACCGTAGAAAATTTTACTCAGTCTTTGAGTAACCCGCGTTATAACGAATTTGCGGAACTCAAATATAAGTCAAATTTGACGGCTGTGTGCCTTATGAAGTTAAATAGTACTTCTAAAAAATACTGATTAATCCTAAATCTTATAAAATTTTTATGAATATATCTTTCTTTTCGATAAATATTCATTTTTGGAATAAACAACACTGTTACTGTTACCCAGTGAGTGGCAATGATAAGAGGGAATTACAATGAGTTTTTATCAAACGGGTTAATAATATGTGCGTTATCGCAAAATTGCTATTGAGATTGTTAATATGTAGCAGTCGTTATCAATTCAATTCATCTTCTCGTTATACTTTTGAAATATACATCAAACTAGCCTTCATAATTCAAATGATCAAGTCTATCTTTTTTTTTTTCTTTTTTTTGTGATTTTTAGCCGTAGGCTAGTTCATCACATTTGATAGTAGAAGGTCAGGCTTAGGGCCTGCCTCTAAGGAAACGTTTCAGTCTAACATTAACGTAACGTAAAACTGCCTCTGAGACGACATTTAAAAAAAAAAACTTAATGTAAAATGGGAGTTACATCGGGACTGTGGTGAGGAATGGATGCGCGAACAAGGTAGAGCTCCACCGTAAGAGACAGTGCCCCAGTCCGGCAGAGATACCCCGACGGCAGGGAAATAGGAAGGTGGAAGAACACGGACAGCGCAGCCAACGACGAGAGTGCTAGATTTGGTTGTAAGGTGGGCGTCCTTCAAGAAAGCAATCAGCGCAGCCAGCGTCGAGGGGTCGTTGCCAAGTAGCTCCCTGATGTTCTCTGGGAGTCGGTGTTGTTCGCGTAGCCTTTGAAACTCTGGGCAGACACACAGCACGTGTTCCACCGAGGCAGGGATGCTGCAGATTGGACAAACCTTGTGGAAGGGTGTCCCACCAAAATTGTGGGAAATCCTCGCATGGCCGGTCCGGAGTCTTGAAATGATCCGTTGGTCCTTGTACTTGTGGCTGTCTAGCCAGGGTCGTACGGTTTCTCTGATCTTTCTCAGGAAAATGGTCCGCGACTGAAACCATTCCTCCTGCCAGGCTTCCATGATAATATTCGCGATCCAACGCTTGACGTCTAGGAGTGGTACGTTCCTGGTGAAGCGGGGACCAGATGGACCAGATCCCGCCAGCCTGTCCGCATCCTCATTTCCAGGAACACCGCAGTGCCCGAGAATCCACGTAAAAACGGTTGAGGGTGGGGCATATCGTGTAATGGCTTGTATCCAGGGGTGGCGCGGGGCTCCGGCTTCCAGCGCCTGGATGACGCTGTGTGAGTCCGTTAGCACAAGGATCGGTTGATCTGCAGGAGTGATGGCTGCATCAAGAATAGCAGCGGCTTCTGCGGAAAAAACGGAACACTCCTCCGGTAGACTTTGACTTGTTGCGGAGTTTGGTCCTGCCACTCCGAGTCCCACTCCAGCCCGTGATCGCGATCCGTCCGTAAAGCGAGGGACGTGCCCCGGATAGACCGACCCAAGAAGTTCTGCAAATGAACGCCTCAACGCTACAGAGTTATCTCCGGCTTGGAATCCTCTCTTAATCCTGTTATCTATTTTGATAACGTTAGATCGCCAACTTTTCTCTCCATGCCAGTGGACCCTGGCCACCGGGGGGAGGTCAAGGTTGGCTGCAGTGCGGAGGGCTCTGTTCCCCTCGTTGAGGAGAAAGACCCTATCATTCCCGGATGTCTTAGCAGCGAGGGCAGCGGCTTTCGTAGCAGTAGCTGCAGCAGATCGATAGCGGAAAGGGAGGACTCCGATTTCCGCACAAGCAGCGTCTGCAAGCGTGGAAGGTAGAAGGCCGGATACGATGCGTACGTAGGTATTGTATACCGGAGCGAGGATGCGGTTCAGCTTCTCGGTGGCTAAGCAGGTAATTTCAATGCCGTAGAAAAGTCGACTGTCGATAACAGCCCGGGCGACACGAAGGCGGATCTCGCGGTTACTGGAGCGGTGTGGGCGGGAGATTGTCCTGACGATGTTGATGCGGCTACGACAGTTTTCTTTCACCGATATGAAGTGCTGGTCGAAACTTAGAGTCCGATCCAGAACAACCCCTATAACACGTACTGTTTTCTTAAGCGGAATTGGATGGTCCTGGATGGTGATCGGTGGTTCCCGAATCAGATGGCCTGAGTGGCAGATATGGCACCGTACACTCTTTGGAGCGGAGAGCTGGAAACCAACAGAAAGCGCCCACCTGCTGACGGCGGAGACAGCTGCTTGGGCAATATTCCTGGTCCGTTTAGTCGTTCGTCCCGTTACGACGATGAGTATGTCATCGGCATAGACGATTACGTGCACGTTCTTGGGCAGTCGGCTAACACCCCGTTCATTGGCACCAGGAATAGCGTAACCGCTATGACGGATCCCTGGGGCACTCCAGTTTCCTCGGGGAACGGATCCGATCGAGTGTTCCCGGCAGTCACCTGGAAGGTACGATCAAGGAGGAAATTCTGTACAAAGTGCGTGATGTGGCCTTTCAGGCCCCAGCCGATGAGCTGTCTGATGACGCCAGGCGTCCACGTCCTGTTGAACGCCTTTGATATATCAAGGGATACTAACTCCGCATGGTGACCGTTGTCCTGGGCTTCCTTGAGTACATTCCCGAGGGCTGCAAAGTAAGTGGAGGAGCCATGTCCTTGCCGGAATGCATGCTGCCGTTCGTCAAGGAGACTGTTAGACTCCAGGAACTGCCTAAGTCGACGATTTACCATTCTCTCCATCACTTTTGCCGCGCAGCAAGTGAGCGCAATCGGCCTAAAGGAGGAGGCTTCTCCACTCGCCACGTTGTTCTTCGGAATGGGCACTACCAGGCTTTGTTTCCAGAGGTCCGGATACGAGTCAGTGAGCCATAAGTCGTTGAAGAGGGCGAGTAGCCTCATTTTTCCGTCGAGGGAGAGGTTTTTTAACACCGGGTATCCAATCTCGTCCGGCCCGGCAGATTTACCAGTACTGCTGCCGAGGGCAAACTGAAGCTCCCGGAAGGTAAGAACATCGTTGATCTGGAGGGAAGGGACATCGGGTGGAATTCGCAGGTCATGAATGCTGCTTGTGGAAGGTTTGACGCGCTGGACGAAATCGCTGTCGTAGCCACTGACAGCGGACAGGCCGGCAAAATAGTTCCCTAAATTGTCAGCGATGTCCTGCGGTTGGGATTCGTCGATTGAATCCAGGAAATCCATCCAGCTGGATCACTTTGCGTCACGGATCACCTGTCTGCACGAGAGATGGCGTTCTCGGTAGACCTTCAGCGCTTCCTCCCTACCAGGATCGTCTAAGGCTAGGCGCTTAAGCCGGCGTAAGGCTTTGCGTCGCGCTTTTACCGCACATTTGGTATCCTCGTTCCACCAACGTAGGGCTTTTCGCCCGGGTACGCTACTAGTCCTTGGGATGGATAGTGTTGCAGCGTCGTAGAGTACTTCCGTGAAGCTGGAGATGTCGTTCGGTTCGCGTTGCTGAAAGAGAGCGTCGGATTTCTCCCTGAAGGCGTTCCAGTCGGCTTCCTCGAAGCGCCACCTGGGTCTCCGAGTCGTTGGGGGAACCGCAACTACGGAAAGCTGTATGCGGATCGGGTAGTGGTCACTACCGTGCAGGTCGGTACTGATATTCCACTGTGCCCTGTCCACTATAGATCGGCTGGCAGTGGCAATGTCGATCGCGGTGGTGTGCCGTCCATTAAAAAAGGTGGGAGCGCCATCGTTCAGCACCACCAAGTCCTCTCTCTCAAAAATGCTCGCCAGGATAGAACCTCTGGGGTCTGGGCGAGGGCTGCCCCAGTCCAGATGGTGCCCGTTGATGTCACCGACGAAAAGCCGCGGTTCCGGAAACTTGGAAATAACTGCACTTAAGTCTCTATCCAGATTGGCTGTCCGTCCGCAGGGCAGGTACGCACAGCCATTGGCGCAGCGCTTGTAACTCCAATCGTATCTCCCTCCCAGCGAACGATTGAGTTGGTCGGTTGTGACTTTGTTGACCTCTTGTAGAGCGATTATCCAGGGGGCATTGCTTTGGCAGAGGAGCTCCAGTCTATCTGTTTTGCATGTAAACTACAGCTTTACAGCCTCAAAACCATCCCAACTTTTATCATGTACAGAACTCAGGATACACGTTATTGCTGATTGAAACCAACATGAAAAAGGAACTTCTAAGCTACTTATTAATTTTGCCATTCATTCAGCATAGGACTTTAAACCAAACCCTAGAATCCCATAGAACCAGAATGACGAAATCTAACACATGCTGGTTTCAATCTAAGGCTGTGTTTCATTTGGTTAATTTTCACCTACATTTTAAGGATAGGAAATTTTCAAATAACCCTGGTCTTGCACCAGACTTATTTCTGACCGACAAGTAATCGATTTGGACCAACACCTTCTCGAAAAGTGACCAATCAATTAGTATAAGATATTCTCGAAATGTCAAAATTAAGTGAAAATTTCCCAATTGGATTACAGTCTAATAGTACGTTCAGACTATAGCTGATATCATTTAATATAGGCTATCTTGCAATGAGCACGCAATACATAGGATTTCCAGTGAAAACTAGACGTATGAGTGCTCATTGCAAGATAGCCTATATTACATGATATAAACCATAGTCTGTACGGGGTATAAGGCTGTGTTCCATTTGGTGATTTTTCACTGAAATTTGACTCTTCGAAAATAAATTATAATGATCGAAAATCCCTCTGTTCTTGATCGTCTGATTTTCGAGAAATAGTTTGTCAAAATTGAATGTCTGTCAGAAATAAGTCTAGTAGAATGGAAGGTTTATTTGAAAATTGTCCAACTGTCAAATTTAAGTGAAAATTCACCAAATATACCGCAGCCTAATTGTAGGGCTGTTGACAGCTGTAGTATACTGCTGGTCCCACTATCGAATGGCATTTGTTAGATAAGACGAGGTTGCGACATAATTAAACACACATGCCCTACAACAACGCTCTTTGAAAATAATTTTATAAATATCCCAAGAAAAATTTTGGTTATATGAAGGATCTGTAGACCGTAATTTAGACTTGTAGAATGCTTTAAAACCTCGATAAAACTTACAATGTTACTTGGGATGTTACTGGAAAAAAAAAATGCAACGACTAAAAAGGAGGACATTTTCGGGCAAAAGGAGGATGTAGACAAAATATTGAAAAAGGAGGACAGGTCCTCCTTTAGAATACCATATGGTAACCCACAATTCCACCAGTGATGATTACTAGAGACGCACAAGGAATTAAAGTCATTAGGTATAGTTCATTTTATGCGATTACAGCAGCAATTTTGCCTGCCATAACTGATAATATTGTTGATAATTCTCGCAGCGCGTAGGTAGCTGTAAAAGATCATTAATTAATTGAAAAAATCAGTTCATCAGAAACGTCTAGTGAAATTGTATTTTTCCCCAAAATCTATCAACAGACTCATATTTCAGTAAATTAGCAAAACATTGCATCAGTTCCTTTGAGAAATTTGCAGCTTGTAGCAAATACCAAAATTTCAATCAATTCAGAAACCACTGCAATAAATGTTTAAATTAGTTGGTCACCAGTTCCGGATAGAAGATTCAATCAGCTTCATGCATGCATACATGACGAATGTAAACATTCATGCTAGCTATTAATGGCGGCATTTCTAAGTACTAAGTAGCTATATAATTCAGAGCTAGTGGCAGGAAGAGCCGCGATAGTAATTAACTTAAACACTTGTGAAGAAATTGAGAATAGTTCTAAACAACTTTCAAATTTGATCCAACATGCCTTTTATGAGGGTTGCATCGAAAAGGAACGCTCTACAAACAACAGGTGGAACAACAGGCTACAGAAACTTCGTAAAAAAGCCCGGAAACTTTTCAATAGGGCTAAACGAACACAACAGTGGGAATCCCTCACCGTCTATAATAAGGAAATACGGAGATCAAAGAGGATACACTGGAGGCATACATGAGAGAACATTGAAAATACTCCAGCAACTGCAGAAAATACTCGCTAAAGATCATTCCAATGGTCTGGGCACTTTGAAAAAAGAGGATGGCTCTTTTACTTCTTCTACAAATGAAACGTTAGAGTTGATGATGAGAACGCATTTTCCATGTTCTATTATTAATTCAAACGAAGACCAAAACGTGACGACAACAGCAATATTGAATGAAACGACTGAGTTAGACAGAACAAGAGCTGATGCTTGCACTTTGGCCAACAAAATCTTTACTGAAAGAAAAGTTGAATGGGCGATTGACTCCTGTGAACCTTTCAAGTCACCAGGTAGGGATGGAATTTTTCCTGTACTACTACAGAAGGGAAAGGCGGTTTTAATGCCTATTCTAACAAAGATATTTCGAGCAAGCTTAATATTAAGCTATATACCGGCAGTGTGGCGACATGTGCGAGTTAGGTTTATCCCCAAGGCTAATAAAAAGGATAAAACTTCACCAAAATCCTTCAGGTCTATTTTGCTAAAAATAGTGGAAAAAAAAAATAAAAGATGAACACATAAAGTCATCATATTTAGTTACAAATCCTCTGAGCAAATATCAATTTGCATACCAGGAAGGTAAGTCATCAGTAAAAGCACTCCATACGGTTGTTACAAAACTAGAAACAAATTTCACTTGCTGCATTCGTTGACATTGAAGGTGCATTTGATAATTCATCTCACGATTCAATGACTACAGCTATGATGAAACGTGGTTGGAAATGTTATCAAAAAGAGGAATATCAGCAAACCTTGGAAGCTCACTCATCAGTGTAAGAGCAGCCAAAGGATGCCCGCATGGAGGCGTGTTATCACCTCTATTGTGGTCTTTAATAGTTGATGATCTTCTCAAAAATTTAATAGAACAAGGCTTCGAAATAATTGGCTTCGCAGATGATATAGTCATAATTGTACGTGGCAAATATGATTGTACTATCGCTAACAGAATGCAAATTGCTTTAAATTTTGTCTCATCGTGGTGTGATAGGGAAGGAATAAACATAAATCCTTCTAAAACTGCTATCGTGCCATTTACCCGAAGGAAGAAATTTTCATTAGACAACATAAGATTGAAAGGCACACTTTTGGAACTTCCTAATGTTGTCAAATATCTTGGAGTAATCCTTGATAGTGAACTTAATTGGAACATGCATCTAGAGCAGGCAATTAACAAAGCTACTAATGCTCTATGGATATGCAAAAGAACATTCGGTAAACAGTGGGGACTGAAACCGAAAATGATCCATTGGATTTACTCGGCAATTGTGAAACCCAGGGCTACTTATGGTGCATTGGTCTGGTTTCCAAAAAACAAAAGAGAGTGTTGCTCAGAGAAAGTTAAAAAAAAACTCCAAAGGTTAGCAACTCTTTCAATAACAGGTACAATGAGAAGTACACCATCGAAGGCATTGTATGCTTTGCTTTATATGCTACCATTGCATCAATTTGTACAATTAGAAGCCGAAAAGTGTCCTCTAAGGATTACAAGGTCAGTGAAACTCTTTGAAGGAGACCTTAGAGGACATCTTAGGATTCTAAAAACTGTTAGTATCAACTCTCTAGTAAGGAACAACGAAGACTGGATGGTGAAAAGGTAGAATTTCAATCGACTTTTTCAATTATTTGACCCTGGGCGTAATTCATAGCAATTTGGTGATCCGATTCTTCGTCCAGGATCGATTGTTTTTATACAGATGATTCAAGATTGAACAATCAAGTGGGAGCAGGAGTAACTGGCCCAGGGATAGAAATATCGGTTCCTATGGGCAGATGGCCAACTGTGTTCCAAGCTGAAATCTAAGCAATTTTAGAGTGTTCCGTTATATGTTTGCGTAGAAACTATAAGAATTCAAATATATGCGTCATGTCCGACAGTCAAGCTGCTCTAAATGCTTTAAAGTCGGCGACATGTATATCAAAACTTGTCTGGGAGTGTGTTCAATCACTTCAAAAATTGTCTTGTCATAATGAAGTCAACTTATATTGGGTTCCTGGTTATTGCGGGATTGAGGGAAATGAAAGAGCTGATGCACTAGCAAGACTCGGATCTTCTCATAAGTTCATCGGGCCAGAGCCCTTTTGTGGCTTATCGGCTGCATCTCTTAGAATGGAGCTAAAAGCGTGGGAATCTTCAAAAGTGGAGGAAAACTGGAAGAACACTTCTATTGCTAGGCATTCGAAGCGATTCATTAATCCAAACATTTCTGTGACCCACAAAATCCTGGAACTTTCTAAGAAAGATCTTAGTATATATGCAGCTCTTATAACAGGTCATTGTCCGAGCCGTTATCACTTGAAGCTGATTGGAAAACTTCAAGATGATGTATGTCGCTTCTGTGGCATAGAAAAGGAAGACTCGAAACATTTGCTATACCACTGTCTGGCAATTTTCAATAAAAGGCGTAAGTTCTTCGACAAGGGGCTGATAGAACCCTTTGACATTTGGAGAACAACTCCCAGTACGGCAGTGCACTTTATTCGAAGTATAATGCCGTGCTGGGATAATGCTATTAGTCAAACGATGGCGATCACTCCTAATAATAGTGATACGGCATCTTGATATAGCTAAAGAAAAAAAAAATGGGGAATATATCACAATAGATCAGAAAAATGGTCGCAGTGATGAAAATATCCGACTAGGACAAAAAAAAGTACTAATTTAAAATATCACAACTGTTGACTGGTTTTGTTTTTTCGTGTACGGGTATTCACCCTTTAGGGACCCAATTCGCTTACGGAAATGGAATTTTCACGCAAAGATTGACACTTGGCTACGAGATTTTTCGGTAGAGCGATCGAATAAGATAAAATTCGCCATGTTTCACGCATCCAGTGACGTTAGCTTATCGGATTTCCCCATAGGAGTAAAGAGTTACAGAAGCTTTGTAGACGCAAACTGACGTACTGTAGAGTGAAATCATGAAAAATTTCGTACTACAATCTTTCCCTGTCCAAAATTCAACCGTGGCGTTCAGCATAGCCTTTGGATAATTTTCATGATTATTTAGCTCGGAAAACTTCTTAAGTCTTAAAGAAGCCTTGAAAATCTTGCGAGATATTCAATTTCAAAACATTAACTTAATTTTTAAGCTCATAAAATCTGTTACAGTTTTATGGAAATTCAAATGATTCGTGATCTAATTTTTTTTTCTACAAGATCCAAAATATAAATTTGGTACTGATACAATAAATTATGAGGAAATTCGCTAAATAAAAAATCTTTTAATTGCCCCTTTAGCTTGCCTTCCTTGGTCGTTTCCATAATCTCATTAATAAGGTGCTGAGTCAGGCCCGCCATATGCCTTCAGTTGAGCACCACTGCCTATGACAATAAAGGGCGAACACGAAATTATTGCGACACATTCAACAGGGCATAACTTTTTTACCATTGGGTAAAAATCAACCAAATTTTGCACACTTTCTCATTGATGTGTATTGTGTACATGCTGTCAAACTCGAAGTCGTGTTTTTCGATTCAACGAAAATGGAGGTGAACCAACGCGAGTTGAGAGAACAAATTCTTTCCAAACACCTGGAATTTCCTGACCTGTCGCACCGGCAGTTGGGAAAAATGTTGAACATTCACCATTCAACCGTCTCCAGAGTGTTGAAGTGGTTCCAGGAGCGGTTGACGTTGGACCACGGCAAAGGAGCTGGAAGAAAACCGGGACCGGAGAACAAAAAGACGGAGGGAAAGGTGAAGCGGATGATTAAAGCAAATCCCAACGTCTCAAGCCGTGATTTGGCTAAAAAGATCGGCATGTCGCAGAGCTACGTCCAGAATGCAAAGAAGAGAGCTGGACTACATACATACAAGGTACAGAACTTCCCAAACCGCGATGAGCGGCAACAATCGACGGCTAAAACTCGGGCACGGAAGCTCTACGAGAAGATGCTGACAAAATATGGCTGCTGTGTGATGGACGACGAAACGTATATAAAAGCCGATTTTAAGCAAATTCCGGGGTTGGAGTTTTTCACCGGCAAGAGCAAGTTCGATGTGGACGACAAATTTAAGAAGAAGAAAATGTCGAAGTTCGCCTCCAAATATCTCATTTGGCAGGCCATCTGCTCTTGCGGACTGAGGAGTGAGCCTTTCGTGACAAAGGGCACAGTAAATGGCGAGATCTACAAATCTGAGTGCCTCGAGAAGCGCCTTTTGCTGTTCTTGCAGCAGCACGACGAAGCTCCGCTATTTTGGCCAGATTTGGCATCATGCCACTATTCTAAAAGTGTCCTGGAGTTATATGAGGCCAATTCTATCCATTTTGTTCCAAAGGACATGAATCCGCCAAACTGTCCGGAGCTGCGCCCGGTGGAGCAGTACTGGGCAATAATGAAGCGGGAACTTCGGAAGAGCAAGAAGACAGTCAAAGACGAGAAGGACATGTTAAGAAAATGGAAAAAATACTGAGAAACTGGTACCGGATGACACTGTAAAGACTTTGATGGAGGGCATCAAGCGAAAATGCGTGCAATTTTACACTCAAGGCTCCATCGATTAACTTTTCTTTTGATTTTTGAAGTAAATATATGTATAAAACTACCCTAAAATTTTGGTTTGATTCTAAACATTATAAGAAAATTGGCATGACATTTTCGGTGTCGCAATAATTTCGTGTTCGCCCTTTAGATGGTGTTCAGATTTGAACAAGATTCCAAACAAATATTAAAAAGAAAATATGAATTTTCCGACTACACCTACGGTATTTGAGAAGTCTCACTCAATGCTACCGACGCTAGGGAGGCAGCTCCTACACCTGGACCCTACATATCGACTAATCAACTCACGTACCGGGGAAGGATTTACTTCCCTTCCGAAGGAAGACGTGATCAGAGATTTTATGCCTCAGAAAATCTTGGCGGCGCCGACTGGGATTGAACTCAGGCCTTTTGGGGTGAGAGGCATCACGCTTACCACCACACCACCGTCACCACTAACAGGATAGTTCAACAATGTCAGCATCACGATATATTATATAACATAGTATATCTTTGCTTGCTAGTGCCATCGTCTAGCGCCATCAGAGAATTCTCACTAAGCTGAGCAACTTTTTCCAAGACATGGTCTTTATGAGATGTTTAAGTTTTAATCACTATTTTAGAAATTTTTTTTATCAAAATTCAAAAAAAAGAAAACGTTTACATTATTCCTAGCAAGACTTAATTTTTCTCTAAAAGTTTGTCTCAGCCGAAATTTAGATCAGGAGTGACGTTTTCGAACTATCACATATGTCATTTTGATAAAAAAAAAATACAATGAATGCCAATTAGACTGATGGAAAATTTGAAATTTTTGCTCCACAGTGTTCAAACGGATTCAAATTGGGTCCTGATTAGCCTCCGAAAGTTTAAACTCATTTGATAAGAAACTGACTTGGCACAAACCATTTGAAGTTTACATGGAAATTACTATAGGAAAACAAACTTTTTGTTCATTGTCTTCTAGCCTTTTTCCATATTGTACTGTTAACAAATTGTATTGCTATTTTTATGGGAAATTTTATCAGCTACAACTTTGCAGAAAATTATTTTTCAGCCAAATTAAATAGTTATTAATTGTTTAAGAGATTGATAATCTTATGGCAAGATTAAGCAAGTGTATTGTTGGCAACACTGTTTTATGTAGTGTGACATAGTAGCCATGATTTTTGTCCTCTATTCTACGCGCCATAAACACTATACATACTATAGATTCCATAGATAAGTATAAAAATTGGTTTTAGCAACCATGAAAAATAAATGATCTTACTGGCATCCGTGAAAAAAGTTCATGCCATCTTAGAGCTCTTCGTTGTGCAGTTTTGTTTTGTTTCGTGCGTAAAAGTTCAAAATGAAGTGCAAAGCAAATCTTTGCAACAATGTATCGAGGAATGGTTTGCTTTATCTTTCCTTCTTCCGTTGTCCGCGAAATAAATCGGAATGTGGAGTGTGGAAAGCGTTTTGTGCTCATAATATTACAATACTTCTCCCTCAAGCAACACCATGATGACGTCATGCTCGTTTGGCTACACTAACTGACAGCTCGTGTGGATACATTTTGCTTTTCCTCCGCTTATCTATGGAATCTGTAGTTTCTATAATAAACACCAATGTTGGCTGCTGAACAGTTGATTGAGCATAATCATACGACACCAGTGACAGGAATCATTAATAATTTTTGTTCCTTACATTTGATCGAAAAGTGGTCGATCGATTGTAGCTGAGAAAATTCTCAACAAGCTCAGCTATAATTTTCTAAAGTAGAGTGATCTGGTGAATTTTGAGATAGATATGAACCGAAATTATGGTTTCCCCATAGTAATTTCCAAAACCTCAAACGGTTTGTGCCAAGTCAGGTTCTTACTAAAGAAGTTCAAATTTTGGGAGGATAATCTGGACACAATTTGGAACCGTTTGAGCACTGTGGACCGAAAATTTCAAATTTTGCATCAATCTAATGCCCATATCAAACAATTATGCAAATCGCAGAAAGTCGAGTCAAAAACTATTTTTTATTGGATTTTGGTCCGGAACTACTCCTAAAAAGTCCACAATGACCGAAACACTAGTGTACTGAACAAATTTACCGAAACATGAATCTGTTTCGGATATTAAAATATTAACGATAAAAGATTATAAAGGACGCTGAGCGAATACTAATAAAGGACATGCAAAATCCTACTCACCGAATTTCGCTTTGGTAATGTTGAGCTTCTTCACCGTATACCGAATATCCCGGAATTCAATATCCACCGGTGGTCTCTTCGGAAAGTGATAGTCCTCCTTCTCCAGGAACCCATTATGGAACATGGTGTTATTGTTCCCCTGACTGCCGCCCTCACTCAACTCGATCGAATCCTCTCCAATCGATGAGCTTTCACCATTCGCTGGACAACAACTGAATGTGGATGCCGTCGATGATCCACCCGTTGTTGTTCCGGTCGGTGCCACGGTCAGAGTAGGACTGACACCTGTCCCCGTCGCCGTCGCCATCACGCTTGATTGAGGAATGGTCATCGTCGTCTTAACTGTAGGGAAATCACTGACACGCAAACACACCGGCCGAATCGGATTCACCTTTGAGCCCGGCTTCTTAATTGGCTTTTAAACTGACTGCTAACTGGCGGTGAATTACAATGATCGCAGCATTGTCTTTCGGGTTATGGTCCGCTGCACGCACGCTTGCTCTAATCTGTTCCACCTGAAAGGAAAATGAAATGGGAAGATTATCGATTAGTACTTGTACTACTGAACAATAAGTCATTACGTAGGACTGTGCGAAATTCTCACATTTCACTACGCATTTGTTGTGCGACCGCTTTAACCCGTACCGGTGATTCTCAAACAATCAATCTATCAGAATAATTCATGATCGTGTTACACCAAGCAAACCGCGTGCTGGCTGAACCGAGACCTTGACTCATTTCCAGAGCGAATACCCGACCACAGGAACGTGCACTTGAAAACGGCCCACTGTCAGCTGTTTCGACAGCCAGCACTGGCACCGACTGGCGGTAGACAGGAGGTGGAACTGGTTCTGACTCCGAAACGGTTGAATTTATTATCAGCTTATTGATGAAAAGTTGTTGGTGAATTGGCGTGGCTGTTTTAGTTCCATGCTCACGTCTCCGGGCGGTTGTGCTTGTGGAGGTATGTAGGGGAAAAGGCTCTAAGGTTGGCCAATTTTTCCTTAAACCCATTTCTGGACAACACAAATGCATATTTTCAGTTGCTAGGTAAAAATTGTGGATTTCCAAGCGAAATTTATGTATTAGGCCGACATTAGGGACACTAACCCTAAATGCAAGCGCAGATTCTAATCGCAGACTGGAATGAAACGATTCATGGTCGACTGTTCATGGGATTTTCTTGTTTTGCCGCAATTCTACAGTACACGTTCAACCGAGTTTTCGAAAAGATGAAAATTTTAGATTTGATGTGGCTGAATGGTTACCTAACCGACGCGATGAATAGATCATCGTTTTCCGGGAAGAATCCTCTGCTTCGTGATGCATTTGTTAAGATAAATGATGCATTATTTATTGCGATCATGCACCATCGATCCACTTATTTGTAATTCCCGCCGACTGCTGGTGTGCTCGTGCCAGTGACAAACAATCATGAGGCTATTATTTTCTAGCCAGTGGAAGAGAGTGAGCTACAGCGCATGGATTATTGGATTCAGATGGATGAAGTTTATTATTTTAACTGTTTAGAGACAATAATTTTTGCAATACCATTTTTACCGTAGTTATTATAATGTTTGAAATTCAGTAGAAACGGAAAAATCACAATTTTACTTTGAATATCAAGCTACAATATAGTAAAAAATAGGACGTTTGGTCGGCGCAGGTGGTGTAGTGGTAAACATGACTGCTTTCTCACCCCAATGGGTCTGGGTTCAATCTCAGCCGAGGTCGGTGTGATTTTTCTGAGGCCCGTTGGTCCCGGCCCATGTGTGTTGTTGAATGGGTGTACATTCGATTGCCGTCAATGGATGGCAATCGATGTCCGTCGGTGATTGGCACTAGATTGCGGAACAGAGACCGACTTTAAATAAAGGAATGGATGAACATAGGACGTTTTGACTAGTCAAGTTGTACATTGGTTGTCTTTGTGGCCACAGATCCACTTTCATCGCTCAATATTTGATTCTCCAGCTAATCGATAGAGTGGATCATATTGTTACGATAATTATCGGATCTGCATACGATTTCACCCAAATTAATTCAACACGACCTGAAAACGTTTGAATGCTTGTTCAGTCCTATTCAAAACATTCGCTTTTATTTTTGTTTGTCGAGACTAATGATCGATTGATGTGATTAATCGATTACATCACGTCATGAAATGAAAAATAGGAATCTATTAGCTTCTAATCGATTTTTGAAAAAAAAAAACATCTGACATCACTAGCCACAAACCCGCTTAACTCAAATTTATGTTGAACAAACCTAAAATTTGGGAAGTTTTGCTTTTCTCTGTAGCTTCCATCTATTTCCCCTTACCTTCTGTATTCAAACAAGCATGTACTTTCATTTTCTAAAGCCTATCAATTTGTTGCCATAGGTAACCGTAGACACGCAATTAAAGTGTAGAATTTTTCCACAAAGACCAATCAAAATCCAGACTCACGGTTCCACGGTACGAGCTCTTTGCAGATTCTTCATTGTATGACTTCTTCTGCTTAATGGCACGCAGCCGGCGCAACCGTGGTAGGCCAGACGGAAAAGTAAAAAAAAAACAATATTTACGTACATATTGGCCTATGAGAAAGAGCGTAGCCGGCCGGGTCCGGTCTAGCCAAACAGCGTGCAAATTGTGTGTGCAAACTATTAATGAACCGGATAATTTGGGCTTACTGAGTGTGTATGTCTACCTACTAGAGATCATCTGGATTACCCCTCACATTGAGTGTTTATTGGTTGAGCAAATAGTGATCATTCATGATGTTTTTTTTGCGGATAGAGAGACGTCGGATCTAGACATTTCCTATGTCCTGAGTTTCTGTCCTATGGACATTAGGGTGGGTCAAGTTTATATGGTCGATCACAACCCCCGGCTATGCACAGCTCTTCCGATTCGTATTGAACGGTCCCCAGCAACTGTGCTTCATTTGAACAGATTCGGTTACGTTATGGATTTGCGGGAGACATTTAAAGTTTGTATGGGAAAATGTATGGAAAGCGAAACTATTTATTTACTCTCAGGTATTTTTAACACGGGAGATAACAATGTTTAATGCTTTAAAAATTCGTTATTATAACAAGCGAAATACAGTAAATGTTTTTCAGTACAAAATCTCATTTTTTAATATCGTTATAAAAAAAAGCATTTTTAATTACCTTTAATTTGATATTTCGATCATTGAAAGCGGCTCAGTGGATCAACATTTATGAATTTTTGGAAAAAAAAAGTCATTTTGGAAAGAAAAAGTACGAGGTTGTATCCAAAAAACGACCGTAGATTAGGATTACGAAAGTTAGTTACGATGTCACGGCAAAAGTATATTATATATTAAATTGATTTCTTAACTCGTTATTAGTGAATAATTTCGATTGTTTGAAATTCGGAAGCAATTTGAGAGTTCTGTTTTTAGGGTGCTCTGTCGATGCCCATGTAGTACAAGCCAATCCTGGACGATATGTCTTGGATTCAAGCTCTTACTCTTTAGTTTACTCTTTTATTAGTCGTTTGTGGTCCTGAAAAGAACCGATGGGTTAGAAGCTAGCTAAGAACAATACTGTGGAAACTTTTCCTCGATGTTTTTTGGAAATGATAGCAGTGCGGAAATGACATATGTAGAGGAAATGGATGTAATGTCGGCCTAAATGCCCCTAATTTGGGCCCATACATAAATTCAGCAATCGACTAAAATTTCAATGGCGACCAAAATTATCCATTAGTACCGTTCCAATGACGCGTTCATCTAGATAAAATTGATAAATAGCAGATTTTTTGCGATGGGCCCAATCTTAGATCCATAGGCCAACATTACAACCATTTCCCCTATTAGGGAAAACACATTAATCACAGAATCTGAGCCTACCGAACTGTACCTACGATTATACCTTTTGATGCAAATTTTAAGCCCTTTCTATTAAGAGAATTCGGAAAGGTTTTTTTTTGGCATAATGCTCTTAATAGGAGGACTTAGAATTTTCACTGAAAGGTATAAATATCGGTACCGTCTGGCATGCTCAGTGCTTGGTATCAATATTCGGCGACTGTGTTAGGGAAACCACTTTTCCCATCACGGAAACGGCTCGTTTTCTGATGACAAAATTACGCATTTACGTGCACAACACGCACGGAATTTTTGTTTTATTCAATAGATAATATTCTATATATATTCTATGGATGCTCATGTGGGCCTGCAGCTCGCTGTTTGCAGGCTGCCTTTTGTTGTGTACTGCTGCTGCTGCTGCTGACACCGACGACCGAACACCACCACACACGGTGATTGAATGAGCACCGTTCAGTGAGACAGTATCGAATTCGATTTATAAATCTGTGTTAGGGAATGCGCTGTTTGCAGGCAATCGGTGATAATTTTGATCACCATTGCAACAGTTGGACATTTGTGTATTTTTCAATAGTGACCTAATGAAAATTAATAAAATGTTCATTTGAGCAGATTGGTAGATACATTTCCAATCGATTGGTTTGTTTAGAATTAAAATCCATCTGCTATTGATAGAGTTATATGTGGTCAAAACCTGACATCTTTTCGTAACGCGGTCGAATTTGATTTTTTAAAACCCCCAATATGTTGCCGAAAGACATAATCCTACGTAAAAAAAAAACATTTTTTGGATTACCCTTACATGGAAATGGTCACCATAATAACAAAATGAAAAAAAAAACAAGGGTCTAATGGCGATAAGGAACACTATATCGTTTATATGGAATGGCTGTATAGATATATTAAAAAAAATCTGTATTACCTTTGTTACTACCGTAACATAGGTATAAAAATCGTATTTCACACGTCTTGCCGTCTGTGACCGATAGCCATCCACACAAGCTATCTCACCTGTATACAACATTCCCAATCGATAGAAATCTGCTCGATCTGGTTCGACAGTTTGATTACGACATCGTAGAAGTCAGGGGAAGGCTTAATGTTTAGTTTGGGCGTTATCATTTCAAGAAGAAATCGTATGCTTTTGTATTGTGTTGATGCCGAGAGTTTTCATTTTTACTGTTTATCCCAAAAAGACCAGTTGGTTTTGGTCCCTTTAAATTTGTGCACGGCCGATGAGATCAACCTAAATTATAGTTCAGTTTATTCTTAATCGCAAAAAGTGCAGGAACTCAGCGATGAGCAAATTATGCCCATGTTTTAAAACCCGAATAAACTTTTGGAAAATGAGATAAATTGACGGGAATTGTATTCAGTATTGTAGACCGAGCAAATCCTACCGTCGATGTTATCATATTCTAGAATTTTTTCCTTGAAAAAGCGCGAAAAAGCTGAAAAAACATGAAGCAAATTTACTCATTGCTGAATTCCTGTACTTTTTTGCGATTTATGAGTAAGGAAAATCAAATTTGGGATGGTCTCGTTGGCCGTGAACAGCGTGTTTTCCTCCTTTCTGCACACGATATGTCTATACATTCAAAATTCAGTAAGATCTACTCATTTCCGTTAGAAGTAGGGCTACCCAATATTGAGCAAAGAAGATTGTAACTGGCAAGATAACAAATTACCATTCGGATTCAAGTCAGTGGCGACGCGTCCACATGTGCAACCTGTGCACGGCACAGGTGTAAATAATTAAAAAAAGATGCGTTTAGATTTGTATAGATTTTATGGTCACATTATAGCTGTGCTTCTTTACTCCAGACCACAAGTGACCATGAATACACTATTTTATAGTATGGTTCAATTAAATCTTCGACCTTGGTTTGCTTCAAAAAGGATTAAATTCAGTTCGGATGGTCTGCCTAATCCCTAATGCATTGATTTCTTAGCATGTCGATAACACTAAGATGACAAAACTCGTTAAATAGTGCACCTAAAAGCGAGTTTTTTTGGGTGGCGGGTGGCAAGTTTTTGAATGGTCAAATGCCTGATGTAAGCCAAGCAGACCATCTATCATCTCTTGTAACATACCACAAATTTTACACAATACATGGCGGTTTGCACCGCTAGTTTTTATTGAAGCTTTCAGCAGCCACGCGTCAAACGGGAGTAACACGGAAACAGACCGGTTTGAATGTGTGAGTTTAAATTAGAAGAACATTCGTGGTGTATGGGTGCCCAAAGCGTGCATTTCTCGCTGTGCACTTGGATATCTGATTGCAGACAAAGAGAGTGATGGAGAAAGAGAGCGCATAATCCCGCTATCACTCTCTTGTCAGCTGTGAATCTCTCAATTACCGATAGTTGCGCCGGTGCGCCTGTCAAAACTTATGAGCTTCCCGTGGTTCATTCTGATAGTATTGTTCTGATGAATAAAGATTTAATTAATTCAAGTTTGCTACCCAGGGGATTATAAATTTTCTCTAGATTTTGACAATGTTATGCATCTAAAAATATTTTCGGAAGTGTTTGACGGATATTCATTATTACACTTCAGTCGAAAGAGTTAGCCTTTTGATAAAAACGAAAATTCAAGCTGAACATTGTCCTAAGTAACATTGACAGATTCTCTCCGTCGACTTTCTCTTTGTATCTCCACGGTCATGTAAAGACATTCCCAGGTATTTTCAGAACACAGATCGATAAAAGAAGCTTTTATCTAGCATCTAATAAGGTAGAGAACTACTTCGGCCTAAGCGCCCATTTTGGGCCTATCAATCAGAAAACGACAATAAATCCATAATTTCGGCGTTAACAGGTAAATTATGCGTTTGGTACGATACTTTAGTTCAAATGCTACCGAACAAAGTCAATAAGAACGCGTGATATGAATGTTTGCACCCAATATTCTCAAATACAAATGAAGCGCTCCGATCGAATCAATCTTTATCTTCATCCGATAGGCCGAAGTGAATTCATTGGCGTTTCAATGCGTTAGGCCGAGTTTAGAATCCGTAGGCCGAGTTTGGCATCAAGAAGCAGTGTTAGACTTTTAACAATATCTCAACCATTTGTTTCTCTTTATCAAATCTTACGGTACGTACGGAAAGGTATATAAATTTGGAAGCCATCAGTGATAAAAAAACATTCCGTTTGGTGCTCAACTACGCTAGATTAAGAAAGACTAAGCTGGGTTGTACTTAATAGGCCGGAAATGGGGTAGTTTTCCGTATGGTTGACAAACACAACAAGAAACGCTTATGTGCTCAGGTTATAAACGAAATAGAAAGTCGACGAAGAGAATTGATCAATATTACTTAGGATCTAATGAAAGAGTTCAGGTTGAATAAGTTAAGTTTTGCAATTCCTCCTACTTCGGTTAGCGTGAAAAGGGCCATACAAGCTTTGTTTATACAAGATGATAGGCCTTTCAAATGTTACTTGTTAGTGATTAATATAGTAATGGAGAATATGTGAGCATTGACAAATAAAACAAAAACTAATATGTGGTGATAAACTATAACGAACAAAGTTTGGTGCACAAGGTAAACAAATGAGGCACAAGACGCCTCTAGTTCATTCGTCATCTTGTCAGTCTCAACTTTGTTTATTCAATTTTGATGGATATTAGTAGATCCTACTCAGATTTGGGTTGTTTAGAAATTGCTTGCAGCCGTGTATAAACTGAGCAATTCGCATAACCTTGGGCTAGGCATCTAAAGCGGACGTTACACAAGTCAATATATTCACAATAATCGTATTCAATTTCAATTTCTTCAATATGTGTAGATTGACAATAATAATGACAGTTTAACTTTATGCCATCAATATTTTCGACAATATTTCCCTAATGTTTGTATCAATA
Organism: Ochlerotatus camptorhynchus; assembly: GCF_037179485.1. NCBI lineage: Eukaryota > Metazoa > Arthropoda > Insecta > Diptera > Culicidae > Ochlerotatus > Ochlerotatus camptorhynchus. The sequence goes on from NW_027040657.1 coordinate 2,245,437, forward strand.
TATTGATAAGTGTAATTAGGGCTTTGAATCTTTGTCTATACATCATCCTCATTCTTACATTCGCTAACAGAACTGGTAAATATAATGAGACGTTAGCTTGTTCAGTCGGTAATCAGTCGGCACCACCGTGGATGTTCTGATGCATAACACCACGCCTTCACGGCTTTACTTCCCTTCGAAAGGGAAGTAAAGCCGTTGGTCCCCGGTTCATAAGTAGATGGGTCGATAAGTAGGATCCAGGTGTGGGAGCTGCCTCCCTGGCGTCGGTAGCGTTGGTGCTCAGATCGACGGAAAACAAATCAAGGAAAAAAAATCAAATAGACGTTACATGGCTGCAGGGACATTTGCCTTACCAACCAGACTAAGGCCTTGATGTCTCCACTTTACTCGATCCATGGCCATATGTCGCCAGCCTCGTAGTCAGCGAAGGGTCCGCAGGTCACCTTGGTAAACTTGGTCGATCCACCTTGCCCGCTGCACGCCTCTTCTTCTTGTTCCTGTTGGGTCGCTTTCGAGAACCATTTTCACTTACGACGTGCTAGTCACTGGGGGAGGGGGTATAGAAGTGATGTCAAATCAGCCTACTGATCATTCTTGTATGAAATTGGTTCCAAACGTAAACAAACACTGTAGGTTTCTTATGGGTTGTTTATGTTTGGAACCAGTTATGCGAGGTAGGCGACGATTTTTCGTATTTGACAGCCACCTCTCCCCCTTGGCCAGCTCACCGTAGTCGCCTAATTTGTGCAATGTGGTGGACGATAGATGGCTCTCCTACAAGCTAATGCAATTCGTGGTTCATTCGCCCATATAGAGCTTCACTGAAATAGTTGAAAACGTAAACCCGCTGGTGACAAATCGTCGTTTTACCCGTGTAAATTTGAACTGTTTTAGTAGTGTTTTGTGTTATAGAGTGCGAGTTCGTTTGGTGTACCTCTGTGAAGTGTAGGATTTCGTGTAGCTTTGTGGATAAGTTGAGAAATTGTAGATTAAAAGTGTCGTCCCGTGGAACAGTGGTGTCAATCTTCATTTTATTTACATTTTTGTTTTGTATCTGTCGCTGCACTACTGCTACCGTACTTAGCGTACCAAATCGTCAGTATCTCTTGTTGCATTACACTCTGCTACCGTACTTTTGTGTATTGAATAATGTTTCTACGTCTGATTGCCTCGTTTCGCGCATCGGAAATTTGCTATAGTTTTTCGTTACGTGGTAGTCTTTGTTGCGTGTATAAAGTTTGCGTCGCATTTTTTGTGATCATGGCTTGCAAGAAGTGCCAAAAAACCATTTCGGACTCCGAACGTATTGTTTGTCGCGGTTTTTGTGGTGACACATTTCACGTAATTTGTGCCAAAGTTGATCTCGAACTTCTCGATTAACTTGGATTGTACGAGAAGAATGTCTTCTGGATGTGCGATCACTGTGCGGCGCTTTTTTCAAACGGCCACTTCCGTAATATCGTGAGCCGTGACGTCAATCAGACTTCTGTGGCTCCAAACGCGGTTGATTCGATGAAAGAGGACATCGAGAAATTGAATTCGGCTGTTATTGCTCTTGCAGCCAAAGTGGAATCGAAGATCCCAGTCAGCTCAACTCCACGTTGGCCTAAAAATGACCGCTTTGATTCCGGTCGTGGCACCCCGAAACGTCGCCGTACTTCATCTAGCACTGACGACAAGCCCATACTGTGTGGTAAGAAAGCACCTATCGACTCGGTCAGAACCGTGGACCTGAACGATGATCTGGTGTGGGTGTACTTATCGGCGTTTCATCCCACTACTACGAACGATGAAATTTCATCTCTTGTCTCTAAGTGTTTGTGTCTGGAAACAGACGAGAAACCTCGGGTTGCCAAGTTGGTTCCCAAAAGAAAAGATCCGTCAACGTTAAACTACGTTTCCTTCAAAGTCGGCGTCAACCAAAACAAACGGGATGTTGCCCTTTCCTGCGATTCGTGGCCGGAGGGCATTCAGTTCCGTGAGTTCGATGATTCCCGATCAAAGAAGGTGACCAAAATCACCCGTATTGGTCCAGCACAGTGACACCAGTTCCAGGATACTTCCTTTTCAATTACTAACGTGCTGTTGGGCGGATCTGGGACGCAACAACACAGCGCTTCGGAAGCCTCTGATCCCTCCGAACCAGTCGAGCTATTTGTAGATCTAATCATCAGAAGTCGTCCTGGCCCTGGTTTTGGAATCGGTGACGAGGTCTTCCAGCCTGTACTTACAGGCAAGTATCGATACGTTCCAAAACCTTCTTTTTCTGAGCCACCTTCCGCTTCCAGCAACGAATACTTAACGCAACCATCCGATCCAACCTCGCCTTCTGAAAACGACGTATTAAGCTCGATGTCTTCTGAACTCTGGATGAACCAATCTGCTTTGCAACCGGGACGCATCGTGGAAAGCTTTATGGAAGCCCCCGGTTCCTCTAACTCAGTCGTGCTAATTCCTGTCAGCGTTCATCATAGTCGTCCTGGCCCTGACTTTAGATGTGGATTGGGGGTCTTCCAACTTGCTAGAACAGGCGAGTACATAATTAATAGCGCAAATACGATGTCTGATGCCGATCCAAATTTCAGCACCTTGAATGCCGCCGAATCAACTCTCGTACCTCGGAGCCCGGAACGCGCCGTAGAAAGCCTCGTGGAAGCCCCTGATCCCTCCGTCTCAGTCCAGCCATTTGCTGCCGCCGCTCACCATAGTCGTTCCGGACCTGTAGTCGGATGTGGAGAGGGGGTCTTCCAACCCAGTCACTATGGCGAGTATCCGCATGGTATTGTTAATGTTCATTCGCTGCCTGATGCTTCCGTGATTTCTAGGGAGAACAGACGTTCGATTGTAAGCCGCAAGCAGGACATAGTGATTTTCTTCCAAAACGCCGGCGGAATGAATTCTGATGTTGACGACTACCGGCTTGCTGTATCGGATCGTTGCTATGATGTGATTGTCCTATGCGAGACGTGGCTCGATTCGCGAACGCTTTCCAGCCAGGTGTTCGGATCCGATTATGAGGTTTTTCGTTGCGATCGGAATCCAAACAACAGCCGAAAATCTACTGGTGGTGGTGTTCTTGTGGCTGTCCGTTCCGGATTGGATTACATTACATTAAACTGGGCGATCGCACATTATTTTTGTGCGCATTGTACATGCCACCAGATCGAGTTCGTGATCTTGAACTCATCGAGACTCACTGTCAATCAGTCTTCACAGTAATAGAAAGAGCGACTCCAATTGATGAGCTATTCATTTTTGGGGACTTTAACCTAGCAGGCGTTTCGTGGAGACCATCCCATAGCGGCTTCCTCTATCCAGATCCAGAACGTTCTGTATTTCATGCAGGAGCTATCGGCCTTCTCGATAACTATAGCGTAGCAACGCTTTCTCAAATTAACTACGTAGTCAACGAGAACAACCGTAGTTTGGACCTCTGCTTCGTGAGTACTCAGGACAATGCTCCGTTCATTTCCACAGTACCTTGTCCACTAGTTAAGCTTGTTCCGCACCACCCTCCTCTGATTGTCACTGTTGAGGACAATCTCGTTCGTGATTTCGATAGTCTTCCTGCTGCGGTTTCTTATGACTTTCGAAAGGCCGACCATCGAAGCATTGTAGATGTGTTGTCAAACATGGACTGGGAGAACATTCTCGATCATGACGACGTTGAGGCCGCTGCGCAAACTTTTTCTCATGTCTTGGCATATGTCATTGACAGACACGTCCCGAAAAGAATTCAACGCAAAGACTCTCACCCTCCCTGGCAGACGATTGAGCTGCGTAGGTTGAAATCGATCAAGAGAGCAGCATTGAGAAGATTTACGAAGTATCGCACGCTTCCTCTGAAACATCACTACGTGAGGCTTAATCACAAGTATCAGCGAGCCAGTCGTCGATGCTTTCTGCGATTTCAACGAGGTATTCAGCGTAACCTTAAACTTCACCCGAAATCCTTCTACGTGAACGAGCAACGCAGAGAATCTGGCCTCCCATCGTCAATGGAATTGAACAGTGAAGTCGCTTCCACTCCGCAGGATATTTGTCGCCTTTTTCTGTCAATTTTGCCAGTGTGTTCACTGATGAGAGACTAAGTGACGACCATGTTTTCCTCGCAGCCAGGAACATCCCACTAAATGGTCAAACGCTGAGTGCAATTGATGTCAACGTTGAGATGATTTCTAACGCTGCAACGCAGCTCAAATCGTCCTTCAACCCTGGACCCGATGGAGTTCCGTCCGTGTTTTTGAAGAAACATATTGCTTGCTTGTTAACTCCACTTCACCGTCTATTCCGGATGTCTCTCTCCAGTGGTATATTTCCATCCTTCTGGAAATGTGCACACATGTTTCCTGTCCACAAAAAGGGAAGCAAACGAGCCGTGGATAACTATCGTGGAATTACATCGCTGAGTGCTGTTTCGAAACTATTCGAGCTTGTTATTATGGAACCGTTGCTCTCTCACAGCAAGCAGTATCTGAGTGCTGATCAACACGGGTTTACTGGCGGTCGCTCTACAACCACCAATCTGCTATGCCTCACATCCTACATTACCGATAGTATGACTGAACGGGTACAGACGGACGTTATATATACCGATCTATCCGCGGCATTCGATAAGTTGAATCATGACATTGCGATTGCTAAACTTGACAGGCTTGGGGTGAGCGGTAATCTCTTGAGTTGGTTCCGTTCGTATCTTACTGGTCGCCAACTTATGGTTGCTATAGGAGATTGCAAATCAGCTAGCTTCTTTGCCACATCAGGTATACCGCAGGGAAGCCATCTGGGACCGTTGATTTTTCTACTCTACTTCAACGACGTGAATCTGGTTATCGAAGGACCTCGATTAGCATATGCAGACGACCTCAAAATATTTTTACGAATTTGCTCGATCGCTGACTGCCACAATCTAAAACATCAGCTTAATGTCTTTGCCAGTTGGTGTACTTTAAATCGAATGGTAGTGAACCCAGCAAAGTGCTCTGCCATAAAGTTCTCACGAAAAAAGCAACCGATTGTATTCAGCTATGACCTGCTTGGAACGACACGCGAACGCGTGAATCAGGTGAAAGACCTGGGTGTGGTGTTGGATTCACAGCTAACATTCAGGCAACACATTTCTTATGTCATCAATAAGTCGTCTAGGACTTTAGGATTCATCTTCAGGATAGCTAAGAATTTCACCGATGTCTACTGCTTAAAATCTCTTTACTGCTCCCTCGTACGATCGACGCTTGAGTATTGTTCTGCGGTTTGGAATCCGAATTACAACAATGGTGCCGAGAGAATCGAATCTGTTCAACGTCGCTTTCTTCGTTTTGCGCTTCGTAGACTGCCCTGGAGAGATCCGCTTCGGCTGCCCAGCTACGAGAGTCGCTGCCAACTGATAAACCTTGAACCTCTCCGGATTAGAAGGGACACCAACAGAGCTTTGATTATCGCCGACACTCTACAGGGACGAATAGATTGTGAGGCTATCCTAAGGCAAATTGACCTAAACGTGCAACCCCGACCACTCCGTAACAACCTCATGCTAAGACTGCCACTGCATCGCACGAACTACGGGGCATATGGTGCGATTTGCGGACTACAGCGTGTGTTCAACAGAGTCGCATCTGTATTCGACTTTCACCTCACACGTGATGCGCTTCGTCGGAGATTCTCATCTGTTTTCGCCGGCCGCAGTGACTGACAGAGAAAATTAGTGTATTTACATTTATGTTTTTTACATTCTGACCATGTTGCTTTGTTTTTCTTTCTGTGATTATTTGACATTTAATTTTACTATTATTATTATTATGATTAGTATTATTAACATCATTTGGGCTACAGAGCCTGTTGATGTATGGCAACAATAAACAATTCGCCTCCCCACGTTCCGTCATCCATCTACACTTCACCGTACTTAGATGGTACGCAACACCTTCCGTTCGAAAACACGAGAATAGTCTATGTCTCGTAGCCGTAGAGGACCACTAACAAGCGTCTTGTAGATAATCCACTTCATGCGGTGGCGAATTTTATTCGACCGGAGCGTCCTACAGATTCCCTGCCGTAATGTGTCATAGAATTTCTCTGCCGGTATCATTTTTGACCATCACCAGTGAGCCCACATACACGAACTCACACGAACTTGATCATCTCAATTTCGACACCGTCAACCTGAACTAGAGGTGGGAGGCTAACATGGTTTTCCCTAGAACCTCTTCCTCTCATGTATTTCGTCTTCGATGCATTGATGGCAAGTCCAATCCGCCTAGCTTCAGTCTTCCGCCATCGTCTCAAAGTTTTTTGCCATCATGTCGATGTCATCGGCGAAGCCAAGAAGCTGGATGGATTTCCTGAAGATCGTGCCACTCGTGTCTATCCCAGCTCTCATTTTTACACCTTCTAATGCGATTTCAAATTAGACACGAAAGTCCATCACTTTGCCGTAATCCCCTTCTAGATTCAAAGGGACTCGAGAGTGTCCCTGATACTCGAACAATGCACATCACTCGATCCATTGTCGCCTTGACCTATCACGTCAGTTTGTCCGGAAATCCGTACTCGTGCATAATCTGCCATCTCGATCGATTGTGTCGTATGCGGATTTGGTGTTCAATTGTATGTGTATTAAGAAGAGAAGCAGAACGCGATGGAAATCGCTCCTCTTAGAAGTAAAATATAAACGTTGTTTTCATTTAAAGTAAGCAGGATATCACATTGGCAATCCTGCCAGATATGTAAATCTTGAAGAAGCATGAAACCAAATATGTATTCCCTGGGATTAGTCATGTTTAATTGACTTGTAGCTCGTAATGTTCATGAACTACCTAGATCCATCGAATCAAAACGAAAACATCGCATGCACTGAGTCTTCTTTCTAAGAATAAAATCAAAAAAGAGATTACACACTTAAAAATTATCGCCGACTTCGGTAATTTTTACCGAAATCTGACCGGCTGAACTGTTCGGTAAAATTAATGCAACTCAATTCAATTTCTTTTCAGCAAACTAAATCTCCACTAAAATGAAAAGATTTGATCATTTAAACAAAGTGGTACATTTTTTGAAATTATTTTCAAATTCAATGGCCTTTAAAGTGAAGGTCAAAGTTTTACCGAACGTTCAGCTGTTCTGATTTTGGTAAAATTTACCGAACACGAAAACAAAATCTTAGTGTGTATACTGTGTAACAAAGGTTCTATTCACCTGCCCGGTGGATCAATGTGGGTTTTTACACTAAAAATGGAGATTTTTTCAAGGTAAGCCTGGGATTTAGATGAATCAAACTATAGAAAACAGCTTCCTCCAAGATTGCAAATCGATTAGACTAATTCTGTGCAAAAAGTAATTATTTTTTTACTGTTGGCCTAGTGTTCTGCGCATACCGACAAGCTTATATGCACGCCAGTAGGTATGTGCGAAGCATATGGCAATAGCTAAAAGATAATAACTTTTTGCACAGAAGTCGAATCGATTTGCGGTCCAGGACGAACTTGTTCTGTATATTTTTATCAATCAAAGTCCCAGAGTTGGTAAATATTGAGCAATTTTTGAATTGTTGACAAGCAATTGAACATTTTTGGTCCATTTCCCATACATTTTCCCACACAAATTGTAAACCTCTCCCGCAAATCCAGATCGTAACCAAAATCGATCAAATTGGGCACAGTTGTTGAGAGCCTCAATATGAATCGAAAGAACTATGGGGAGCAGGGGAATGTTAAGTTGACCCACCCTAATGAACAACGAAGTTAACTGCGAGTCTGCGAGAACTTTTTGCAATGGAACATCAGGACAGCAAGGACATCAATATCAACTAGCAACCATCATGCACCACAAGTATCCCTAAGATGAGTTAAAATCCCGTTGAATATTTTGAGAATCATCAGAGAGGAATGTTGTACCTATGGAAAAAGTGGCTTCTCGGTCTTAGATTGAAGTTTTTGTTTTTCTAGTGATATTATAGCCTAAAAAATAAGACAGGCTGTCAATGAATGAATCATCATTTTTAAAGGTGAAGATGTTTGTCGATGGTCCATCCAGACATGCTTGAATTATTTTATGAGCATTTTTTGACGAAAGATGACTTGACAGAAATTTTGAAAACTTCATCGACTGGAGATGTTAAAACATCTTAAATGTATCCAGGAAATTAAAAGTCAAGACTGATTTGTGATTTACGCGGAACTGTTTTGGTAAACAACGACTTCAATCTCCGTTTCCCTTCTAATTTGATTCTGAATCTCGCAAACTAACAACTCAAACAGGTAGATTGATTATTGTTAATCAAATTCCAACGTGACCTCTAATCGTCTTTTTTGCAATATAAGGCAAATAAAGGGCATTCAAACTTTAAATCAGCCGTATACTTATACCTTATAATTTTTTTTTCAAAAAGTGTAATTTGCGGCTTTTTGGTAACTTGCGTTTTATGTAATCAGCACAGGAAATACATAACAAATACTCTCAATTCGATTGAATTTCAGTCATTTGATGAATCATTTAAGGTTGTTAATAAGCTCAATCCACTGAAGTTAATTTTCTACCACAGTTCCCCATAAATCAATTCTACTGTCGGCTTCTGTTTGACTTATAGATACCTGCCGTTGTCATCATCATCATCATCATCGCCAACACGATCTGGAGCCGTAACTGTGATTATTGAATTTATTGCTCTCGACCAAGTGAACTGCTTCATCAAGTGGCTTCTTTGTCATTAGTTAGCAAGAAAGCTTAGCCTATGACAACACTCACACTCACTCGCGCGCTAGGTGGGTAAGTCATTATTTATCTCATTTGCATATTCCAACCGTCACCGTTCACTTCTCGGGAGCAGCCAACTGTTTCGCTCCGTAAAACTCACCATCGATGTCATCGCCAAGCTGTTGAACAATTGAATCTTGTGTGTTTAAGTGAATTAGTTGTATTGCTTTCGAATGTGTCCCACGTGTTGTTGTTGTAGTACGGTTTACTGCGGAAAACACTCTATGTTTGGTGTTCGGTACTGGCCGAGATGGGAAGACGTCACACAGGGCGCAAAAAGGCATACATTGGACAATTAGCAGGCGAGGTGTGCGGGATAGGTGTGAATCGGGTTGTTGTTTGCTCGAAATCGAGAATGTCTAAATCACGGCTGTTAGAAATCATTTCAAATTAGCTGAAAATCAAAGCAACCTTAAAACATAAAACTGCATGAATATTAATTTTGACAAGTCCACATTCTCTTGACAACATTTGCTTTGGGGCATTCTTGGATGGATGTTCAATATCGTTTGTGATTTTGTTGTCAATATCGTCTAAGTGGTGATGATTTTGAATATCAAATGCATAAATAGGGGAATTTACGTATTCTCGTCAATCTAAGCAGCGTCCGAACTTCGATTAGCGATTTCTAAGCGTCACACACATACATGACAGGTTTGTTTGTTGACATTTATCTGCTGCTTGCTGTTCTACCAATTCCAATCCACATACTTGATCAAAACGGGTTGAACATGTTTTTACAACGCTCCAAACTTCTCAGGTGAGAGTGACTATTGTCGGCAGTCTCTTTTTCTTCGGCACCCTTTCCATTTGAACTGCGTGTTAACCAGCTGTTCTATTATCGGCAACTCGAAATCAGCCGTATTTTGTAGTATGTATATTTCATTTAAAGAAAAATATGGTATAACAGGAATTCACAGTCGTAAAAATGTAATCAGATTGAAGCTGAAAAGGTAAGGAATCGGCTTAATACATTCAGCGAAGAGTTTTGATGGGAAAATACAGTGAAATAAACGTTTCAATTTCGGTTGCCGAAAACAGTCAATGGGTGCCGAAGCCATAATTTACCCTATAAACGTTGTCGATCGATTTTTGTTGCTTTTCGCATTGTTGCTAAATTATTGCTGCATAACTTATGGTAATGTAGAGGCTTTAGACTCTGGCATCGATAACATTCAAAATAATACGTTTTGTTTGCTTTTAACTATAGCTCCAATTTTGACAATGTTGTGTTGAAAATTCAACCGTTGATGAACCTCAACAAACACCTATTCGTCGATGGACAGTTAACTCATTATTTCTAGATAGAGCTGGAATTAGGGCGTAACAGCTTTTGTAAACAATGACTTCTATCGTTGATTTCTAGGAACTCAAGGCACGCCCACGCAGACCAACATAACCATCGGATAGGGGAAGTATTTCCCTACCTGGTGAGGATGTTGTTTTGCGTGGGCGAGTCGAATTTCAAGAAATCATCGATAGAAGTCATTGTTTACAAAAGCTGTTAGGCCCTAATTCCAGCTCTATCTAGAATTTGTCCATTTCACCAGTGCGTGACAGCAATGATCTTCAAAACAAACGCAATTCGTCACCCCGGCTTGAAGCGTTAGTCATTGGGTGTGATGGTAAATGTTAAAAGCAGACACGTCCTGGTCGGTATGAATAATATCGTTGCAATGAAATGGTTAGTTGAAATTCCAACAGGGTATGGACGAATGACGAAACATAGCAACCGGGATGCGAAACTGTCGGTTGCTTCGATCGTTGGAAACAAATAGGTGGGGAATTTAGTTGGAAATGTATCTCTTACGTGTGAAAAAATCTTAAGACGAGTGGTTTGTTTTCTTTGTTCTAACTAAAAAAACATGATTTAACCCAACGAAATATTCGGCTTCAACGACCGATGCTTCGCAATCGTTTGCCACAACATCTGTTAAGGTGCTAATTTAAATATCAGCATACACACGTCAAAACAGATTGCTTTTGACTAGTCATCTATGTTTTTTTTTCAAGACAACATTTTTTACCAACTCATCTTAGGACTCATCGCAGGTGGCGTTCAGTGAACTGAAAAGTTTTCGGGTTTGTTTATCTCACCTTCTTATCATGTATTGAGATACCTGATAGTGGTGAGGACCACTAGGAATCAGTCTCAACCGTCTCAATGCTATTGAATAGTTAATTTATCAGCATTGGTTGAATGTCAGACCAAAGCTCGCAAAATTTGTTTGAAAATAAGAAGCTTTTTAGATGCAACAATTATAACATCATAAGGTTAGTGAACCTCCTGCATGACCCCATAAAATGCTCAGCACATGCAGCAACCTATGTTCCAGAGTCGCCCAACGGAAGGTCAAGGTAGTCTACATTCCAGTTTTGATCCCAGCTTATAGCGTTTACAACATAAACAGAAAGGGATCAAAACAAAACCGGAAAAAATGCAACGGTCAATGTTGGTTTTACCCGTACCGGCTCTTTACAGCGACAGGTTTCCAAGCATAAAAAAACATCGCGAAGCAATTCGAAAAACCGGATTACTGAGATAAACGGGAGAAGGCAGAGTGGGCTGGAAATAGTAACGGTCGTCGCTTTAAGCATTTTGAATGAATAACGCGTAATAAGAATTCCCTTTGGTTCATCTAATCTTATCCAATACAAATGCAGCCCGTTCGAAAAACCATACTGGATTATGATTCCGTTAGATAACACTGAATCAATCATATGACACTCGGGTCTTCCTCATTGCGAAGTTCATAAAATGTGCACAACCCATCCGTTTTGGCGCGTACGTTGTTTTTGAGTGAGCCCACTGGGGATAAACATGCAAAAATGTCTCAAAGTTCGACAACTCCAACAACAACTGGAAAAACTTGATCGAATTATATCATCTTACTGGAAAAACGTCAGGAATCGAATGAACTGGGAATTTTATGATTATGTATCAATCATCATGCTTCTGAGGCTTAACATTTCATGTTCACATTTTGGATCCTAGAAAATGTTTTGAGTTTTTCGAGATTCTAGCACTAAGCGAAATTTTCAAACTTTGCTACGGTGAATCGACTGGTAAGCCCAGCTATTCTAGTGTTTTTGGAGAGAGGATACTGAAAAGCAAAGCACACCTGATGAGAAGGGTGATTGCGAAAAAATGAACGGCAACTGGTCGGGTTTGAACCTACAAATTCCATTCAGAACACGGTCAAACTTCGTAAAAATGTTTAGTAGCCTGAATTTGAAGATAAATTCAAGTTCTAGTAACATCAGAAATGCATGTTTTTTTGTAGTCTTATTTGCTGTTTTGTTTTGATTCTGCATTCCGTTTCGCAATGTTCCATTTTGTTTTCCTTTATTCCATATGCTGACTGACGTTTGAGCAATTTTTAGTTTGCACGGCGTGCAGATTAGCGGGATTCAAATTGAAAAGTGTTCATATTAAAAGCATTTCAATTACCGGGGGTCCACGATATGTTAAATGTTCAAGGCTGTTGGATTTGGAAAAAAAAAATCAGGAATCTAGGAATAAAAGATTACTTATAGAGTTTTCAGAAAATTCAAAGCAGTTTGAACTTTAAGGAGAATTGCATGGGAATGGTAAATGAAAGCGAGGATTTCGAATAAGTTCTGAGTAGAAGCCCACGATAATTCAATAAGGATTGTCAGGAGACTTCCTAGTAAATTCTCAGAAGACTCCCAAAGAACTTCAGAGAAGAATTAAATCTTATTAAGTAGAGAGTTCTAGAGATACTAAACAAAGGATACAGATTATAAGCATATGTTTTAAAGTTAGGCCGATTGAGATAAATTAAATTCAATTGATATTTTGAAGAAACCTCAATTAGAATTCTGAGCACAATTCCCAACAATTCAAAGAGAAATGCGAGCAGAATTCTAAAAAAAATTTGGTTGTTTCACAAGTATTTCAAGATATTCTATGAAAGTTTTAACCTTTTTGATAGAGATATTCTGATGTATGTCTGGATTTTTTTAACTGTTTTAGAAGTCACCCACGTTTGCCATTGCTAAATGAAATATATTTTAAATCAAAAGGTTCTTCAATTTTCACAAGTATTTAAGAATATTTTGCGAAAATTTCAGCCTTTTTGATGAAGGTATTCCGATATATCTTGGTATGTTTTAAGATAGTTAGATAAATTGAACTAGGGTAAATTATGGCTTCGGCACCCATTGACTGTTTTCGGCAACCGAAATTGAAACGTTAATTTCGCAGTATTTTCCCATCAAAACTCTTCGCTGAATGTATTAAGCCGATTCCTTAACTTTTCAGCTTCAATCAGATTACATTTTTACGACTGTGCAATCCGTTTATGCCATATTTTTCTTTAAATTAAATATACACACTACAAAATACGGCTGATTTCGAGTTGCCGATAATAGAACAGCTGGTTAACACGCAAATCAAATGGAAAGGGTGCCGAAGAAAAAGAGACTGCCGGCAATAGTCACACTCACCTGAGAAGTTTGGAGCGTTGTAAAAACATGTTCAACCCGTTTTGATCAATTCTGTCGATTGGAATGGGTAGAACAGCAAGCAGCAGATAAATGTCAACAAACAAACCTCTCATGTATGTGTGTGACGCTGAGAAATCGCTAATAGAAGTTCGGACGCTGCTTAGACTGACGAGAATACGTAAATTCCCCTATATAATCAACTCTTAAAGAATTCATCCTCCTTTGCCATTGACGAATAAATTATTTTTTAAACCAAATTGGTCCCCAATTTTCACAAGTTGTTTCACAAGTATTCGAGGATATTCTGTGAAATTTTCAGCATTTTTTATGGAGGTATTCTATCAGTATGGTATACAAGAAGATCAAACGTTTCATTAAAGATCTACCATTTTGAAAATAATCCGCCATCTGGGAGCCGTCAATGTGCAAATAAACCGACATCTTCAAATTGAAATTGTCATTTCAGTAGTGAAATTATCAAAACTATACAACAATATTACACTTAAGATGATTGACTTTTTCACGATACCTTGAAATCAATATTTTGACATTCATCCGCCTTCTTGGATCCACTATTATTTTAATTACCCGTCATTTTGAAACCACCATTTTGAAATTCGTCCTCTATCTTGAAATTGTAATAGTCATATAAATATTGGAATAATTATAACTACACTATAATCACAGACAAACAGACATAACTCTCGCAAGTTGTTTATTGAACAAGCATTTAACGGACAATTTAAAACTATCGTAGTTGGTAGTACCGCTACCTGTGGCGCGCGTAGTCAATGCCCTTGCGTTTGACGTTTACACACTACCGCCATCTGTTCAGCGTACTACCCACCACAGTGTGCTCAACAGATGGCGGTAATGTTTTAGTGTGTTATGTCTGTTTGTCTGTGCTATAATATTGGAAGAACGACTTTTCTCTCAAATTAAACATTTTGAATGTCATCCAACATTTTGGAATTGAAATTTCCAATTTCATTAGTGGAGTTATTATAAGCATACAGCAGTAATATATTTAGAAAAATCGAACGTATTTTAAATCAACCATTTTGAAAATCATTCGCCGTCTTGGACCCAACATTGTGACAATAAACCAAAATCCAAGCATTGAAATGGCAGGACTTCCCCGACCTTCGGCAGGCCTTCCCTGAACTTCGGCAGGAGTTCCCTGAACTTCATCAGGGCTTCCCTGAATTCCAAGAATTGAAATGGCAGGACTTCCCTGAACCAAGCATGGGCAAATTCATTCACTCGCGTGAGCTCGACAGAATCAAAATAGCCATTTTCACCTACAAACAGATTGTCCAACGAGTGTAAATTCTTCCAACCAAGTGACTCTGAAGGTCGACTCAGCACTGACAGCAGTAGAAGGAACGAAAGATAAACTGAAAGGCAGCCAAACAATTTTCTCTACCGAATGTTAACGATTTAAATAGCCGAGTCAGATAGTGTTTGGCTCAGTTGATTTAAATCAGTTGAATTGTTGTTTATTAATTTATTTGCCAAGGCTTAATCGAATTAACTTTACAGAGCCGAGAATTCTTGTTAACTATACAATACATCTTAAAACTAAAGTCAAAATATACAACACAACAAATACTTTATCTTCCGCTATCCAATAAACCTCCTCCATCAGAACGAGAGTCGCTTTAAGTAGTTTCATTGTATAGCAGTATCGCCAACGAGGGGCAGACCGCTTCGATTGCAGCAATGGACGCAAAACGTGATCAACACTCACACACTCATCACGAAACGGATGCTTTCCAAAGTCGACGACGCATCGACCGAACAATGAAGAACAATGTAGGATTGGGCGATCTTCAGAGAAAGATCGATCTTGATGGATATTTGGCTCTAGAATCGATCCACTGATTAAATCAGTACCAAAGAATCGATCTTTGGTAGATCGATCTTATGGTTTTTATTTTAGTTGACCTTTCTGACGTTTATAACTCGCGCACTTGCGTAATCCCATTTTAAAGTGCTTAGTTTGCTATCCTCATTTTCGCTCTAGCCAAAAATGTTGGTTTGTTATTGTTATTCTCACTTTTGCGCTAGACGCTTGTTTACGTTGGTACCCCAAGAAATTCTATTCTTTATAATATTCAATTTAATGTTGTCGTGACGGTAAAGAGCAATGAGCACAGGTGGAGGTAGCGAAAACCTTCAAATGTTGCTGTATTCGTAAATATCGGAAACGCAAATAGTGACGCCATTGTAGGGAGCGATGCTGATGTTGACGTTATGTTCGTTAAATTTACCACGCAGTCTGGGGTGAGAGTAAATCGTTTTTTCGATGTACATACAATTACAAAATTTACAACTATTGTTTTTGAAGATCGAAAAGATCGAAAGAAGAGATCGATGAAATAGATGGATCTTCCAAAGATCGATCCAAGATCGCCGAATCCTAGAACAATAAGGAGGACCACACAATGATTGCTGCCGAGTAAACAGACGATCGCATGACACACATCGTCACAGCCGTTTTACGGTATTTGCGTGACACTTATGTTAATGTGTTACAGTATAACAGTTTTCTCCATATTAATAGCAATTTAAATGTCTAGATAAACATTTCAAAAGGTCCTATCTGCATTGATCGATTCTCTTCATCGACTTTCTTTTTCTTCAATAACTCAGCTGCAAAAACTTTCCCTATTGTATTTGACGTTTTGGACGCTCGATAAGAACCTCCTTTATCAAACTATGTAGTAAAATTAGCGCGAAATCTGTTTGAATAGCAGTGGTTATGAAAAGAGAAAGTCGGTGAAGAGAATTGATCAAAGCAGATAGGACCATTTGAAATGTTCATCGAGATGTGTCAATTTATGTTTAAAGCTAGAAAACAAAAAGTGATTCTTTCTGCAAAATTCTCATTCAGCTCACTCAGTAGAATGCAATCGAAAGAGGCTCAGCATGGAAAAAATAATAAATGAAGAATCGTTCATGTTACACTCAGTTGTCTGTTTTGCTCAATTCTGCGTTCATCGAATAAAATAGAAGCAATGCGAATACGAACAAAATCAGTGCGGCTCGCACAAGCTGCTGTTCGTTTATGATGTTGTATGCATGTGAGTGAGTAGCTAATGTAAAATGAAACGATTTTCCCACGCTTGCCCTGAACTTCGGCAAGACTTCCCTGAACTTCGGCAGGACTTCTCTGAACTTCGGAAGGACTTTCCTGACCTTTGGTGGGACTTCCCTGAACTTCAGTAGGACTTCCCTGTCCTTCGGTAGGCCTTCTCTAAACTTCGGAAGGACTTTCCTGAGCTACGACAAGACTTCCCTAAACTTCAGTAGGACTTCCCTGTCCTTCAACAGGCCTTTCCTGAACGTGGAATCTTGGAATTGAAGTTTGTCATTTCAGTAGTAGAATTATTATAATTATACATTAATATTGTTTTTACGAATACATATAGTCAAAATTTCAATACTACCCATTTTGCTAATTTGTAATGCTTGTTAGTTTTCGTGCATTTTGAATTTGGGTGTGGTTCGAACGGGTGCGGAGTCTGTATCAACGTAAAAGCATTAACTTTCAACTTAATGGAACTATGCCGGCCCTTAACTTAGAGTTCTTTGAGCACTTCCACAGTTGTTAGTTGAGAGCTGTCTAAGGCTGTACCAATTTTTGCATTATTATAAATTGTGTGGCAAGTACAACCGCACACTATGCTAAGGGTGGTTGAGACATATTTCAACTCGAAAAATTCTTAGACCAGATTGGGAATCGAACCCGGCTACCTCCAGCATGGTCTTGCTTTATAGGCACGCCTTTACTGAGCTAAGGGAGGCCGTGTTTTAATTGTCGACAATTTTTTGGAAGAAGTCATTGCTTACGTTTGCGAAATTGACCCTTATGAAAGAACAGAACTTGTCGCAAACCAGGTGTGGAAACCTCTTCGTGACTCATGGACGAACTTACAGGAAGAATTCTCAAGAGAATTTCCATGTATTCGGAAGAGGATTCCAAGAGAACTCTAGAATATTTTCTTAAAGAATTACGAACAGAATTCCAAGGCAACTCTGAATAATATTCCTTTGGCTCTGCGAAAATAAGTTCAGGTCGGTTCTTTAAAAAAATCTTAGGGAGCTATAAGTAAAGGGTGTCCACGATGAAATTGCCACACTATGAAATTGCTCTAACTTTTTAACCGTTGGGTAGAATTTAATGAAAATTTGGGTGGATTTAGTTCATAGTGCATTATTTACATCCTGCAAGTTTTAAAGTCCTGTGATCAAAACTCGCGGAAATGGAGTCGAAAGAACAGCTCGTGCGTGATAAAATCTTGCGCATTCATCACGAGAACAAGGATTTCTCGCATCGTTCCATCGCTAAAACGTTAGGAATCGCGAATTCCACGGTGTCGCGAGTGATTAAGCGGTTCGAGGAACGGTTGACCACCGATCGGAGGCCCAGAAGTGAAGGAAAAAGTATTCCGTACAACACCAAAAATCACAACCGCGTAGTTGGGGCCTTCAACCGAAATCCGAACGCCTCCGTTAGGGATGTGGCTAAGAAGCTGCACCTAAGCCGAAGTTTTGTCCAGAAGGCCAAAACTAAGGCTGGGCTTCGAACGTTCAAGGTACAAAAGGCCCCTAATCGCGACGAGAAGCAGAACAAGTCCGCCAAAACCCGTGCCAGGAAGTTGTACCTCAACATGCTGACGAAAGTTGAATGCTGCATCATGGCCGACGAAACATATGTGAAGGCCGACTTCAAACAGATCCCCGGCAACCTGTTTTTCACGGCCAAGGATAAGTTCAGCGTTCCGGAGCATGTCCGCACTCAGAAGATGTCCAAATTTGCGAAGAAATTCCTGGTTTGGCAAGCCATCTGCACGTGCGGGAAGCGGAGTGCACCTTTCGTGACCCAGGATACGATGAACGGACAGGTGTACATAAAAGAGTGCCTCCAGAAGCGGCTGCTTCCTCTCCTGAAGGCCCACAACGTCCCAACAATCTTCTGGCCGGATTTGGCCTCATGCCACTACTCCAAGGACGTGCTGAAGTGGTATGCGGACAATAAGGTCAATTTCGTGCCGAAAATGTTCAACCCTCCCAACACTCCGGAGCTCCGCCCCATCGAGAAGTACAGGGCGATTATGAAGCAGCACCTTCTTAAACGACCTAAGGTAGTGAAGACAGTCGAGGAACTGAAGAAAGTATGGGTTTACATGCAAAAAACGGTTGATTCACAGGTTGTGCAGAATCTTATGGCCGGGGTTAAGGCCAATGTGCGGGCATTTGCGTATGGACTGTAAATAAAATACGAGTAAAATGGTAAAATGAAGTTTAATAGTTATTTCTCAATCCCTGAAAATTTGATGGCAATCGGATGAAAACTCGAATTTTGCGAATCAATTTTGTGTGTGGTAATTTCATCGTGGACACCCTTTAGAAAAAAATAACGATTCTGAAGAGCATTTTACGGCGATTGTAAGGAGAAATTTTTGAGGAGCATTTCAAAGGAACTCTGAAAAGAATTCAAAAATAAATTGGACCGAAATATCAAATAAATAGTAATGATAATTTCAAGAAAATTCTAACAACAATTCCAATAGAATTCTAACAAGAAACCTAAGATAATATTTATGGAAATTCTAGGGGAATCTGATCTTGAAGATAGGTCCACATAAATTCTTAGAAGAATAACAATGTTTCTTTTTTTTTCCTTTATTTGTTTTTCTGTCGATCTTTTTTTTCCCTGCTGAGCACCAATGCTACCGACGCCAGAGAGGCAGTGGGAGCTGGACCCTACCTATCAACCCATCAAGTCATGGACCGTGGACAAACGGCTTTACTTTCCTTTACTGATCAGAGATGTTATGCCTTCGAAAACCCCAACGGCCCCGACTGGGATTGAACCCCGGCCCTTTGAAGTGAGAAGCAGTCACGCTTACCACTACACCACCAGCACCGCTTGGTTACAATGTTTGACAGCACTTTAATCAATATGAGGTTCCTTAAGGGAGGCTGTGAAAAATTCCTATGAAATATTATCATTAGCAGTAGAATTCCAAAGAAGTTCAGACCCAGAGTTTGTTTGGATGGGCATCCAAGTATTTAAAAAAAACTACCTGGGACAGCCCTATGGGGTTGTACGCAATGGTGACGTAGGACTACGTGGTCTTGAATATTAAATTTTATTTGTTAACTGCAGCAGGAGCTTGTGTTTTGTGGAATAGGAATTTGAGCGGGGTTCTCTCTGTTTATACTCTTTAGTATGACGCGCTTGGCGCCACAGCGACTCACGAAGAGCTACTAATACCGATCAATTGCGGTGCGACCAGCTTTTCGTTGTGTGCTGGAGAACACCACCACTCACCAAGCGATTAATGAATAAACACCGTTTGGTGAGACCGAATGGGATTCAACTTTGAAATCTGTGTTAGGGAAACCGCTTTTTGCAGGAAATCGGTAATAATTTTAATTATCATAGCAAAAGTTGCACATTCGTCTAATTTTCAATGAGATGCGTAGAAATATTTCTAATCGATTGGTGATAAAATTATTGAAATTGGTCCAGGGGCAGCTGAGTTATTAACGTTCAAAATCTTTCATAAATTTGTTACATGTTCCATTTTTGGTTTTCACAAAGTGTATAGATATCACAGATGTAGTCCTGCGTCAAAAAAACAAGTTTTTGAAAGCTTGAAATTTTAGAAGTTGTGATACTTTAGAAAAATGTCGTTTGTGTCTTCTCAAAAACTTGGAAATTCCGAAATGAAGATATATCTGGTTTTTCTATGCAGCAATCGAACCGAATCGGAAAAAAAACTCAACCTTCTCAGATTTGCATGAAACTTCGCATTATTCTTTTAAATAAGCAATCATTCAGATTTTTCCAAAATAAACGGCCATTTTGGATCTTGCCATTTGTTTTTCAAAATGGCTTCTTTTACATTCTGCAATATATTGAAGCATGATCGAATTGACGATTGAGACGAAGTTGTAGTCTTTTTGGTAAAAATATAAACGGTGTATTTTTTAGTTGATTTGAGTAAAAATTCCAAAAAAGCAATAAAAAATCAAATATCTCAAAAATCATATCTTCAATTTTAATAAATTTTGTTTAGAAAAAATCCAATGCAAAATGAAAACTTTTGAAATATTTCAAACCATGGACACCTAAAAATTTACAAAAACCGTAGAACATCAATTTTTGATTATATTTTCAAACTATTTGTTTTTTTTTGTTTATTAATTTATTTGATCAGTCTCAACCGAATTAACCATACAGAGCCGAGGATTCTTGTTCACTATACAATACATCTTGAAACTTTAAACAATAAACATTTTATCTTCGGCTATCCAATATGTCTCCTCCACCAAAACGGGAGCCACTTCTAGTGGTTTCATTGTATGGCAGATTTGCCAACGGGGGTCAGAGCGCTTCCATTGCAGCAATGGACGCAAAACGTGGTCAGCAGTCACACATTCATCATGAAACGGTTGCTTTCCAAAGTCGACGACGCCTCGACTGAAAGAACTGCTGATGAAGAACAATGAGGAACACCTTAAAATCAGACGATCACGTGATACACATCGAGGGTGGCCTGCTTCTGTCGACAGCAGAGTGAACACTGAAAACTTCTTGTTAGCAAGCTTTTTTATGTTAAAAATTACAATTACACAAATAGGGGGCGACCCCGGCGTAGTGGTTAACATCCATACCTCTCACGCCAAATTCACGAGTTCAAATCTCACCCCCGGATAAGTCACGAATGACCCAAGAGTGTTAAAGCGACTATAATAATAAAAAAAAAATTACAAAATATGAATACTTGTTTATAAAAAAAAACAATTATGCAAATTTCCATGTGAATTCTAGAAGCACGAGTATAAAAAAATATGTTTGAGCTATTTGGCCGGAACTACTCAAAACAAGAACTTTTTGTCATCTTTCAATTTTTTTTTGTTTTTTTTTTTTTTTTTATTAAAACGTTTTGTCGAAATATCTTTGCTTAGAAAACGATCGTTGACACATTTTTAATCATTTTATGTGAAAAATTACGCAAACAATTGTAGTACCAGAACGTTAAAATATAAAAAAGTACTTGTTCTACGATTTTTTCAGTTTTCAAGTGTTCATGGTTTGGAACATTCCAAAAGTTTGCATATTTTAAACTTTTTTGTTAAAAAAAAAAACAAAATTAAACTAGCCAACTGACAGAAAATCGCAATAATAAAGAAAAAAAAAATAAAATTGAAAAAATACAAAAAAATCAGACAAGAAAATTTTGAGATATTTGGTTTTATTTTAATTTTCATAATTTAAAAAAATAATTTTCTCGTAAATATTTAGTTTGTTTGTTTGTTTGTTTGTTTTTTTTTTTTTTTTTTTTTTTTTTTTTCAAGGAGACCATATTTTTCTCTACAACTATTTCGCAGATGTCATTTCGATGGGAAAAAATCAAACACCAAATTTTGAATATTTCATAAGATCCTCAATTTCCGAATTATAGCAAAAAACGTGAGTCATTGGCCATTGCAAACAATTACGCAAAGTTTCATACAAATCAGAGAAGGCCAACTCAAAAATTATTATTTTTTTGCTATATCGTCTGGAATTGCTCTATGGCGTGAAGCTTTATTGAGAAAAAAAACCCATCTGTTTAGAAACCTTATGGACTTAATGGTTTTCCAATCCATTACTACACCGTGTACTGGACCCTTAATTAAGTAAGTAAGTAAGTAAGTAAGTAAGTAAGTAAGTAAGCAAGTAAGTAAGTAAGTAAGTAAGTAAGTAAGTAAGTAAGTAAGTAAGTAAGTAAGTAAGTAAGTAAGTAAGTAAGTAAGTAAGTAAGTAAGTAAGTAAGTAAGTAAGTAAGTAAGTAAGTAAGTAAGTAAGTAAGTAAGTAAGTAAGTAAGTAAGTAAGTAAGTAAGTAAGTAAGTAAGTAAGTAAGTAAGTAAGTAAGTAAGTAAGTAAGTAAGTAAGTTAGTAAGTAAGTAAGTAAGTAAGTAAGTAAGTAAGTAAGTAAGTAAGTAAGTAAGTAAGTAAGTAAGTAAGTAAGTAAGTAAGTAAGTAAGTTACTACGCCGCTGGCTTGAAGACATGAAATAGACCGGAGACGAGCCAGCCAACGGCTGAAAGTCTCCTTAATAAAGATATAAAAAAAAAAACATGAAATAGACATTATTTTTGGCACCGTGGATGGGCATTACAATCGTTTTCAGCTCTTCATTATTGTTATCCTTCACTCAATTTTATTGTTTTTTTTTTAAGTTTTTTTCATGCGTATTTTTTTAAATGTGTCATCGAATGAGTACAGTAATTTCAATACCTCCATATTTTCCTTTGATTTTTTTTCAAGTTTGACTAAATTGTTGTTGCAACTTGCAATTTTAAATCAAACGATCAAAACTACAGATGAACAAAAATCCCATGTAAACAAATTCAGTGTATAGGTTTCAATATGGCAGTACTCTGGTACCATATTGGGTGTAATACAATAATATTTTTATTTTATTCCCATGATATTTATTTAAAACAAAAATCCACCAGCATAATCATACCCTACACACCATCGGATATAAACTTATAATATGCTAACCTTCATTAAAATTAATAGCGCAATTGAATTCGATTTGCTTACCCCCAACAGTACAAGTCAAACCCAGAAATCGAATAACCTCTTCCTAAGCCTTCGAACGCACAACATTCGCCAAGTGCATGCCGCCAGCAGTAAACAGCTAGAAGTGCATAGGATTTGATTACTACAGTCAGCTAAGTTATGCAGCTAAGTCCGAAGAGCATGAGGGCAGAAAAAAAAGAGCTACAACTAATCACAGTATGATGAAACATAGTCAAGTCGTCATACTACTGTTTTACATTTACTTACACTTTTCTTCTAGCTGCTACAAACAAACACACGTGTCACCACTGTTGTCGTCATGAATCGCACTTAGCACACTGCACAAGTATGTAACTGCGAAGGCACCACTCCACTGGTTCTGCAGTTTGTACGACTCTCGGTTCAATTCAGTTACCCGACAGACAGAGAAAATCGATACTCGGTAACACTGAAAGCCACACTTTCCCGGAAGAAATGGCTTTCACAATTCTACTGTGTTACACCTCACCAATATCACCCTAATTAACTCGCAAAAAGCGAATAGGCAGACGACTCTATTGCAGCAGACTTTGCTCGAAGAAGGTTTTTTCGCACGGGTTCACAGTAGGGGGGTCAACCGTTTCAATTGATTCACTTAACCAATTTCGAGTTTGGCTGTGAATTCTTCGATGCTTTTTGTCGATGACACAGTGGTATTCAATATTTGTCTGTCACTTTTATCGCTGAAACCGTACACTTCCGTACTGTGAAAACACTCGAATGGATTATTCACTGCGAAATCTGTGGCTTTAAACAATGATAAGTCATAAAACGTAGAATGCAATGAGTGTTCTAGATGCGCGAAACTAAATTAAAAGCACCACTTGCACCTTGCACTATACAAATTTTCAAATGTACAAAATTAAAACAAACCTTAGAACCGTAAATCTGCTGTAGAATGATTCTCAAATCTCAAGCCACACATCAAACTAAATAACACATCCACCGTTACAAACACGCTATCAACAAGTGTAGTGGATTGCCAATGTATACACTCTTAATACGATCGAAAACAAACCTCAACACTTTACTCGCTAATATGTATCATCAATTACAGAACAAAGTGAATTAAAGGCACGGAATCCATATCACGAAAGCGAAAATAAACAACAGCAAAATCATACACAACAATCGCAAAAACGATTAGGACAATTCGCGTCCAACAGCGACCGCGTCAAAAATACAACTGAGAGAATAAAATAATGCTACACCACCGACCGGACGAAGATCGACGAGCCGCAACAAGTCGCTGCTGTTGGAGGAAGCTAACCCGAGCGCAGCGAACTAATTTCATCGAAAAGTGGTTTACGCTGCGAACGGTGGATGCCTGCTGATAGGGTCGGGTCGGGGTGGTGTTGCCGCGTGAGTAGTGGAAGAGAGTCTCTGTTCTATGTTCTATGTTTATCACGTTCTAAGGAAACCACGCGGTTGCTAGACCGGTTGTCATGCACATTTTTAATCGACCGACCGACCAACGAAACGGCCGTTTGTAAATAGTAAACATTCTGAGTTAACAAGTGGTCGTGAGCAAAGTGGATCGTTTTTTTTCTAAAGGGGTGAGTCGTGAGAGAATACGATCGCGGTGAAGGTGAGCCAGTGTTTTGGACGATGCTCACGGAATATGTTTCTGGTGTTAACAATTAGCACGGTTGGAAAGGATGAACTAACATTTGCTGATAACCACATTTGCAATTTTTTGCAGTAACTGGAATGATTGAAAGCCTAATTAGGGTTTGACCTTGTTTTTTTGTCGTAGGACTACGTCTGTGATTTCAATATGGGGGTACACTTTGTGAAAACCGAAAATGGAACATGTAACGAAATTATGAAATATTTTGAACGTTAATAACTCAGCTGCCCCTGGACCAATTTCAATAATTTTATCACCAATCGATCAGAAATATTTCTACGCACTTCCGACTGTTAGTTTTCAACAAGAAACTATTGAAAAGGTGATAAATGTCAAGCATTGTCCAAAAGCGTCGAAATAACTAACAAATCCACCAATTGCGTACATGCACATGCTGCTTCCCCAACACAGTCATCAGAGAATCGTTTCTAGACGAAACATGTCGAAGTGGCATTCGTCTTCGGTCTCCGGGCGTGTAAGAATAGGGAGGATGCAATTGAGTAACATTTGACACACTCATCGCCATATTCAGAGTTGAAATTTGGTAACCAAGTGCAAGTGATTTTGATCGATTCTCTTCATCGACTTTCTTTTTCGTTAATAACTCGATGGCAAATGCATTCATTGATGCGATTGTTGTTCTGGATGACAGAAGAGCATAGCAGAATTAGTGTGAAATAGGTTAGTGAAGCCATTGTCATCAAAAGAGGAAATTGACTTTATACGTTTTCGGCTTTCGCACCGATAGTTGCTAAACTTATCGTCGAGCTTCGAACTGAAATTGATCACAGAGTATTGATATACCTAACCACGAAGACTGAAGATTGAAGGTTAAGATTCAACTACAGACCCAGGTACTCAAGAAACGGTCCTCCGGAAGATCCGAATAGCCCAGCGACTGCGTAAACTGGTGGTCACGAAACTGTCCTCTGGGAGATCTGGAACATCCATAAAAGTTGTCAATGCGTAAAAATTATCGAAATATCGATCTTCGTATGCTCATCTTATAAAAGTTGCGCACCAAAAGGCATAAAGGCATTTTCGGATGCCAATCTGGATTGGTAAATTACATATTTGAGCTTGCGAAATTTGTTTTTTTTTTTTTGACAACAATTTGTGAAAATGTTGAAACCTTTAAGACGTTCTGATTGATAGAAATGTGAGGGAGTTAAAAGATCTTTAAGCAAAGCAATCTAATAGATTCCAGGAAAATTTACTTTAGCGAAGATCAAGAGCTTCAGGGCAGTTCCATTAAATTCAGGAAAATTTAAGCTCAAAGACCTATGAGTAAATTACTTGAACTTCGGGTAGGTTCTGAAAATTTTAGGGCAGTTCCATGAATATCAGGAAAACTGTGAGAACTTGAGGGACGTTCTTAAAACTTTAGGTTCGTTTCGAGAACTTTATGGCAGTTCCATTTATTTCAGTAAAATAAAGTAAACCATGAAGAAGTCCGAAAATTTAAGGATAGTTAAAAAAACTTCAGGGAATGAACTTAAAAACATTAACAAAGCTACACACAAGATCCATGTTTAAAGGGAAGTTAAATAATCTTCTGGGCAGTTCCATTAATTTCTGAACAATTCCAGGAACATCATCAGGAGAACAAAAGGCAAGTTCCGTAAACTCCAGGAAACAATAGAGATCTTCAGGAGAGTCTGAGGAATGAAAAGAAGTACTGAGAATTTCAGGAATTTTTATAGGTAAACTGTGGGAACAAAAGGTAATTTCCGGAAACTTCTGAAAATTTTGGTGAACTTCAGGCAAATTTCAGGACTTTCAAAGTGGTTCCAAAAACTTCAGGAAACTGCAGGGACTTTTAAGAAAATTTGAGAAATTCAGGGATATCCAGAGAACTTCAGGGATGTCAAAATAATTTCAGAGATGTGGAAACTTGAGGAAAATTGACATTTTAGAGAACTTCTAAGTACCTCAAAGAAGTTTGACTAGAGAGCTTTAGAGAATTTCAGAGATATTAACGGCACTTCCAATAACGTCATAGCTTCGTGAAATTCAAGAAATTCCAGACTTTCAGGGAAGTTCGAAGATTTTTTTTACTAGTTCGTTTACTTGGAAGGCTCAATCGCGTTAGCTTTACGGAGCCGATAGTTCATTGTTCTTTGTTTGTAACAAAATTCACTTAATTCTATGTCTAGTAGGAGTTGGGCCGAATACTCGCGGCTTAAGTTCGAAGATTTGTATGGGTAAGGTACGGTAAATTCCGGTCAATTCCATAAACTTCAGAAAAACTTCGAGATTTTTTTTTGACAGTTCTATTTAGTTCAGGGTAATACCATAGAGGTAACTCTAAGACGACTGGGTCCCGAAGAAAATCATTATTATTTTTGGCTCACTCAGTACCAGAACAACGGTCCCAAGCAGTCCCAAGCTATTTCACTCACCCCTGCATGTTCTGCATGAATCCACACACCCCTGATGTTATCTGTCAAACTTTCATAGCGAATCAAAACAAACATAGTGTAGTAATAGAATTTCAACTAGAATAGGGTACGTTAATCGTTTGCTTGGGACCAATAGGCTACTAAAGTGGTGAGCCAATTTAAAATCGTTAGTTTCGTATTGATTGTTGGTAATACCATAGAGGTAACTCTAAGGCTAGTAGGTCCCGAAGAAACGTGCTCAACTTTTTGGCTCAGCTCTGGTACTATTTTCGGTCCCAAGCTAATCGATTCACCCTTCGAAAAATAGGAAAATCCACTAACCCCTCATTTTATCTGTCAAGCTTTCATAGCAAATCATAACAAACATTGTGTAGTACTAGAATTTTGACTAGAATGAGGTACGTTAATCGATTTGCTTGGGACTAATTGGCTAGTCAAGTAGGGAACCAATTTAAAATCGTCAGTTTCTACCGGTTGGTAATACCAAGAACTTCAATAGAATGGAGAGTACTTCAGGAATGCTTCGAGATCAGAAGGACTGATCAGAGAAACTAAGAGCAGTTCAACTAATTTCAAGGAAATTGGAGAATGTTTAAGAAGTTCCAAGAAACTCAGGGAATTTCCGAAATTTCATCTAAGAGATGATACATGAGCATCATGAAAATGAGACATCATTTTAAGGGAGTTCCATGGTTTTCAATGCAGTTTAAAAAACTGCAAAAAAATGCAAGAACTTCAGCAACGATCAGATTATGTTCATACTGGTTTCAAATCCAAATTCATTCATGCAGCATAACAACAAGTTGAATAAAAAATCTAGATCCTTTTTTACTAATTTTCCGCATTTATGGATGTTTCGGGTCTTCCAGAGGAATGCTTTGCTGTCCCTTGGGTTGACATTTTTGCCCCAGATACAAATTCATTCAAATATCACAATGTTCAAATGAAAAACAAAACAAACATTTCATAGATAGCAACGTTTGTTATCGTGTTGCTATATTTGTCAACCCGCTGTTCACCGATAGGCAGATTGTTATTTCCCGCACTTGAATAGCAACCCCCAGTGCAGTTACTGCGTTATGGTGGAGGTTGCTAAAATAGCTTTAGCAACGTGGTGCGGGTGCTCTAAGCCTCTTAATTTAGTCGTCGTTATAGCAATGAAAACTAGCATCGCACCACTTTTGGGTTACAGTTGCTGGTTGCAATTCTGCTGTTCGACATTTTCGAAGAACCACCAAAAACATGGAATTACTCTATTTTCTAGGGATGCCTAAAAGTCCAATTATTCGATTAACGATTAATCGTGAAGGTTTTTCCAGCTAATCAAATATTTATCGAATTTTCAATTATGCGAGCGCGTAACCGACATCGCTTCTTATTTCTACTCGTTTGATTTAGTGCAGTAGAGAAAATGAATAAAATTACTAATTTATCTGAAAAGGCATAGAGAAGAACCATGACGTGAAACAGGATCATAAATTCGCCGAAAAAAGTGTTAAGCGTCTTTCTGCTAAAGGCTAAGATTTATCAACTTGTTGAGAGAAGGAGTTTAACGAGAAAACCTGAAAAGGGGAGGAGCTTTAGCCGGGTGGACACTGATGTGTCGACTCCAATCCACGCCCGAGGTGATCCTCGAATGGAATTGAGTAATCCGTTGGACATTTCAATCGAAACCACTTTGTTCGCTGAAGAACATCCACTGGATTTATCGACTGGTCACACGAGTGCTGATTCTACAAAACCAATCAATCTAGTACTTCCTCGAAAACCAGAGGAAACGAAATCACCAGCCATCCCAATGGATTTGCGTACTATCTCGAATAGTACACCCAACAACTTCAATGAGGTGCGTGGGCCTTCGGTTCAAAAACGTGAAGCCTCAGAACCGGTAATAAGTTCATCGCCACTCAAGAGAATCAATATGTCGCAAGGTATGTATTGTTTCACAAACTAAATTTGTTTACAAGGTAAATCATATGATACGGATTCTGAGGAGCAGTCCGAGGAGCAGTCATCAACAGCTCAGCAAGCCGATCACTATCACCATCATTTGGATGTTGTCCCTCACGCTGATGTCCTTAATATCTGGACGATGAACCAGATGAGGTGGAAGGTGATCCAACTCTGTTGAACGAACTATCCATGTTCGAATATTTTGAAAAATATCAAGATATTGAAAGTGATGACGATGACTCTGATGCGTAATTCGTTGAAAATTCTAAACGAAACCACAAACTTTCAGAAGCGGTCTTAGATCCAGCGCCACCGAAATATGCTGAAGCACTCCATGGTATTTTCTTTGCGGTTATAAAAATATTACAATTTTCTAGTAATATACATTTTAATAGGTGAATTGCAAGTTGAAGGGCGCAATCAAATCGAGCACACCAAATCGGCGTTAAACATGACCGGTGCTGAAGCATTGAAGTTGGATTGTCAAGAGCTGCAGCAGAAGAAAATCGATATCCGAAAGCAGAATAAAGTGCTGAAGGAAAAAGGTTTGAGCTACATTCGGGCTGAAGGAACAACAGTTCCAATTCGGACAGTTAAACCAGTTTGCGAATGCAGATTGAAATGCAATGAGAAGTATAACGATTCTATCCGTAAGCAGTTGCTGACAAATTTGCTTCGACTTAAACTGTCGGGTCAGGAATCAGTTCCTGTCGTCTCATATCACAATTACGAAAACTGCTCGACCACAAGTAATAATATAATTTGTTTAATTCTTAATAACTTTAAATTTTATTATATTTTTTTTATTCAACAGGATGTCAATTCTCGCCGACAGTATTCCCAGTATTTCTATCAGCTACCGGGTGTAGATGGCTCGGTTAAAGTATGCCGATCGTAGAGGTTTGAACACTTGTCATTAGCTGGTGAGCCCAGACCATAGACATTTTATTGAGCATTACACCGATGTTTCCCAGCATATTCGAGCCACTGCACCCGTGAAAAATCGAACCGGCTGTACCTATCGAGTGACCTAAATGTGGTTCGTATGTATGAAATGTATCAATCCATGTGTTCTTCGGAAAATGCATGGATCCCAGTGCATTACAATACATATAGGCTAATTTCAATTCAATGAATCTCGCATTTCGGAAACCAAAACTGGTTACGTATGGTGAATGCGACAAATTTTCTAATAAACTCAACCTGGCAAGAGATGATGCTGAGAAGGACGAATTAAAACGACAACACGAACTACATCAGATGTCAGCCAAGGTAGTGTACGACGAGAAGAAGAAAGACAAAGCGCTTGCCAAAGAAGATCCCACTGTTCGGACCGCAAGTTTTGATCTGCAGAAGCAGCTTCCCATTCCACATTTGACTTGTGCGCAAGCGTTCTATGCACGGCAGCTGTACACTTACAACTTAACTGGGACGAAACGAAGGCGCGTAGAGGTTCACAGGAAGTGGCTTCGTGTTTACTGTTGAATCTACAAAGTACACCATCGACTGTAGAACACATTATTTATTATAGTGATCGATGCGCTGGCCAGAACCATAACAAAACTGTTGTTGGACTGTTCACCTACTTTATCGAGCTTCAGGCCTCTATTGGAAGAAAGTTAACAATTGAACATAAGTTCATGAAGACTGGTCACTCCCACATGGAGGTTGACACTGTACATGCAGCTATCGAGAAATAGAGACACCACATGACTGGGCTGTATTTATACCGGCAATAAGACGGTCCGTTCCGTTCAAGGTGATTGAACTGGAATAAAAATCTTTCATCGCCTTTAAGCTTTTGGCTGATCGATACTGTTTTCCAAAGCGATCAGAAGAAGGGAATTCAGTTAAATTCAAAGACATCATGGTATTTCAATACACCACGGAGTCCCCAGGAAAAGTTTCATTTAAATATGAACCGACGCAAGATAATTTGGAAGCAGTTCGATTGTTAAAGGCAGCAACAAATATCGATACAATTGTCTTGAAGCCATTGAATTCCGGGCCTCTCTCTTTGTCTGCTGCAAAACTCTCAGACCTTCGAGGACTACTTCCGTTTATCCGACAAAAATAGTACTACCAAACGTTCCTCAAAAGCTTGGTTCCAACAAAAAGAGGCCGTAAAGCAAAATCAACCAAAGAGGACGACTTTGAAAACGATTTGTATTCCAATACTGATGTATAAGGTGAAGATATGTTGCAGTGCTTAAAACTTGCTAAACGGAAATGATTGAATTCAAATTTGAAAAAAAAAAACAATATTGAAAAAAAAAATCTAACCTTTATGCTATTTTTATTTTAATGACAATTATATACCACGCACTTACACATAAATTCAAAGCTGGAGTCACCAGATCAAAACATTCACTCAATAGCATTCTGCCTAGTAACCTTCAAGCACTCTTTCTTTCTACATTCGCAGCAGGTGTCAAACTATATTCAGCTTCAGTTCTTCTAGTAATTCTAATAGATCATTTTTTTGTATAACGTTCCACTCAAGCATAGAAATACTACCAACGAAAGGAATCAAACGGCCAGAGATGTCACAAAGAAACTCTGTCCCAGATAAGTCATTTTCCTCTTCTGCTCTTCCCATTATCTTACTTCCATTCTGATGATGATGCTTCATGGCAACCCGATACTGGTTGTGGGTTTGATCATGTAGGATTACATCCGGTTACGATGAAGTCTTTGTTTGAATCCTGCAAAAAAATGCTGTGATAAAGGGTGATACGGTCAAAATTTGGTCAATATCAACTTGACGTATTTCTTTCAATTTTGCATTTAAAAAACCTGAACACCCCTCATTTTGAAGGTGTGTGTGTAGAATGTTGCTCCTATTTTGATTTTGAAATTCACTCTTCAGTTGTCAAAATGCCGTCCAAGCAAGAAGAGCAGCGTATCAAAATTTTGCTCGCGCATCGCGAAAATCCGAGCTACTCGCACGGAAAGTTGGCAAAATCGCTAAAAGTTGCCAAATCATCCGTTACAAATGTAATTAAAGTGTTTGGGGAACGTTTGTCGACAGCCAGGAAGTCTGGATCGGGGGGAAATCGAAAACCGGAAGCCGCTGAGACGACAAAGAGAGTTGCCGGTAGTTTCAAGCGAAACCCTAACCTCTCTCTCCGAGATGCCGCAAATAAGCTGGGTGTATCGTCTACAACCGTGCATCGAGCCAAAAAACGAGCCGGACTATCGACTTACAAGAAGGTAGTGACTCCAAATCGCGATGATAAACAAAATACGACGGCCAAAGCGCGATCCCGGAGGCTGTACACGACGATGCTGACGAAGTTTGACTGCGTGGTAATGGACGAAGAAACCTACGTCAAAGCCGACTACAAGCAGCTTCCGGGACAGGAGTTTTATACGGCAAAAGGAAGGGGAAAGGTAGCAGATGTTTTCAAGCACATGAAACTGTCAAAGTTCGCAAAGAAATATCTGGTTTGGCAAGCCATCTGTACCTGTGGCTTGAAAAGCAGCATTTTCATAGCTTCCGGGACTGTCAACCAAGAAATTTACGTGAAAGAGTGTTTGAATAAACGTCTGCTGCCTTTCCAGAAGAAACACGGTTGTTCCGTACTGTTTTGGCCGGATTTGGCATCTTGCCATTACGGTAAAAAGGCCATGGAGTGGTACGCCGCCAACAACGTGCAGGTGGTTCCCAAGGACAAGAACCCTCCCAACACGCCAGAGCTCCGCCCAATTGAGAAATACTGGGCTATTGTCAAGCGGAACCTAAAGAAGACCAAAAAAACTGCTAAGGGCGAGCAGCAGTTCAAGGCAAACTGGCTTTCTGCGGCGAAGAAGGTGGACAAGGTGGCTGTACAAAATCTGATGGCAGGGGTCAAGCGTAAGGCCCGGCAATTCGGATTTGGAAAAGCGGAAGCCTAACTGAATATTTTTCCTGAATTTTATACTAATTGAACTTGAAAAAGAAATTTAATTTGATTTTTTAAATAAACGATTTCACTGATTTACACGCGTTTTCCCTTGACCAAATTTTTACCGTATCACCCTTTATGTTTGTTTTTGTATTTCCGGGAGCAACATGTTTATTATTTCAAAATTATTCTAATAAAATTGCACTTTAATCTTGACTTTATTATTGAACTTCACATACCATTCTGACCAGGGATTTCCTTATACGAAAAACAGGGATTGAACCCAGGCCTGCTGGGGTGAGGGGTAATCACGATTACCACTACACCACCGCCCCGGCGCCCGCTGTACCTTATTGTATCCCGCGTGTCAGAACAATAGAAATATCAGATTATATCGTGAACGTTGTTGCTCTATTGATTGTTAAATCAATTTTTATTTTTATTTTGTTTTTAATCAATTTAAATTTAATTCTATCATTCAGAATCATAAGGGCCTAACTGCAATGATCGATTCTCTTTTGTTAATAACTCGTCTGGATTAACATTTCTCGGTGCGTTTGATTTTGCGTTTGCTAGCTAGTACAACCTTTCACTACATGGTATTGTAAGAATTTCGGAAAATTGGTTCACTGAACTGTGGTAATGCGAAGAGAAAATCGATGAAAAGAATCAATCATTGTAGTTAGGCACTTATGATTCTGAACGCTAGAATTTGAATAATTTAATTTTTAAAGTCAGTCGCCTTACTGGTGATAGAGGACCTCAAACTATGCAAACAATTGTTCTACACTATTCCTCAATACCTGCTTATGATGGAGATATCCAGGTTTTAATGTGTTTGACCACTAGACCTGTACCAAACGTCACTCCAGTACAGCAAACCTCAAACGGACTATATTATCGTAATTGCGGCAATTGAAAATTCTATCGATGATTAACATAGGTGTAACTTCTTACAAAGATATCTCTTTTGAATAGAGCGGCGCCAGTGGTAAGCGTGATTACCTCTCACCCCAACAGGCCAGACTTCAATCCCAGTCGGCGCTACTGGAATGTTCCGAGGCATAACATCTCTAATCACGCCTTCTTTCGGAAGGGAAGTAAAGCCGTTGGTCCCCGGTTCATGAGTTGATGGGTCGATAGGTAGGGTCCAGGTGCGGGAGCTGCCTCCCTGGCGTCAGTAGCATTGGTGCTCAGCACGGAAAACAAATCTTGTTTTTTATGATTTTTATTGTACACCATCTCGAAAATTTCGAATGTAAATAAACATATACATTTGATTCAAATGAAAGTAAAAATATTAATTAATTCCGGGCTAATAACCAACTATTAAAAATTATACAATTTACCCTAGATATGGTATTTTGCCACCATGAAAATTGCAACAAAGTTATCTAGCGACTATAATTATTTAATTACTGCTCTCCGATTGACATTGAACGTAACGACAATTACTCGACAAGCATCTCAATCTGCCAATCAATCACATGCTGTCAATTACAAATCCTGACATTTCTATTGATTCTCAACCAACAAATCATTTGATCTTAAAAGTCATACTAAAACCTATAGCAAATAACTCCAAATGATAACCCCGGAACTATTAGTAGCTTAATAATCCCTCACGGCCACTTCGATATGCGGTACTAATTGATAAAACACGGTCATTATCGTTTGGCATCACAATCATCATCATCCTCACTACCACCACCATCATATCCAACAGCAACAGACACATCAGAACGCAGATCGTCTAGGGTCGATAGAGATTAGTGGGAACGTTCACACCCCATCATAACCACTGCGATGAGATCGGTGTTTCACAATGGAAGCTACCGCCCGGCTTTCTGCCTCAGAGCGTTTAATAATGAAAACACCTGCACTGCGTTGCTTCTGCGGTCGTTTGATGTGGTTTCCAAGAACTAGTGCACTAGCTAGTAACGTGTCGGTAGGTAAGTAGTGTTGCAACAATTTAGAACCTGACCCGGTTCTGCTACCATCGATCGTTTTGTGTGGAGAAATATTGCGACATGTGATAGGAGACGAGCTGCTCTCAAATGTCACGGTCTACTGTGGGGCAGACGACCACCGGCAGAGGCCTACTTGGATCTAGTAGATGAACTAGCTATTGGCAAGAAGTAATTGCTTTTTGATCAAGTGACACGTGACTGTGTAACTGGTCTGTGTCAAAAATGACGGCAAAATCAAATTATTGTCAACCGTTCTGTATGTGTGTGCATGTTTATTAAAATATTAGGTCTCATGTTTCTCGGCAACCACTGAGCCGAAATGGACGCAACAACCACCAAATGAAAGGTACTACCCAAGTAACATTTTAAGTTTTATGAAATACTACAGAGCAACTATAAAACAACATTCATAAAACCCTGGTCAAGGCTATTTTGTCATTAATGCATCCACCAAAACCTCATTAAGACTAGAATATGTCTAGTTGGCCCACCCTGGAGAATGTTCTGAAGGGTGTATTCTCGAAACTCGTCAAGATTGATTTACTGCAAAAGGTTGTATGACGAACGTATTCAGAACCATTTGAAAGCTACAATAAAAGCTATTTAGCAACAATAAAAACCCTTTTCGAGCCATTTCCCCTAGCCGCATGCTGAATCCACTAGGAAAGCATCAATCAAGATAGAAAAGGATTTATGAATCCGATCTTATCAAAATAATTAAAATAGAAACTGATGGTACAAAAATATTGTTGTATATCCAAATTTATTACAATAGTTCTCATTAAGTGACCTAGTTTTAAGTGCCATATTCAATTTTATGTGAAATGTACGTGAAAACATCGAAAAAATTAAGTCCACCCTCGTAAAACGTCGATTTGACCAATTATTTAACATTGAAAAAAAAAAATATATTCTACAGATCGAGCTTGGCCGACATTTTTTTATATGATTTTCGCATTTAAATGTTTGCTCATTGCTAAATTTACCAAAATATAGTTATATCTAAGGCAACATAGATTGAAAATCGAAGATTGTAAAAAAATAAGCAAACTAATTGTAACACGGCGGTGGCATAAAAGTTGATTTTCATAGGTCATTTGTGAAAAAGTTGTTTTGCTTTCAAGAATTCCTTAACAAATTAATAAGGTTTTAAAATGGCTTTTATGAATAAAACTTGAAGGCTGAATTGTATTTATCCAAAGCCATTTTGCTTGATCCTAAACCATTCAGATTAATGGCAGCATTTATGGAGGCAAAGTTGCCTGCAGAAAGTTAAACGTCAAAGTTTGTTTATCTTTCGATAGTTGCGCTGTGAGATCCAGGATTATTCCAGGCGGTTTTCTCCCGATGGATTGTGAGCAGTTACTCAGATAGTTTGCGATAATGTTTTACAACATTTCGCATTTCGAACAGCTGGAAGCGCAATCGTTCCCGAAAAAGATCCCCTTCTTCCGGATGGTTACAGTAAAGCACCATCCAATGATGCAGAGATGTACGGTTGAATAAAATTTTCGAAGAGTCTTTTGCCGAATAAAATCGCTGCTTTGGATCGGAAACCAGCTGATCTCCGCTAACTAACAGTTTCAGTGGTTTGCTCCCGGTTGTTATTTCGATTGTCATCGCAAGATCTGGAGAAGGCTGGTATGTTTTTCAACTTTAGACAATGTTTTATGAGTTCGAGGGCCCCGCTCACTTTACTCTACTCCGACAGATGGTCAGTCGTTGGTGTTGTAAAATGGGAAGTAAATTCATCTGAAATTGACTTGATTTTTTCATCCTACTTCGTCTATCCTTCGAGATTTCCTTGTCATAGATTTGGCATTTAGTAACTATGAGGAACCATCTTTTAAGCTCAATTTGTAAACAAAGTAATTGGGGGGTTAATGCTAATAGTTTTATGGTTGCTTTTATAATGATAGAACATGTTTATAAAGTATTTTATAATGACATTAATAAACAATTGCTAATAACGTTTATGCTTGAATTATAGAACAGTTTTAAGGAGGGATTGATAACTGTTTTAAATTTGTTTTTAAAACAAGACAGTTTTTGACTTTCTTGCCAGACTATAAAAGGTTTTTAAAACAGCAAAAAGCTGAAATAATAAGCAGGAATGTTTTACACTTTAAAATGCTATATTTAAACTAAATGGATTGTTCATTTCCGTTATAAAACCATCTTAAATCAGAGTGGATGCTAAATGGTTACTGCATTGCTACTTGGGTATGCTGCCATATAGTGAACATTTTTGGAATCGGACAACTTTTCCCGTAGATATGACCTGAACATGTTCTGATTTGTACGGGCCATGAGACTAAGGTCGACCTGAAACGAATAATACCTATGATGGGACTCATCAAATGACATGAGAATAAAATAAAATAGTTCAATGGATGTCATTTGGAATGCCCAGGATCACACTGGATACAATCGTCCGGGTACCTCCGGAGAAGTGGCCAGTTTCCAACTAGGGTCATTGAGAACATATGAGCACTTTTGTTTTTGTAAGAGTAATTAAAGTAGATTAGTAAGAAGCGTCAGCTCTCACCATAAGTGGATCGATTCAGGTTTGAATCACGTTCACGTAGCGCATCCATTGTGAACCAAAGTGAACTTGGGTGCGAATTCCAGAAAAGAGGAGCATTGATTACTTTATCTTATCGAAGCCCGACTGAATGCACCGATAAGGTGTATCTAGCTGGGAGCCATTTCCGATTTAGAAGACCCAAGCATAAATGACGTAGTATATTTTTGATCAA
Source organism: Ochlerotatus camptorhynchus (assembly GCF_037179485.1). Lineage (NCBI taxonomy): Eukaryota > Metazoa > Arthropoda > Insecta > Diptera > Culicidae > Ochlerotatus > Ochlerotatus camptorhynchus. The sequence continues at coordinate 2,282,891 of NW_027040657.1, forward strand.
TTTTAGATGCTCTCTGGTAACGTATTTTGCTAATATTAACTTATGGCTGGCCACAACTTTGTTTAAACTTCACCTCCCCCACCCTCTGAAATGCTTCGGCATTTATACATGGTCCATAACTCTAATAATAGGAAGTCGATAAAACGTGTGCAGAATTTTATCTGAGACTCAGTGACGGGACGTCTCTTATCAGATAGTGTATACGATGCCATCCCGTTTTTGATGATATTTGATATTTGTTTTATCTGATATTTAGCAGGATATGCTATTTGATAAGATTCATCGATCAATTTGATATAATAGGTAATAACCGAAGGAGTCATAGAACCAAAAACGGGAATCCACTGTATTAAATTATATCATCTTTGGTCTGAACGTAGCATAAAATAATGTTAAGTGCTTTTCGCTTTAAAACTCGTTTGGAAAATGATTCTTTATATATATAAAAGATGTCATATTGATATAGAATCTGCTCCCAGAGCGTTCAAGTCAATACTTACCACAACGAGTCAAAGAGAAGCAGCACAATACAGTTTAAAAAATGCACTTAAATATGCTTTTACGCGATTTTGAATTTTTCGATTTCGTCCTTATTTTAGATGAGTACAGAATCTTCAATTCCACGATATATTTCCATGATTTTTAATTTTATTTCTAAACAAGTTTCTCTAAAATAAAAAAATGCGTAATGTAGTTTGCTACGCAGAAGCGTTTTAATAATTGTAGATGATTGAAAAACATTTTCAGGGGCGAAACATTTCAGGATGTAGTGAGCTCAGTAAAAGTTGAAAACCCTGTATATATATGGAAGGTCAATCATATTCTATGTCTTTTAAGTATACCCTTTAATTGATAAGAACTCATTCAGCTACTAACTCTATTCAATATTTATCTAAATAGATTCAAACCAACTGATCCTATTAGTCTCAAATATCACACGTTTTACAGCAATGCATTCGTAATTATTTCGCGTGGATCTCGCAATGTTTCTATCAGCTTAAAACATGTACCATTTATCACCATAACATTGAAGGTCATACAAGCAACGCTGGTGTTATGACCGTTACGTCAAGCGAATGGCAAAAGAAATGAATGAATGAATGAATGAATGAGCTTTATTAAAAAGCTCTATGAAATACACACAAAAGCCTACTTCTAACGGATGTAACGGCAAATAGTTCAACTGCTTCAGACATAGGTGTCGCAGCCGATAAAAAGTGACTGTCGAAAATGTTTGGACCGCAAAGGCCATCATATGCATTATTCTCTCTGCACGGATACAGGTTTCAATAAATCAAACGATATGAATGGGGTGATAAAGTTTTTCAAATTTATCAAATCATTAGATAGAGGAAATGGATGTAATTTCGGCCTAAATGCCCCTATTTTGGGCCCATACATAAATTCAGCAATCGACTAAATTTTCAATAGCACCCAAAAATATCCATTAGTACCGTCCCAATGACGCGTTCATCTAGATAAAATTGAGAAATAGCAGATTTTTAGCCTAGGGGCCAATCTTAGATCCATAGGCCAACATTAGAGCCATTTCCCCTATTATGATCATATTTTTTATTTGTAAGATACAAGAAGAGGTTGTATTTGTGACCAACAATCCTTCCCCACCAGACTACATCCCTGAACCACAGCAGATAAACCATTAGATAAACATGGATTTGTTCCCAAAAGGTCGTCTTCCACTAACCTTGTGACATTTACTTCTTTTGTCGTTCGCCAAATGAAGAAAGGCTCGCAAATAGGTGCGATTTATACGGATCTGTCGGCTGATTTCGCTAAAATGGATCACGAAAAAATTCCGGAGCCCCAGGAGATGTGGCCAATTTTCAACAAGAACCAAAACCCTTTGTGCGACATATCAAAGATCATGATTTTACCAAACTCGACCGGTAATGGCCTTATTGACAGTCCACGGCCACATTAGTCCTATGTGTCCAATTCTCGACAAGAACTAAAACCCAAAGTTCATGACTTTACAAAATTTGACCGGGAATGGCCTTATTGACAGTCCACGGTCCCACTAGCTCTCCTTAATATGTTTTTAAGCCCCCGAGGATGTGGCCAATTTTTGACAAGAACCAAAACCCATCGT